>NW_026844347.1:4464610-5064610 GCF_029955315.1 Cylas formicarius
ACACTAGATCGCGTGTTCAAGAAAGAGTTGTAATGGACAAATTACATATTACATATTACACGGACATATTAGTCTTTAAATAATCCTAGACAAATACACGAAATAAAAACTCAGGGGTACCAATCCATTAATGTATGGTGTGCTGTCATAGATGGGCATATTTTGGGTCCGATATGTATAGATCAAAAGTTAACTGGAAATCATTATTTGCAACTGTTAGAGCACCAAAGAGAACAATATATAGAAGATTTATCCCTAAATATATCAGCGCTAATTATATGGCGGCCAGACCTGTGCCTCTCCTCACACTGTGGTACAAGTTGAAAATTTTCATAACATCGAATATCCCAAGGGTTAGATAGAGAACGGCGGAACTATGGATTGACCAGCCTCGACTTAACTTTAATGGATTTTTTCCTTTGCCGACACATAAAAAATCACGTGCACAGAACACCTTGTAATAAGGTCGTGGAACTTCGGCAAAGGATATCAGGGACAATCAATCAGTTAAGAGACAATCCGGAAACGTTATAATTAGAGTGTATGAGTATACAGGTATTTAGAATAGTTTTTAGAATTTAGAATTTCTTTATTTTAATGTGTTTTTGTCCTACTTTAATTTGTAAATAATTATTGTTGTTGCCGTCAGTCATTGAAATTATATAAAAATATTGCTATTTTTGCCGATTTGTCAACAACGAGTGAACTAAAATATAAAATATGTTACATCATGCTAATCAGAATAAGATATTCTATTAAACACATATATAATATACAGGGTGTTCAGTTAAGAAAATATATGATGTATGCCAGAAAATTGATAGTGTTTTTATGTCACTTGGAAAAAAACTTGACTACTAACCCTACATTTTGTTTTTTTGTTTACCTTGATATTTCGAAAAACAAAAAAGTTACAGCCAATTAAAATGTTATCAAGATAAATTGATAAATAAATAAATAAAAACACGGTCAGGCAAATGTACATAGAGTAACAGTTGTTCGTATTACGCTATAACGCGAGTTACGCATAGTCACAAATTTTCTGACAGGTATTGCTTACTTTTCAAATAACACTTTAGGTTGAGTTTAAGACGAGACGGTATGGTAAATTAGCTGCGAAAATCAGAGGAACGACTTCAAGGCACGGAGACTACGTGGAATCACTGGGATTGATGACAAGTAATTTCTCTAGGATGAGGGTGGATCTACTCAGGCACACCTACACTACTATCAGAAGAGGTAGGCAATGTAAAAAAAAGTCTACACATGTATTGGTTCAAGTAGATTCTGGTTCCAGTTAGCTGTAATAGTTTTGTTTAATTCATCTATTGCTTAATTTCTGCAATTAAGTAATTAATTATAAATGCTGTTATATATGTTTGGTCTTTAAAGACATTAATAGGAATGTCACAAATTTTGTTATGTCACATACCAGTTATCTTTGTGCCAATTTTAAAGCAGTTTTTTTCAACCCGAATGTTATTACACTTATAATTTCGCTGGAAAGCTTAATATTTTCGGAAATTACAGTACAGGAGGATGAGATTAATTTTAGAAAACGACGAAAATAACTTTTTTATAATATTTTGTTATTATTATAAATTATTTTTCATTAAAAATAAGTGGAACTTTTTTATAAGTTTCTTTTAACTTATGGTATAACCAGACCGGCATCTTAAAAATACTTCAGCGAGACGCGTGCGCCCATAGGACAAGTATTCCTAAGATTTTTCCGCTATTATGGAGTTCAATATGCTGAAAACCCACATGTCGGCTGATATTTCTTTAAGAGTTTAAAATATAATTTTTGTCGAAAAAGAAATATATT
Organism: Cylas formicarius; assembly: GCF_029955315.1. Lineage (NCBI taxonomy): Eukaryota > Metazoa > Arthropoda > Insecta > Coleoptera > Brentidae > Cylas > Cylas formicarius. Next base: position 4,466,439 of record NW_026844347.1, read on the forward strand.
TTTTTATTAAATAGTATAAAATATGATTTTACTTTTGTATATCCAGAGATACGAATCTAGACATGTAATCCTATAAATAATTGAAAAAGTGATACGCGAGCATACACTGTATTTCATGTATTTCTTGATTTACTTTTCCATACTTATATGGAAAAAGGTGAGTTTGTTAACACCGTGATTACTTTCACCAAGTGATATATAAGTTGATTAATAAAACGGGCAAACGTCATAATAGCATCCGCGGATAAAATCTACATAAAACATCCCATCTCTCCCAACCCCGTGATACATCTACCGCAAAACTATTTTTGTGTTTTATTATTTAACTACTAACTACTAAACTAAACTACTATTAAAGTACTAACCTTAAACAAAAAAAACGAAATTTGTATATCCAAAATTTCAGAATAAAAGTAAAATACGAAATAATTTCATTCGACTTTTGAGATTTTTTAATTAATAAAAATACATATATTTTTCTAAACAGATAGTATATGAATCGAAATTTCATTTTACAAAATAAAAAAAAAAGCTCCATCAGTCCTTAGCTCTTAGAAAAAAAAAAACTAACTTTATAGACGGTTCATTAAATAGGAATAAGAAAGAAATTCTAAAAAATGCATCATACGTATAAAAGTTTCGTTTGTGTGTTGCCGGATGTAAAAGTTGCTGCGTTGTTAAAAAGCATCATGAACTGTGTACCACTGGCGACAAGTGAAGCAATTAGAGAATGTTATAATGTAATTTGTTTTGAAGTAGTATTTTATAAATATTTCTCAACTCCCGTTTGTAAAATACCTAATTACACATCGATCTAGCGTGCGGGAAACGCCACTTTACCACGTCAGTTGCGTTTCCCACGAATCCGAGTCACTTCGGACATTTCCGGGGATTTACCGTACGGGTTTGGGAGCAATCGGATGTTTTCGGAGATATTTCCCATGTCAATGAATTTATTCGTGTTGTTTTGCAAAAAAGTACCCAAAGACTAACGGTTATAGAAAAAGTATAGTATGCAACATGTTCGGTAAATTTTTTAAGTAACTCGTATATTATACACTCGTTCCGCTCGAGTCAAGTAAACTCGTGCCACTTCGGACATTTCCGAGATCTTACCGCACGAGTTTGGGAGCAATCGGATGTTTTCGTTTTTTAAACACTGGTGAGTCAAATGCCGTTTACCGCACTTGTTGCATAATATACTATTTCGGTGCAAGAAAATCGTTAGCTTCAAGTGGTCTTGGTTTCACAACCAGTGCAGCGGCCAGTGGCTTACCAAATAGTACACGAATTCTAATTTCCAGTGCATCTTGCGAAAGTTCATTTTGAGTATCAAATAATCAGTAAAAAAAATATAGTTCCAATTTTATGGAAATAAAAATGAAAGACTGTTGATTTACGTGTGTTTACTTTGATTGCCCATGCAAGTTGTAGCTAAAATCAGAATATCACATTTGTCTACGCTACTTACAGGTTATTTTCGATAATTTGAAAATGAACCAAATCCACAAACAATATATATATATATATATATATATATATATATATATATATATATATATATATATATATATATATATATATATATATATATATATATATATATATATATATATATATATATATATATATATATATATATATATATATATATATATATATATATATATATATATATATATATATATATATATATATATATATATATATATATATATATATATATATATATATATATATATATATATATATATATATATATATATATATATATATATATATATATATATATATATATATATATATATATATATATATATATATATATATATATATATATATATATATATATATATATATATATATATATATATATATATATATATATATATATATATATATTCTCACGTATTGATTCACGGATGGAAAAATGTGATGACACTATATTCCGGGATATCATCCGTTCGCTCGTTGAACTCCGACTGGAATCCTGCTTCCGACTGGAATCCTGCTTCCGACTGGAATCCTGCTTCCGACTGGAATCCTGCAGACGTTTCGCCAAAATCTCACTTGGCATCTTCAATGCTCGCGCTCCGAAAACACTTCGAACACTGGGAGGTTATCGGCGGTGCGTGTGGTATTTATACTCTGCGCCGGAGATGGTAACGGTGCTGCTTGTGCGTGGGGGGAGGTGGCTCCGCCCCCTGAATTGTCGCGTTGTTAATTTCGCCCGATCGTAGTTGCGATGTCCCCGTTGGCTGCTGCGCATCGCTCTGCTGTTTGATTATCGTTCTCCACGTGTTGGATAAATGCAGAGCGTCGTCTCTCGTATTGAGGTGTCCGGACTTTTCTATTTCGATGGCCTCTCGTATAATCCTAGTCCTAAAATCAGGAATATTAGCTATTTGTTTGCAAGTGCCGAAATCAATTTTATGGCCTGTCTGATGTTGGTGCTGAAACAAAGCAGATGTTGTTTGTTTGTTTCTTATGGCTAAACGATGTTCCTCGAGCCTGGCTGAAATCCTTCTGTTGGTCTGTCCCACATACGTCAGGCTGCACGATCCGCATGCTACACTGTATACTCCTTGGTTTTCCAGAGTAATTTTTTGTTTTGGGTTTCTTAGTATTGCTCCGATGGTATGGTCAGGTTTGTATGCTGTTGATATGTCGTGTTTCCGTAATATTCGGCCGATTTTGTCAGTAACCCCCTTGATGTATGGCAGGACAGCGATCGATCTTCGTTGGGTCTCGTCCTGCACTCTCTGCTGCGGCTGTTGTTGTTTATTGATTGCCTTGTTGATGGTGCGCCTTTGGTATCCGTTTTGTTGAAGACAGGTACTAATTTTCTTCAGTTCTTTATCTCTGTTCCTCTCGTTTGTGAGCCTGAAGGACCGAGCAATTAATGTATTTGCCACTGCCTGTATCTGTGATGGGTGGTGATGAGATTTAGCGTTCAGATATCTATTAGTGTGTGTTGGTTTTCTATAGACGGTGTGTTCCAAGTGTCCATCTTCGGTCCTTGTGATGTGCACATCTAAAAAGGGCAGACTGTTATCCTCTTCAAGTTCTATTGTAAATTGAATCCTTGGGTGAATGGAATTCAGATGATCTAGCAATTTCAAAAGCTCCTCCTTGCCAAAAGGCCATACAACAAATACGTCATCAACGTATCTTGTCCATAGTTTTGGCTTCAGATTTGCCTTCTCTATTGCTTTCTTTTCGAAGTAAATCATGAAGAGGTTGGCAATCACAGGTGAGAGAGATGATCCCATTGCTGCTCCATCTATTTGTCGGTAAATTTTCCCGTTGTGCATAAAGTAAGCGTTTTTCAGGCAATGTCTTGACAGATCCATTATGTATGGCGGAAGATCTTCGTTTTCTTCTATAAGCAAGAGTGCCTCTTCTACTGGAATACTCGGGTAGAGGGATTTGACATCGAAACTTGCCATAATGTCGTCCTTGTCCATCCTGAGAGAACCTAAAATCTGAGTGAAATGTTCTGAGTTTTTAACATAGGAATCTGCCTTTTCCACTATAGGCTGAAGTGCACTGGCCAGATGTTTTTCCAGCTTGCATAATGGTGAGTTAAAGGCGCTTACGATTGGACGCAGGGGAACCCCGTCCTTATGGATCTTTGGGAGCCCGTAGAATTTTGGGCAACGACTCGATTTTTCCCTCGGAATAAGTTTCTTCTTTGTATCCTCGTTTATTGATGAATCGAGAATTTTGGACTTAGTTGTTTTCTCCAAATATGTCGTGGGATCTCTGGTGACTAGTTTGTATATTGGGTCGTTCAAAATATCCTCCAATTTTGCATTATAATCCGACGTATTCATGACGACAGTGGCATTTCCTTTGTCTGCTGGCATTATTAGAATGTTTTCGTTTTTGTTTAGATTCCTTAAGGCTTGCATTTCTTCTCTGCTTAAGTTTGGTTGCGGTGGTTTTGACTGTCTTAAGACTCTGGCGACATCTTGCCTAATTAACTCCGCATCTTGTTCGTCTATGGTGGAAAGACTTGCTTCGACGTTGGAAACGATCTCTTCGACGGGTACTCTTTTTGGAGCTATTGCGTAGTTAAATCCTTTATTCAGTACGCTGACTTCTGTATCGGAAAGATGGTATGCTGAAATATTATGAACTGTACTGCTTCGGTTTGTGTTTGGCACTTGTCCTGATTTTTTGGAATTTGACTGAAGGATTTCTAATTTCTTCCACAGTTTTTTTGACGTGATGTCCTTGTCTTTCTCAGTGCGCCATGATGTTAATAATTCTATGCGGTCCCACAGCAACTGATGGATCTTGTTGCTCAGTTTCAGGTGGAGTCTGAAAAGTTGTAGCTCAGTCTCACTAATTTCGTACCGGGTCCGCCTGATCTGGTCTTGGAGTAGGGCCTTGCTAGCTTTGTCCAGGATAGCTTGTGTCTTTCTGGTGCGTGTGTGATAAGACAACCTTGTAAATGTTGGCAGCAAGTTCTGGTTGCGGCAGCTTTTAAGAAAATTCAAGTTGCACAGCGAAATAACCCTCCTTTGTCTTAGTTTTTCATAACACTTGGTGGCTGTAAAGGTCTCCTTCCCGTAAAGGTGTATGATATTCTCACGTATTGATTCACGGATGGAAAAATGTGATGACACTATATTCCGGGATATCATCCGTTCGCTCGTTGAACTCCGACTGGAACTGGAATCCTGCAGACGTTTCGCCAAAATCTCACTTGGCATCTTCAATGCTCGCGCTCCGAAAACACTTCGAACACTGGGAGGTTATCGGCGGTGCGTGTGGTATTTATACTCTGCGCCGGAGATGGTAACGGTGCTGCTTGTGCGTGGGGGGAGGTGGCTCCGCCCCCTGAATTGTCGCGTTGTTAATTTCGCCCGATCGTAGTTGCGATGTCCCCGTTGGCTGCTGCGCATCGCTCTGCTGTTTGATTATCGTTCTCCACGTGTTGGATAAATGCAGAGCGTCGTCTCTCGTATTGAGGTGTCCGGACTTTTCTATTTCGATGGCCTCTCGTATAATCCTAGTCCTAAAATCAGGAATATTAGCTATTTGTTTGCAAGTGCCGAAATCAATTTTATGGCCTGTCTGATGTTGGTGCTGAAACAAAGCAGATGTTGTTTGTTTGTTTCTTATGGCTAAACGATGTTCCTCGAGCCTGGCTGAAATCCTTCTGTTGGTCTGTCCCACATACGTCAGGCTGCACGATCCGCATGCTACACTGTATACTCCTTGGTTTTCCAGAGTAATTTTTTGTTTTGGGTTTCTTAGTATTGCTCCGATGGTATGGTCAGGTTTGTATGCCGTTGATATGTCGTGTTTCCGTAATATTCGGCCGATTTTGTCAGTAACCCCCTTGATGTATGGCAGGACAGCGATCGATCTTCGTTGGGTCTCGTCCTGCACTCTCTGCTGCGGCTGTTGTTGTTTATTGATTGCCTTGTTGATGGTGCGCCTTTGGTATCCGTTTTGTTGAAGACAGGTACTAATTTTCTATATATATATATATATATATATATATATATATATATATATATATATATATATATATATATATATATATATATATATATATATATATATATATATATATATATATATATATATATATATATATATATATATATATATACAGTGGGGTTGCTGCCACATCCCACATTTCGACCGCCATTTCTCTTTATTCCTCCACTCATCTTCTTTAATTGCTCTATCCTTCATTATATTTCTTATACCATCGTTCCATGAGGTCATAGGTCTTCCTTTTTTCCTTCTGTTTTTGGGGGTATATTTTAGTGCTCTTTTTGGCCATCTCTCATCGTTCATTCTCTGTACGTGCCCATACCATATAAGTTGTCTAGTTTCTATTCGGTCAGTGCTGGTATGTATTCTCCCTGTTCTTCTTCGTATTTCTTCATTCCTGACGTGTTTTACTCTCGACACTTGGCGTGCTCTTCTCAAGAAATCTATTTGTACTGAGTCGATAACTTTCTTCTCGTTCTTCGTCATTTGCCAGCATTCTGCGCCGTACGTTAAGATGGGTTCCACAACTGCTTCATATATTCTAATTTTCGTACCTATTTTAATACCGGTGGACCACAACAAGGAATTAAGCGCTTGAGTTGCTCTTCTTCCCTGCTGAGCTCCATTTTGAATGTCTGTTTTTGAATTACCTTCTTCCGTTATGACGCTTCCTAAGTACTTATAATTTGTAGCTCTTTTTATTTTTCTAACATATAGTTCAGGATCTTCATCTTCGTGTTTTCCTCCTACTTTCATATATTCAGTCTTCTGCATATTCAGTCCCCAATTCTCATAGTGTTCTTTCACATTTCTCAGCATGTAATCTGCGTCGTCTTCATCGCAAGCTATCATCACTTGATCGTCTGCAAAAAAGAGGCTCGTCAAATATTTGTCATCTAAATTTACTCCCATACTTGCTATTTTTTCCCTCCACTCTCTTTGGGCTTCCTGAATATATATTTTGAATAGAGTAGAGGACATGCTACAGCCTTGTTTTAATCCTTTGTTCACTGAAAAACGGTTCATATATACACACATATACATTGTTGAGTCCGGTTGTCATTAATACTTCAAACATTTTCTTTAAGGGTACCCTGTCATATGCCTTTTCAAGATCTATAAATACTAAATTGGTAGTTAAGTTGGATCTTAAATTTAAAACAGTTCAAATTTCCGTGGTCTTTGTTTTGCCTAACTACAAAACGTTTCGGATATGTGGATCATTGTCCTTTACCAATTACATACTAAACTAACTCCGACGACTATTCATCTTTTTTAATTTTTCACTTTTACAAAATAGGTTGTCTGGGGACAAGACGGACTTCTGACCATTTTATGATGTGTTGTTTCGACCAAACGTGCTCCGCCATCTTAGATCTCAATATCAATTCACGAAGTGCTTGACAGAGGTCCCCTCTCCCTCACTTGTTTTGATGTTTATGTTCTTTCGCTATACGGTTTTATTTGATGTACCCTTTACACACAGAATCGTTAAGAATTAACTTCTCAGTTAGGCGTTTTATCGAGTATTTTACAATTGGTCATAATAATAATGAAAAATTTCTCAGCATAAAATTATAAGTAGCAACGTATTGCTACAAAACTAGTTAATGTCGTGGATGTAAAAACCTTGCTAAATGAAATAAAGACTTTACCTTAGCCATCCATTAATATTAATTTCTGATTTCTGGATGCTAACAGAAACGACTACAGACCAAAACTACATTCAAGAAACAAAGAGCAAACAAAAGAGCCGGTTATTACGTATATTCAAAGTACATTTTTCTGGATATTTTTGTAAACATGTTCTATATCTGCAAATAAAACTGCCGCAAAATAAACGTTAACAGACTAATAATCGTTAATCCTTTCATTAAAAGGCAGGCAAATACTCCGAGCGTATTTAATAGCGTCGTTGTGTTGTTATCTACTTCGTCACGCGTTTTGGCACCCTTTATTGTCGTGGTTGTGAGGAAGCTGCCTGCCAGCAAATTTAAAAAGCAGATTTTTGTACAATATTTGCGCAACAAATATTATTGTTTAACAAAATTTTAATGTATGTTTGTCGAGTGTTATAAAAAGTTTTTATAGAACTTCACATCCACGTTTATATTATTTTCTTTAAATCCTTTGTTCGAGCTGTTGTCGATAAAGTAGGTGTTGTTTCAAATTATTCCAGAATAAACTTCTTCTTTTACCTACGAGGATAACAGATTAGGTTAGCGTCAGTTTCAGCTTGGCAGAGTGATGTACGTTGTGACAAGCGCATTATGAGCAAATTTGTAAATTTACTTATTTTAAATGAGCTACAAGAAATATGCAGGTAAAGCTTTCTATGGACATCTGAAAAACTGCACATTCCTTTTTTACTTTGACGAATTGCGAAGGGATCGGAGTATTTCGTTTGAAGTGTGAGATTTGGAATTTTTAGATTTGTTTTAAAGAAGTTGAGTGCAGTAAGAGAGGCTGATTACTAAATCAAAGAAAACGACATACTTACATATGGAGGATGTATTTAAATTTGTGTACAGTTAAAATGAAACAATTACACAGGTCTACAAAATTAAACTTTTTGGAAGATGCTTTTTTTTGAAAATATTGTTGCAATACACTAGCGGTCTGAGTAAAATTTTGACAACTGTTTTTCGCCATCCGGGTAAATGCTTGTCAGGAAGTCTGAACGCTAACAATTCGGATGCATTCTTTGGAAGATGCAAATCTCTAATTAAATCATTTATTTTCCTTTGGTTAAACACTTCGCGCTCTCTGAAATCTGGTATGAAATCTGACTTATCAGGGTGGGAATCAAATTCCTCTGGTTCTGACCGTGTCTTTATGAAATGTTCATTTGATAAAGACACGGTGTTGTCGAAACAATTGTCATGTCATAATATATAATTTCGTGAAAATCTGAACTTTTAGTTCTTATTTATTTTGATAAATGGATTTTCATCAAGTAAAAGCCACATCAGTTCAATTTAACAAAATTTATTTGGATTGTTCATACAATGTCTTTTTTCCATATTTATATGTCTTAGAACACCAGAAATGCGCAACCACGAAGACAACAGCCGCTAACATAATAGCACGACGACCAATAAAACCAAACTGCGCCAACTCTGTAGTTTTGCAGATAAATATAATGTTGCCCAATCACATTTAATTTCATAAAAATCAATTCATTTAAAAATCATGCCTAACATGGAGCAGAAATATAATGTTGCCAAATCACATTTAATTTCATAAAAATCAATTCATTTAAAAATCATGCCTAACTTGGAGCAGAAATATAATGTTGCCAATCACATTTAATTTCATAAAAATCAATTCATTTAAAAATCATGCCTAACATGGAGCAAACATTTTGATGTTATAAACAAAATTACATTTTTAAGATATAGAGCGCTACAAAAAAAAGATTTGCTAGATCAAAGATATGGCGTTTCTTGGAAGAAGGGTCCCAAAAATATACAAATAAGCAAACAGTGTTATTTATTCAGTTGCTTGACAGGACTTTTCGGTGTTTTATATAAGCGCGTAGGAATCTAATTATTTCAGAGCGTAGTATTGTCCAGATGTATTTTTTAAGCGGCCTATACACATACAGGCAAGTGTTAAGACTTGCCTGTACAGGTCGAGACACGCGAGTAAGTGCGAATGTGTATGGGTCAAAACTCAAGGCGCGTTCAGTTCCAAGCGCGGCTCGAAGCGATTCAGATTGTGTCTGATTTTTAGAGCAAGTGCGAAGGCCCACTTCATTTTTCGAAACAGCAGCAGACCTCACCGACTGGTTTACCTGGAGGTTTACCTGATTAGTGTGTGGCCGCAATTCGTTTCGCACTTGCTCGCATGTGTATAGCCCCATTAGCTTTCTCGTTTCATCGTGCTTGTATTAATTTCTTAAAAATCAGTAAAAGTAACGCGAAAAAATTGCTAAAATGTTTATTCAAAGCAAATAGATATCAATAATTTAAAAAAATTAATTTTCAAGATATCATCATAGATCATGATATCTGTATTAAATATCTACTTGCATTCTACCTATATAGAAACACCATCTCGTATTCCTGTACAATTTTTTAAATTTCCATTATTATTACCTTATAAGTCTCTATTTCTTGGTATGTTGCTGTTTCATGCCTCTGATACGTCTTTAAGAATATTTGTACCTACCATTTATTTACTTATGCAAATTTAATTAGTTTTTACTACGAACAAAACCTGCTGATTAGCGGGATTCGTTGTTTTATTACTAGCAGTAGATCTGCACAAGCTTTGTAAGAAAAACCTTGTTTGAAAACAGTACTGCCAATCAAGCACCTTTTTTCAGCTGATTTCCCTACTGATCTTCATAGACGTCGATGAAACAGAACCGCGCACAGGTATTCTTCTCTTTCTTGAAGCCGTTTAAACGTATAATGATACGTAAGGTTTTGTCGAAGGTGTTGTGACGTTATCTTTACGATTTATATTATATTCATTTGGACAGAGATAAAACTTGAGCGAAAATAAAAATAAATAGTTGTTCAATAATTAAGTGTGCGTAGTGTGGCTTTTATTTGAAATTGATTGACCGATGTATAAATTAAGACAATAAATTTGAAAACCAAATATGAACAATGTAAAATCGCAAAATCGTTCTAAATGCTACATGCGGTATTAGCAAATTTCTAGTTTCAATTTATATTTGGAAGCTTGGCGCGCCTGTTGCCAAAGTTTCCCTGCCAAGAGCTGGAAAATCAATCGATTTCAAATTATGTAAATATGGGCAAAACTACTTATTGAAAGAACAATAAAATCATATCGTACAAGTTTTCATCTATTTGGATTGAAACAGTCGACAGAGCTTACGCTTATAGGAGTTTGATTTTCGTTTTATATGGGTGACTCATCAAAAACTTACTGCAAAGAATTAAGTACAGTCACGAAAAGATCGTTTCGACAAAATCCAAAAACACATCAAGTTTGTGTGACAGGGGGACAAATTTTGACACAAAAAGCATGACAAAACAGGTTGTCATAGGACTCCACTTTCTAAAACATGACTTTTCTTCGAACTCTTGGCGCCAACCGTGCATAGTCGGCTTGTCTTCGTGCACCCAGCAATAAACCTGGCCTCCAGCCATTCGCCTTCAGGGTTAAGCTGTATAGTCTGCTTGTCCTTTGGACTCCCTTTTTGCCTTCTCTAAGTGCTAGTCGTGCCTGCAGGGCTTACAGTTGCAAGTGCCATACTATAAGTCCAGAATTCAACAAAATTGAAGTATTCTTGTAAAGTTAGTAAGACGTGACAAGCTAAATTTACATTATGACACTAACGATACATGTTTAATCTGGTAAAAGCTCTGTTTTTTGAATAGGACTCTAGTTACATAATTTGAAATGTAATCTTATGTTATTTTCAATATTGGAAAAATGTACTAAGTGATAATTCAATCAATCAATGAAACTGTTTTATTTGCGAGACTATAGACGTCGACAATTTTTTACAATTATGATACTTAGGACAATTTAACAATCTATTAAATTAAAATTTCCATAGCTGATAATAAAAAATAACCGAAGTAATGTGACTATGTCAACTGTTTATCATAAATTTACTTTTCAGTAACTGAAACCATAAACTTTGCCATGAAAAAAGTTTATTTTCTATCTCAGATATTTTAACAAAACATTTAAGGGGGCGATTTTTGGATGCACTTAAAAATTAGATGAATATGTGTCCTAAACGTCTTAACTTTTGAGGTAGGTACATAAATATAAAATATTTTTTTAAATCTGTAATACCACTTTAGATATTTTAATAAAATTTGGCACACATATAATACGTATCAAGAGGTATTACTTAGTGTACCACTTTTTTTTAAATACATAAGAGAAATTAGTTTTTGTTTCCAAGTAAAAACGTGCGACGGACTAAAAAAAATCAAATCCGCTCATGAATGAATAGAAATATTATTTTTAAAAAAAAATCAGTAGCGTGCCACTGACTGTCTACGGACAAATAATATTTTGGTTAATTAGTTTGTGTTTACATATTCGTTCTTCGATTTTTTGAAGTATTTTAGTAAAACAGATAAACTATTACTTAAAGTAGAAATAATAATGATCATAATGATAATGATTCTCTTCATACTGTCATCTGCTGCTGTATCTCAAAAGTTAAGACGTTTAGGACATATGTTAATATGAAGTTTTCTTATTAAAATGGACCCAAAAATCGATCCTTTAATTATTGACATTCAATTAGAAAATACCCTGTACAATGCATTTGCTCGCTGAACAACCCTTTAAACACACAGACCTTGAATTACCACCGAATTAAAATATAAACCAAAAAATCAGTTCAGTTGCCACATTTTGGGATTTTCGCTGATCGAGTACTTCGACGACCTCGTTATCGTTTCCGTTGAAACAAATTTGTCAGGAATAACGAGATCGATCTAGCGTCGGATCTCCCAACAGTCACGTCACGCGAAAATCTACGATTCGTTCGACTTTGCATTGCCAATAGCGCAAACGGAAAAGAATCACGTCTTCACCTTTTGGGGAAAACCATCAATCTCCCTTTCCAAAGCAGTAACGTACGAGCTGCCCCACGTTATTAGTCATTAAGTAATCGAATTTAGTATTATTATTTAGTATTAGGTCGCACAGTTTTCCATAGATTGGTATATGTGACTTTCTGCAGGATATTCCATATGCCCATATTCCATATGCCCATATAACGATTTCGCCCGTGTCTTTAAACTGCAACCACATTTACACAACAACTTATACAATGTTCTGGACAGTCACTTTGCTCACTCAGTTATCATAAAGGTGGGTACAGTACAGATTCTATGTCTCCGTTTAATGATAATGTCAAATGACAATATTTCAATTGTTTTCACCATGTGCATCATTGAATATTTCAATTTTTCATTAAAAATAAATGTAACTTGCTAAAAAATACTTTTCCCTCACGGTTTTAAAGATATTCGCAATTGAATATTTTTTATGGATTACATTTTATGAGTAATGAATTATAAATATTCCAAAATGTGCATATGAAATATGTAGTGTGTAGGAGATTATAACTAAATTTTCCAATTCTTTTTAATTTTTGAGATAAAGGGCGTTTTTGAAAATGAGGCATTTTAAGTGGTGCGTTAACTTTTTTCTTGTACCACTTAACAAAAAGCTATAGCAGTTCCTTATATTATTTTTGTGTGAAGTAATTACATTTAAAATTATAGTGTACACACTCTTCCCTCTGTCGTTTATCTTTCGTACTGTACTACAAAAAATAATAATATTCTTTATAAATAACAATTTTATCTGAACATGTTATATACAGACAAAACGTCAATAATTAAAACAATTTGTATAGTAAGAAAAACAAAGAACATTTTCATAAAAAAATAATTAAAAAATGTTTTCCAACAAAAGCTGTGAAATGTATTAGCAAAAAGTTGTTAGTATGGTTTTTGTACAAAATATTTATCCATAAGAAAAAAAGTGCGCTACTGATCCATCCAAAAAATATTTTTATATATTATTCACATACAATCTGGAATAAATTTTATCTTATAAATTTTTTTTTTGCGTGCGTCTTGTATTCAGGTGCAAATAAATAAAAGCACTAGCAAATAGAACATCATAGAAAAAAATGTTTCTTAAAAACATTTTTATATGGAACCCACTATATAATTAGAATTATAATTAAAATAATTTTCTAAAATAGTGAGATGTAGTACTTTGCGTGGCCTTGTATATGGCATATTTAAATAAGCTGAGTGCGGTTTTCATTTACTTTTTTTGCCGAATATTCAGTATTCCTCATAGACAAGGGCGAATATGCAAATTTCATGCAGTCGTTATTATTGGGCAAGGCGCCAAAGAAAACTTTTATTTTGTATTCTATTTCGGATATAAATGACCATTTTTGTATCAGTCGTTGCCTGGCTCGCCAGCAATAAAACAGAATATTCAGTTTGAAATTATATATTTCCATACGATATACGTAAAGAATCTCAAATACTGCATTTAGATACAAGTTCTACTGCACCTTCGGAATTTTGGAAACGGTAAGAGATGCAGACTGGCTTATGTTTGCGATTCTGATGATATTCCGTTTACAAATGAGAGTTTTGTACTTTTGGAAATATGGTAAGACTCTGGATATATCTTTAAAACCGAAGCCATCCTATATTTTACCACAGAATTTAATTGGAAGTGGTTTCAGTTAAGTTTTGCCAACAGAATGGTGGCAAATCGTCAGGAAGTTTGATTAATCAACAACTGATGCAGGAGGAGATTGTAAATAGTACTGAAGTTTCTTTGAAACATGTACCTATATCCATGTGTTACCGATATGTATAAATATATTTTTGTGTTTAGGAAATCTACAACAGAAAGAGAAAGTTTTCCACTCCCTACGCCAACAACATACCCAATTATGCACTGGCAAGTTTGATAAACGCCACAAGTGGAGCTGGCTCAAGTGCAGCCAGTGTTCAATAAAAGAGTATCTGAATAATTTTATCAGCATGTTAAGGTCATTAAACTAACCAAACTAACATTCTAAAATTCTACATTCTACATTCACTCATACGAAGGACACACCGGATTCAGTGACTGGATATTTAATATATTCGCCGAAAGCGTTATAAAAATGTAGTGTAGACAGAGGCATTGACTGCCTCAATAAAGAAAATCACTGGTTTGGTCATTCTACAATTGGGAAAATTCGAGGGCACGCTCTGCGAAGGTATATGAACTGCACTAAAAATAATTGAAGAATTGTGTACAGAGCATGCTCGGTCCATCAATGTCAGGAAAATCGCACCGTAGCTCCCAAGTATTAAACCACGCTTCACCAAGGAGGTAAAATACCTTGGGGTGACACCTGATATCAGGTTAACATGGAATTCCCACTTCGAAAACAGTATTAAAAAAGCAGAGTTGCCATGTAGATCTATACGACCTTTAAAACCTCTGCCAACATATGGCACAATTGTATTAAATTAGAAAAGACCCAATGAATGGTATGACTGTCACAGGGGCTATAAAAACCACATCAAATAAAGTTCTGGAGGTAATTCTGTGTCCCACATTTCGTGATATATTGGAGGCAAGAATGGATTCTATAGGGGCAAAATTTATAATCGACAAGCTCTATACGACGAACACCAGAACGAATACACGCACCAACGTGGCAGTTGTCTCTACTCCGATGATTTGAAAGATAAAAAAGGATGGAGATGCGCATTGTACTGCAAAGAACTCCTAAAGGAAAACTTCGGGAACAATTTGTAAAATTATAGAATGAAAAAGAAACTGGCTAGGAAACTACTGAACTATCCAAACGAAACATCAGTCAAACACAGGTATTCCTCAGGGTCATTGCTTGACAAACACTAATTTAGATTTGGTTTGCAAAGCACGTGCCGGGTATGCGAACAGGAAGACGAGACAGTAGAACACATTCGGTAAGAATGTCCTAATCTGTCGTTATATCCATCCCCTATGGTCATCATGGAGACATCGTAAGGAAATAAGGGGGAAGATCGAAATATTTTAAACTAACCCAGACAATCTACGGTATAGTCAAAAGCAAAGCATAGTAAAATTTAGTTGGAAAGAAATTTAACAGTGGGAATGATAGCACTGAAAAGATACTCGAGGTTGTAAACTATTGCCAATATTTTTATACGAGGAAATTTGTTGTTAAAGTTTAACCATACAAACATGAAAGACTCCGAAACAAAATACTAATAAAGATAATATTTGATATAGGGTATATTTTATATGGTAAATAAACTTCTTAAAAGCAAACACAAAAAGCGATAGAGTTCGGAACGCAGCTATTTTAGCCGAACTTGGAGGTACCTTAAAGTAATAGCAATATTGTAGACACGGGTTTACGCATCTATAAATTTGACTTTGTTTTACGTCCAAATTTCTTGTTTTATGTGCATTATCAATCATTGAGTTACTTAAATTTTCTGTTAGTACAAAAAAAAATAGTTTCTGTGTAAAAAGTATCAAAAATGTTTATAATATTTTTAAAAAATATACCATATCAACTGTATAACAAAAAAAGAAAAAAAAACTCAATTACTAATATCGAGAATTACAAGATAACTTGGGGAATATGTTATTAGTTCACTGATAAGAGTTTAACTTTGCCATAGTTCCGAAGTTAAAACAGATACACAAAGGCTTGTTTATTCAATCCGAAATAAGTTTTAAACAATTTTTTAAATCGTTGTTTATATTATTGTTAAATCTATATTATTTGGGACCGGTATATGATACAAAATGTTTTGCCTGATTGTTTGCGCAATATGTAGTAATAAATATATTTTTTGAATTTGCTCTCATGTTGTAATTGTGACAAATAAAATAGTAAAATTTTTCATTTTTATGGACAAAACTACATGCAGTTATTATATACAAACCTTAATTTCAAGTATACCCCGACAATACAAGAGATTCATTGGATATAGTCTTGGTTTTCTCAGTAAAGTGCGCAATATATAGTTCTGTGTTACTTTTAGATGGTCTAGATAACAGTTCTGTGCTGCATCGTATTTTCTTGCACAGGGAAAGAATTTGTTGATCCTATTTTAAATGGTTATCTACTACTCCTAAATATTTGATACAGGCGCACTATTGTAGGGGTTCCGTAACAATGTTCACAAGAATTTCATCATTACAAGGCCGACTGGGAATAGGCAATATATTGTGATTTTACGATAATACTTTTTTTAATGAAAACAATCAGGTCATCAAAGGAATTATAGTTTGCCTCATTGTAATAAATATAATTAGGTATGGTAAAATAAGTAATGCTTCCCAAAAATACTAACAATTCGGCAAAGTTTCCGTATTTCTTATTTGATGTATCACAGTTTATGCATTTGGAGACGTTGTTCTGACAGCCTGCGATGTGTTTCTCAGAGCATTTTTTATAAGCTTTTATTGTTTTCACAGTCGCCACCTCTATTGTGGTACTGCTGGGAGTTGTAGCATCTTAATATGATAATATTCTCATTTACAGGGTATCTTTCCCATTCGATATAAACTTTTCCACAGCAAATTAGGCTTTTGAAAACCTCAGGACCGCATTCCGCAAATAGCGTTCTACTTTGTTTTTCCATGAAAGATTTAATATAATAATAATAATCATTGTATTTAATTGGGAAACTGGTGGAGTTCACATTCTTCATTTTATCAAAATCGTGGGCTGACGAAAATTTAGAAATTATTCTTCCATCAGGTAATCCTTTTTTACATTTTACAAGGACCCCGATATTAACTGGTTAAATCTTTGTCTCAATATCAAAATTCAAAAAACATCATCTACGCATAATAACACAACATTTTAAAAGTGGAGGTGAAACCAAGCCGTTTTTTGATATTTTTTACAGGTTCCGAGATATCATCATTCCATCAGTCAATCCCAACCATAATAAATAGGGCACCCTATAGATGCAAAACGTATACCTGTAGAACTGGAATAGAAATTGTGGCAGTCCAAATGTCCGTTTCCAGAATTCTTGTATTTTCTTTATAAATAATCTTTTGAAAAAATTAACCAAAATATTACGAAATTCGGATCCTTTTAAGTTGCTTAAATTTCTTCTATGTTACCACAAAAACGGTTCCCCTCTCGTAATGTTTAATCCTCGTATAAGAAAGGATGATTTAATCTTTAAGGTATGGGGGTTTTGAAAGGAATTCCGCATATGAGAAATTTAGGTCAGTACGCAAGGCGTCTAAAATTCACCCTCTAGAAACAGATTAGTTAACAAAATTTCCACCCGATCCCTGACTTTAAATATTTTCTGGAATAACATTATGTTCCGCATGATAGGCATGAAGAACCCCTTACCATGGGCGTAGCAACTAGAATGCATCAAAATGTAGTTTATAAATTTGTTATTATGTATACTTTAACCAGCTAGTAGGAGAATATGAGTTTCTTGAGATTCATGTTTGCCCACCAATTAAGCATTAAAAAATGTTTTTTCTACTCCCTTCCCTAAAACGCCCAGCCAAGCACAGACTCAAGACATGCAAATTATAAATTATTATATTGTCTGTGCTTGGTTAAGTATGTTCTAATTAGTACGAATAAACGGTTGTAAAGAAACTAGCAATCAATTCGCTCCATAAATTATGAGTAGAAACAAAAATTCTATTAAATGTATGCGAGAAAACTATCGCAGAGAAAATCGCCTCCCAGCCCTTTAAATCCTGCCTTTCCAGCTGATAACTTTATCACCCGGGGACAAAAGGTGTAAAATCGTTACCAAATTAATTTCGAAGTAGATATGGTTAAATTTAAACTACGTGTCCGCGTTTACGCACTGCTGAACAGTTGGGGGCGGAATTTACAAAGCGAGTCGGCTCTTTGTTCGGAAGTTTTTTGAGACCGAGGCCGCGCTGTATTTCTTTCGGTCGAAACGCTTTGCAAATAACAATCCGTTTTTTTTACATCAAATTCTCATTGTCAGTCTAAATAGAAGCAAAAAAAGCGATTTGGAAATTGAAATCGTAATTTGCATGGAAAGCCTGTGAACTCTGATTTACAGCAGCTTTGTAAGGTAACTTTACTCTCAACAATTTAGCTCGAATAAAATACTTTGAAATAGCATTTTAATTCTTAAACACTAGCAATGAACAATGTGCGAATCTCAAATTTGATATGGAGGCCAGTTTATCGCGTTCACCAGAAACAATAGGTTTGGATATGGTCTGAATTCATACAATAAACAATGAATAAAATCAGAAATGAGATTAAGAAGTGAATGTGGAAACATTATACGTTAATACCGGCAAAACTATGAAAAGAAAAATTAAGCTTGTATGGAGTGGAAGCATGGAGGATCACGAATGGATTTCGAAAGAAATTGGATGCCTTCGGAATATGGGTTTACCGTTGTATTTTACAGATAGTAAAGAGGCAAGTAAAGAGAAATTGCCTTTAATATTAAGCAACTAAAAAATTTCTTCAAATATTTCAAAACGTAAAATTTGTAATAATTCAACTTATTAAAAATCCTTCCAAAAAGGCGTATACAAATTATATATTAGTATAGATTATTTCAGGAGTACTATTTCAAAAGAGACTGTATGATCTTCTCAGCATTATATAAAACTTTCAACAATTTGACAAGTTTTTGACTAACAGGGATGAAAATTTCCCATAGACTTAAACAAAGGTACATAAAATATGAATAATAAATTAGCAGTTGTCATTATTACGTGGAAATTCGTTATTCATACAGGGTATTCCAAAACAAATGTGTAATAGTTAAGGGGATGACTTCTTGTTTAAAATAAATTTTAGTTATTGTTTGTTATATAAACGTTAGGTCAGAGGCCAACCATTAGGAATATACTGCGCTGCAAATGTAGCGGAAAAATAGTATTTTATTTTTAATCGCATAAACGAAAAGTGTAGAATTAAAGTTTATGTTTAATTTAGAAATTTTCCTGTGACCTGCAATTTTTTCATTAAAATAAAAAAAAATAAAACATTTATCAATTATCTTCTAAACAATTTAGAATAGCAAATATTTCTGAAACTAATTGATTCATGGGTAAACTTTAAACATTTTTTAAACAATTTAACACAAATAAAAGCACAACAAATAAACCATTATTGTATTAAAACTCTTATTATTGAAAAATTAAATGATCAGATAATAGATTGTTGATTAAATTAGTTGAATTGTGTATTCAAATTAACTGGGCAATGTCAAATAGAGCAATAATAAGAAACGTTTTAAGAAGTGACAGCAGCCCACTAAATTTTCGTATGTAATAATTTTTTTTTATCTTGTTATAAATTGCTTTGGATTTTATTTTTTATTTGGAAAATGGTAACTATTGTAAAAATGAAGGAGACAAAAATTCTTTAAATAAAATATTAAATAAAAAATATCTTATAATAGTAATCTTTTCGTAATATTTTTTATTGTTCCATTTTCGTTTTTAAAAAAAATATATAAAACATTATTACTTTTGTAGCATACCGTATGCATATTATGTTATTTTGTTATTATTTGTTTCTTATTTAAGTTTAAGTTCTCTAAAGTGCGCGAGTGGCGGTAAATATAAAGCGGTGCGAATCACGAAGGGTCGACCGGGGGTGATGCGAGGGGAAGTACTGGACGTCGGCGAAGTTAAGGTGGACTGAGGCGAGCAGTGGGTAACAGGAAGGCAAGAGAAGCGGTTGCGCTGCAGTGTTGACGACGTCCGATCAATTGGCGTAAGGTGGAAGGCCACCTTACGTTCGAATATTTCTGGGTCTTGAGAACATCGTCGCCGAACAACCGTTGGGTGGTGGCAGCCTGCTACCGCCTCAAAGATCCTTCAAGGGAACGTCCTCCGCTCCCACGTAAGTCCGTTCCACTCGGAGTGGTGAATACCGCAGACTTGTGTGCGTTTCGGTTCGAACCTTGTTTATTATCAGTGTACTTTCGGCACATATTGTTTATCGTTCATTTAACAATCGCCTCCCATTTACTTAGAGTAGTATTTATCGGTTTATTTTATTAATAAATATCTTCAATCAAGCGACCAAGAACCTCACTTCCCTTGTTATAATTATAACGAAACATTACACTATATTATTTGTTGGTGGTCAAATCAAACACCACTTACTTTAAAGTAGGATAAACTTCTTAAATAATTTCACAAAGTACCCTCCAGCTCCAGCCATGTCACACGGAATTTTGTCATTACAAATTAAACGCCGGATATTATCACTGAGTTTTTGTATTGGATCCAGAAATATGTATCACAAACGATTTGTTTTACATGCACTCGGTGTTTGTGATCAGACAACGGCAAAAATTACTTCCCTTATCAAAGTTTAGTTGAAAAACGTTTCGACGAACGCGACGCGGTCTCATTTTAAATCTAGTTTTGAGACTTCCTCAAAATTCAATTATTCGATCCAAGTAAACGAAGAATCGAACAAATCCGCAGAAAACTGCACGCTACCGGAACGTTATTTGATCCCGCGAAAGAATCGGTACCCGATATTATTCAAGACGAAGATGGATGAAGATATCCCGCACGCTGCGATTATCCCTCAGAATAATTTGCGAATCCTTATTAAAAGTGCCCACGGAATTGAATTTGCATACCGACCGGCTGCTGAATTGCGTTATCGCATTAGGGGGCTCACACTAATATCGACAGTGGAGTGTTACAGATTCGATTATGCGGAATGCCAAAGGCATAATCTTTCGGATTGCAAGAGGGATTCACCAACATTTTAGAATATAAAATACACATTAATAACAATTAATAACGACATGTTAAATTCTATCTGTAAGAATATTCCCACACACTTTAACATTTGCATGTCGGGGATATCCCAAAGATATTAATATCAAAACGAATCACGAGAATTCATTCATAAACTGCGTCGAAACTTGCAAACACTTATGAAAGGTTTGGTATTCATGCTTGATTCTTGGTTCAGCTAATCAGGTTCTATGCTTGGAAATGTTATGCTGTGCGGTATATCATAGGTGTAGCTGACTAACTAATAACTAATAGTTACACTAAAATTTAGAGGTAAAACACTTGTTAAATCTGTCTGACGTATTCTCTGATAAGTCAAAATTTTTACGCGTCGTAGTATAATGGCTTATCGGGCCACGGAAATAAAATCTTTGAATCGTACATGGTTTTCTGGAAATAGTATATTATGCAACAAGTGCGGTAAACGGCATACTATATGCTTTCCACGACCATTAGTTTTTGGGTCAATTTTTCCATGACCATCAGAATTGACGAACATCAAAATTCAAGCCGTACTATAAAATCTCTGAAAACATCCGTCTGCTCCTGTGTGGTAATATCCCGGATGTCCGAAGTGGGGCAAGAAACTCACGTGGTATAATTCGATTTTTGCAGAAGGGAGTTGTTGCCGAAAAAGGCTGTATATTGACGAAAAGTGGAATGTATAAATATTTGAACGTGATCCAATCGTGCGGCGTCTACGTAGCGCGAACTTCAAGGTATCCAGACCAGGTTGGCACTGATCACTTTAAATATTGCAGATTTAACTAACCTTGCAGCACGTGCGGGCCAGCGAGGTTGCACGTTACCGTTCAACCACAGCTCGAGATCCAGATCTCCACTTTTTTTGAACTTTTTTCGAACATGCGACTTCTTCTCGTGCCGTGAAGCGTTGGATGTTATTTTGTTTGTAATATTAAGAAACGGATATTGCCGCTTATATGTTATGATTGAAACATAATTAATTTAATAAATGAGCAGCCGCATTCCGCATGTGTAACCCTAAAATGAATAAAGAAAAAGGTGTAAAACTTTGAGTGTCTTATTAAACGTTATGGGGACTAAAGATGACAGTCAACCAAATTTGGAAAATGTCACACTCACCTTGAATTGCCCTCCAAAACTATAAGGAATGCGACAGAAACATTAATACCCAATAAAATACGACTATCACATTTTGATAATAGAATCACAGTCTGTAATAAATTGTAGGAATTTGGAAAGACGTGTGTGGCCTAGAAAGGAACACGCTGTTTGGTGCTCCTGCCAAAGAATAGGTTTATCTAAGGCTTAAACGCTCGAAATTGGTCCGGTCTCTTTGTCTAACAATGATTTGTCGCAAAAAACAATACATTTTTTGCTTGTCGCTGAACTAAAGCGTGTATTGGAGCCGACCGCTTGTTTCAAGTGTTTCTCCTACTATATATGACAAGATGAATACAAATAATTATGAGGACGATGTGCAATGTAAGTCCTGCAAAAAGGACGTAAAACATGATGAGCAAGGTGTCTACTGTGAAGGGAAGTCTCAATCGTGGTGTCACATAGAAGTGCATCAATATCCCAGAAAAAAACATATAAAAAGATTTCTAATGATATTGCAAAAATACTGATGTGGATGTGCCCTTCCTGTCGAAAAATGCTAAAAGAGCTCATGACAAAGAACCCAGCTGAGAAAAACATTATAGAGCAGTTTGGAAAAATAGAAAACAAAAGTGACAAACCCATTACATTACCCAGCAATTTACTAAAGATAAACATGATAGTAGACGGACGTGGCGTGATATTGAGACAAAGACAATATTGGAGTCTGAGTAAAACGTAAAAAAGAATTACTTGATGGAAAAATAATACTTAAATTTTTGTCAAAACATGAACAAGGAAGAACTTGAAGCTCTGATTAAAAATTGGAGCCAATGATTATTTTAAGGTGAGATATATTAAATCTTCAGGGAAAAACAAAGTAAAACGTTATTTACGGAATGCGTTCCTCAAGTTTTCAAAAGGCTAATTTGCTGTGGAAAAATTGATATTGAGTGGGAAAGATACCTTGTATATATTAGCATATATATTAAGGTTCTACAACTGCCAGCAGAAGCACCATAGAAGTGGCCACTGTAAAAACAGAAAAGCTTGTTGGATAATATTTTTGATAATAATATTTGCGAGGGTAGTCACTCCGTACGTGTGGATCCTGGACAGATAGTTAACTTTGCAAGTAGAAACAATATACTAGTTAGTGTTATGCACCTAAACATTCGTGGTGTCAAATCAAGTTTTGACAAATTGTATTTTTGGAAACGTACAACTTGTCTTTTGACCTAATAGTTTTAAGAAAATGCCATTTTTTGGAAAACTATAATACCTCTGATGCCCTGCTTGTTTTCACAAAAAAGTATTAATAATAGGTTTTAAAATTGTAAGCTGCCAATATGTGGGATAAAAATAACTAGAATCTAAAATACAAGTAATTTTTTACACGAGATTGGCGATTTCTTAATGAAATTCTTCTAAGAAAGGTAACGGAACCCCTCAAAGAGTGCGCCGGTATAATAGGTGTAGTGATATATATATATATATATATATATATATATATATATATATATATATATATATATATATATATATATATATATATATATATATATATATATATATATATATATATATATATATATATATATATATATATATATATATATATATATATATATATATATATATATATATATATATATATATATATATATATATATATATATATATATATATATATATATATATATATATATATATATATATATATATATATATATATATATATATATGTATATATAAATATATGTATATATAAATATATGTATATATATATATATATATATATATATATATATATATATATATATATATATATATATATATATATATATATATATATATATATATATATATATATATATATATATATATATATATATATTTGATAAAGGAGTGCAAAGGGGTACTGAGGAGGGTGGCTGAGGAGAGAAAGGTCACGTTGGTCTGGGTCCCGGGTCACACCGGTATCCGGGGCAATGAGGCAGCGGACGCCTTAGCCAGGGAGGGCTCCTCGCATAGGCATATAGGGCCAGAGCCCCGCTTGGGGATCGCAACGTGTGTGAGGCGGGGAGCTCTCGAAGCCTGGGCGAGCCATCATAAGCCTAACAGGATGTAAGTTGTGCATTTTTTTCGTGACATGCTATTAATGTCGTCCGAATGGACTAGTCCTGGTAATGGTAGCCTGTTGACGACAAATATCGGCTTCCGCACCAGTAGGTTTGCTTTTTCGTTTCCTTCCAGGCCATTGCGACCAGATATAAATATTTGCGTTACTTCATTTCGGCTTCCTAGAATAGATACAGCCGCTTAGCAGATCTCCCTATGCGCTTTTGAGGGAGATTTCAGCGACTTTAATGCCGCCTGTCAATCGGTAAGTACACTGATTTTTCTTTCTCGCATGGTACCAAGGCGGAGTCTTCTTTGGATGTTCTCCATAGATGCCCACCACAACACCTTTATTGTATTAAGAACCATGCATCTGCGAGACTTAGTCTTTGAAAATATTATTTATCAGGTAGTTAACATCGCTAGTCGATACTATGTTATCATAAAGAAGACACCATATGTCCCAACACCAATCAAACATGAAAAGTATTTTAACTAGCTGTGCTGTATTCTACATAACGATGTATGCTATTAAATCAACTTAACCAAATATCCACCAATACTATGATAAAATCAAATAACAAACTATATAGTAAAATGAAAAAAATTGACAAACATTTGATTGAAGACTATCATAGAATGTGGGATTTCCGTTTATTAATTACTTTCAAAATGTCAAAGCTTTTTAAAAACCACAATCTAGATCTGAACATCAAAATCAGACTCTTAAGATGCTACGTTTTCTCGACACTCCTTTACGGGGTGGAGTCGTGGACACTGACCGAGGCAACACAAAAAAGGCTGGAAGCATTTGAAATGTGCCTGTACCGAAGAATTCTGAGGATTTCGTGGGTGGACAGGGTATCAAATGAGTCAGTGCTGGAGAGAATGAACAAGGAAACAGAAGTGATAAGCACTATAAAGACAATAAAACTTGAGTACCTAGGCCATATAAAAAAACGACAGCAAATACCATCTTGTCAAAGAAATACTCCAAGGAAAAGTTTACGGTAAGAGAGGACCTGGAAGACGAAGAATATCATGGTATAAGAATTTCAGAACATGGTTTTCCAAAACAACCACTAAATTATTCAGGGCAGCCGTGAACAAGGTCATCATAGCCAGAATGATCGCTAATATTCGAAACGAATATGTACCACCTGAAGAAGAAATACTTTCACGACGTTTCAACTGGTCAAAAAGTCGTGAATATTGATCTTCTTTGGTCCGCTTGATCTCGGCTCTCTCGTAAGCACAAAATTTATCACTGGTTTTTATGGCCATAAAAAACGACAAATGTTGATAAAATGAAATATTTGGGGTTTCCGTTGCCTTTATAATTTACTTCCACAAGATTTCAACCATTCAAATATTTCCAATCAATTTCAGTTGAATGCAGGAGATGCTTGACTTAAGTGTTAATGTAATATATGTGTAAATTTGATAAATAAGATGACACCAAATCTAGTTGTAAGAAGAATTGTAGCTCTATGGTAATAAATAGAATTAGACGTTTATGTCATAACACTTCAATAGAACCTTAGATCGAACACCTTGTAGTGGAATTGGCAATCCTCAGTCGATAAAAAATTCCACCCAGACTCCCGAATAAAGTAATGAACACTATATTTGCTTTCCAATACTTTACATCAAATGAACACTTTTATAGGCCAGCATAAGGAAGCCAAAATTAAAATATTTGATTTAAAATTGATCAGTAAGACTTAAAATTGAATTAATATAAAAAAGGGCAAGATTCTTCTATGATAACTAAAAACATTATCCCTCAATTTTCAAATCTTTCACACAATGTGACTATCAACGTACTTTTCTAGTCTCTCTCTTTGATTTTAAAAATCCAAATTGTAAGATATATCCAAACCTATAATAGATACTCCAGCTGGACTACCTGAATTACCGTTAGAGAAAAAGATCATGTTCGTCGTAAATGAGAAGATGCAGAGACTATCCTTCAATATTTATGAATTTTATATAGTAGACATTACACTATAACACTTAAAAAAATTGTGTAAATTTATATTAGTGCTAGGGTATCAGTCCCGCTTTCTAATCAACACTAAACAAAACTTCAGCAGTCGATATAGATGTAAGATTTTCGAATATAACTTAGGAATAGCTAATATGTATGCAATAATCTAAACTATTTTTACTTGTACTATAACAACACAACCTACAGAAAAAAGCTAAAAAAAGTAGTAACATATCAAATCCTGGGCTTCATTAAAGGCACTAACAGAAAGGCGAACGAATCGTTTAAAGCTTTGCACAGAAATCCGCATTCGCGAAAAGATATAAATAAGGAAAATCGCCGAAAATTGTTTCCTTTTTCACAAAAAGATTTTCGGCTGAAGCCGTTTTATGAGATATCCGACCATTTCGACACAAAGTGTGTAGCCCTTTTAAAGAGCTTTACTGGAGAAAAGAATGCTCAGCACTCAACTTTAATGACATTGTCCGTTTGCCGAATTAACTCTGGAGAAACCGTGTCACTTAAAATTATATGGCGGGGGCGTTAAATGTGGATTAAAATGTGTGATGGGATGCTATATATAAACTATATTATCATCTGTGGTCTATTATAGTAGTTTACAAGTCAAAAGGATTCAACGACCACTTATAAAAATGCACATAAAATGTATGGTATTAATGTTTTCTCAGTATTGCGAAAATGGCTTGCCTAAGAAATCAATAGGTTTTTAAAATGTTTCATTTTTGAAAATAAACTAAAACATCACAATTAAAAGCAGAATTAATAAACTGTTATATAAATTTATGAATCAATGAATATGTGTGAATGGAAGTTTTGGCTTACCTACACTTTCTTTGTCAGTCAACAAACGCAACAAAACTTCTTATCACCAAATTACAACCGAATTAACAACGCAAGTTCAGAACATAAGATGGGTATGGTTATCAATTTTATCGGAAACCGATGACATTGAAATTTCAAATAGGAGACATACTATATTTTAATAAAGGTTACAGAATATTCATATGTGGTTACGGTTTACGACAACATTCATCAAAGTTGCTGACTGCTAGTTGGTAGTTTGTGGTCCTTTCTGAGTGTGAGATGGAAACTTTGACTATTAAAACTATTTAAAAAATGTGTCCTAATTTTCCAATATCCAGCTAATACAGTTTTGGTTTAGAATCTTCGTTGCGTGTAATCGAAATTAGAAATCCGTTAAGCATTGATTGATTTCGTCATAATATTAATGAAATAGTAGGTATGAAAACATATATAATAATAAAAAAGGAAGAATTATTCTTATCGGCTATGAGATACTTTACAAACTTTAAATTAAGAATGTTCACAATTTTATTTCATTTTAGGTGATAAGAGATCCAAAAAACGTATTTAAGGAAATTGTCTCCACTAAAATAAACTACAAATGAAACCTCAATAAACATGGTTCTATATACCTGTCTACTATAAAAGTAAATGCGTCTTTTTTTATTATGGTGCAAATAATAGAAAATTGATGTATTTTAAACGCAAATGTGCTCGGCAACTCTTGGCATAACTGTGGTCACAAAAGAGATTGTCATTTTACACATTTTTTATAATATTTCTTCAGTCAAAACAATAGTTGTGAATTTTCTACGAAACATGCGAAGATCTGTAGAAAACTGCCATGCGCTGAAGGGTTCGATTAAAAATTCCAGCCATCGACGATAATTAGTGACGCGTCAACCCGGCTACGATAATAAAATTTCCGAAAGCGTCTTCTCGATCCTACCGGCTTCTCTGTCACACACGCAATATCCAATGCCGATAAATACCGTCTCTGGAATGCTCCGGAATTTTAAGCGACCCCGCCGGAATTTCTGAGTATTAGGGGCAACTTTCCGGCTAAATTAAAATCGAAGAAAAAAGCTCGATTTGACAGAGCAGTTTTAAGCTGGTCGAAATTTCTGCGGCATTTGCTGGAAGAATAGTTTAATTATTTTTGAGGTTAGCCAAAGTTTTTGGCACTTTTTCTATCACACTTGCGCCATAAATACAGTTCGTCGAGTCCTTATCGACTTAAAATTTAATATCGCAATTTTGAATTCAACGAAAAAAATATCTAACAATTTGAAGTCAGGTAGTTAAATTTACAACTCCGCTTTTGATTTGATCAAGTTTCAATCAAACTTCAATAAAATCAAAGTTTTAATGAACCCTTTTATTTAATTTAATACCTCTATCTCAAACAAAGCGCTAATCATAAAATTCATTTATAGAGTTTCCTTGTCATTATCCATAAGGGAAATAAATGTTATCTCCATTGTAGTTAATTCAGAATCCAACCAACATGTTTCCACTTTAACGAAGGGGTTTGCGTATCATTGCCGCGTACCGTGACTGCCGCCGCCAAAGCTTCAGAGACCTTCAGATTTTGACCCTTCCGTGTGTTTTCATGATGATATCCACACATAACCGTAGTAGTACAACATCCTCCCCGATTTCACACGCTGTTTATAGTGCGAAACGTAAGAAATGATGTTTCGGACAGAAATTAAAAACCATCTTTGGTTTGGAATGAATTATAGAGGAGTAATAGCCAGAAATGGTATTCAAAATAGCGAATTTGGGAAGCGCTTTGGTGTTATGAAAAATGTAATGGCTCAACTCATATAAGGACAGTTCCACAACTTTGGAAGTAGTATCTTAAAAAGCGGGTTTTCTTATTGTTTAATATACCGAGGTCGTGGAAGGATTCAATCGTAAATTATGCCATTATATTTGTTATAAAATAGCAGGTCAAGTAACACGAAAATAGTTCTTTTTTTACAACATAACTTGCGACATGATGCTGAATGTCATAACAGAACCTTTTGGATATACAATCAAACAAAACAAATGCATAATTTACTCAAAGAGTCATAGCACTGACACTTGCTGTCACGATTAGACATGAGTGAAAACGGGAGGCTGGGCACCCTTTCGGGCGATACCTTTCGGGGTTCTCCCCAGGGATATCCAGTGGAGGAGCAGAACCGACACCTCGACAAATTGGAAACGGTGATCATTTATATATATTCACTGACATTATTATTGGTTGACCTAGTTGATATAAATTGTTGAGTTGAACTTGCTAACGTTTCGCCAATCATCCTGTTGGCATCTTTAGAAGTTTTGAAAAAAGTATTACACTAGCCTGTGGAAGTCTGAAAAAAAGGGTATTTAAAAAGCCAAATTTGTCCTTCGGTGGCCGCCGGTTCATAGCTCAATGCCTACCTTTCTGATATAAGTCGAGAAATGAAATCGTTAAGCTTCCTGAAGTCTCAGATTCGAATAACTATATTGCGTGGCTGACGGGATAAACTTTCAGGATATCGTTTCGGAGACCGCCGGGATACAACCTGGGACAAAAAATGATAGAATGTTGGAATACTTGAGAACTTTTAAATTGCTTTATGTTATTTTACCGACTGAACGGTAAAACTTTTCTGTTCCCGTAGGCGAAATTTTTTGACGAGTTTTATTAAACCGCTCCTCGTTATCGGAAATGGATCGACGGCCGAATTTTAAACGGTGGGAATGTGAACCTTGCATTATACAAGGTGACCCAACCGGGAGGAATGGAAATATTATCGAATCAATCACAGCAGATGTTCAAAGTGTGATTTTCTTCGACAATTAATTTTTTACATGGTCTCAATCTCCCAAACTCAGTCACGATGTTGAGTTAAAAGTGTTCGCTATTTTAGTTCACCTGGCCTATACTATTTTTCAATATATAATCATGGGGGCCGCACATCATATCTATACAATTCCACTCATGCGCTTGTAGTCGTCTATCCACTATCCATTATCTACCACGATTTTCTTGGTCTACCTCTTTTTCTGCGATTGGTGGCCATCCATTGTAACAGTCGTTTTGGCCATCGCTGATCATTCATCCTTTCGACGTGGCCATATCATTTCAATCTTTCCCATTTTATAGTTTCCAGGATGTCAATGTATATGCCCATTTAATCTCTAATTTTTTAGTATCTCTCACCATGTTAGTTAGCTGGCACCCTCTGCGATAACAATTCATTTCCACAGCTTTTATTTTGGAGGCGTCCTTTTTTTATTACCCAAAGCTCTGTTTCATATGTTTATATATTTTAATTTTTGTGTTCCGAGTACATTATTTAGTTGGCGTATTGTTGTATTACCTTGTGCAATTCTAGTTGCTATTTCCTTTGTATTATGGCCGTCATGTTATTCACACACCAAGGTATTTGTAACTATCATAGTTTTTAATTTGTGTACATTTTAATTTTAAATGTTGTCCTTCATTTCCCCCCACTACATACTCTGTTTTTGGTGGGTTAATTCTTAAACCCCACTTGTATTTTTCGCAACATGAAGTAAATATTTTCCTCATCTTCTGCAAATATTAATTTAAATTAAATTAAATTTTCTTTTCCAGATTTCCAAGGGCCGCTCCAAGAAGTTCTTTGGTCACTTTATCTTTCTGGTTACTTTTTGTCCAATCTTCACTGCGTTAATGTATATTAGTGGAATTTTCTTGCCTTCTAACACTTGACACAGCTTAGTTAATGGGACACTATCCCGGTAATTTGTACACTCCTTTCTGTCTCCTTTATTCTTGTATATATTGCTGATGTATGTGGGCATTTCTTCGCCTGTCAGGAATAAGTTAAAGGTATAAGCCAACTGGAATAATTTGTCACGACCATATTTAATTAGTTCCTTGGGTGAATCCCCCGGCCCTGAAGCCTTTCCATTTTTCATACTACTGGCGTATTTTTTCATTTCTTCTGGTGTTATTTCAATTTCTTCGTAGTAGGAAATATCATGTTTTTCGTGGTGAATATCTTGAAATTCTGCTCGGTCTTCTGTCAAGATTTTTTCATTTTACCCATCTTTCCGAAAAGATCAAGTGTAACCTACTGCGTTCTTTACTATTTCTTCTACTACCTCTAATTGTTTTCCAGGTTTCTTTACTTCTTGTGTTGCCCAAGAACGTCTCTATGTTATCGCAGGCTTTATTGCACATATCATTTTTAGCTTTATTTACCGCTTTTTTTACGTCTCTGTTTAGGCTACTGTATCGTTGTCTATCGTAAACATCCTTTGTTGCTAACCACTTATTATACATATCTTTCTTCTTGCTCACAAGATCTTCAATTTCTTTATTCCACCATTCATTTCTATTCTTTTTACTATCCTCTTATCCAATAGTTTCCATCGCTGCTTCGTCAAGAGCTTTAATAATTTCGTTATACGTACTAATTGGTGAGGAATAAAAGACATAGTTTAATTTCAAGTTCAATCTTATACGATATATAAACTGGGTGGGCTCGTTTTCAAAACTTTGTAGCTTACATCTCCTGGTTGATATGTCTTGCAATATCGTGCATCTTCGTTTCGTTGTTGGCCTCATTTAAATGTGGATGGTAGTGACACTTTAAGTAAATGATGCTCTGTTCCACGCTCTGCTCCCCGCTAACATAACCTATATTTTGGAATTTTCTTTGCAAATATAGTAATCGATTATTGATTTCAGATTTCTCGCTGGTTGAGTCCACGTCTTCAAGTGTATTTATGGACCTCCTTGTGTTGGTAGTATCCACTAATTATCTTTAAATTCATATAATCGCAAATAATTATTAGTATTTCACTGTTTTTGTTTACTTTTTCTTCACCAAATGGACCGATAACCTTGTTATTTACTTTCCTTCCAATCATGGCATCTAAATCACCTAGTAGAATTACTACGTCCTATTCACCTTCAGAAGGTGCATATGCGCCCATTACCACTAAGTCATATGATTTAAGCTTCATCCCGCACGCTAGATTGGTATATAATTAGGTATTTTACAGAAAGGAGTAGAAGAAATAGCTTATCTTTCATTTTATTCCTTCATTACAATTGAATTCGCTTTTTGTTTTTGAATATTATTTGATAACTCATTTAGGTCCGGTTGTGGTTGGGATAGTGAGGTTCGCAACAAGTTTTGTAAATTTTCATCCATCAACCTCGTTCTATATTTTGAAATGTATGAAATTCAAACCGACGAAATAAAAGAATGCTACACTAAGCGAGCCATCATATTCGCTAGGAAACGGGGACTGACTTGCGCAGTAAAATAGGCTTCCGATTATGTCTGTTCCACCGATATATTCGAAAAAATAAATTGGTAAGAAAGCTAAATCTAATACCGGAACTGCACTGGCTAAAGTGCTGTTGAGCAGTGCATAATCGGGCAGTTTAGAGTAAGGAGTAGTGTCCCAAATTTCTTGTAATCACAAGGTGTCTCGGCAACCACGTAAAATAGAAAAACCGGAAAAACTTCTATAAATAGAAATATGAAGCCAATAAAAATCTCAGGAACGAAAAAAAGGGGCACAATTCTGTTTGCAGAATTTAAAGTTTGACGAAAAACTGAGATGGTGTTAGGAAAAAGGCAAAGTTTTATCTCTGCTGGTTACTGAGATTACAAACAATTTTGGACACAGCGCATAATGGACTAATTTACATATAACTGGGCTAAAGTTTTATTAAGATTATCTGCACTTTTTTTTTTTTAATTTATTATTTTTTCCTGTCGCAGACAAGCTGTAAAAACTAAAGCGAGTTACTGTATATATTTTGTGTAATGGTATAACCTATTTTCCACTGGAATGCAAATTCAAATAAAATGTATTTTCCTTTAGAATTGGTACAGATGTCGGATATTGTGAGCTAAGTTATTCTGTAAACTTTGCCGTAAATCATAATACACTAATATTTTACACTATTAATTGTGAACTTTTGATTGATGATTAAGTTCAATGCAAATCCTTTCGTTTCAATTCCGGTTTTACACACCCTATTAACGTTAGTTACATTTTGTTGGATTAATCAAATAGGCTATAAAACACGACAGTTGTACTTGATGTTTTATTTGTCATTTTGTATGTCTAGTATGAATTATTGTTTTGTTTGTCGTTTTATCTATCAATTCAAAATTAAACAAAACTGGTTGATTCTTTACAATTCTTTTGTATATCTCATCTCAGTGCCGGAAGGCGTCTTAAAATCAGGTCAGAAGGTGGTACATATTCATATCCAAATATCATGGTGGCAGTGACGTATTGGATCCCAAACAGCTCACGTCAATTTAATGCTACCTGCGGTGTAACAGCTATAAGATTTTCAATAAAACCAAAAATTTTCGGTAGCGACAGTGGAATTGTAAAACCAATTAGTGCCAGTATGCGAGTGACAGTTATGAGCTTTTTGATACCTTACTAAATGGTCTCCCCTTTAAAATAACAAATTTTCGGTAGCAACAACAGAACTGCAAAACCAATTAGCAAGGTGGAGGAACAATAGTGACGCAAATTGAAATGGTATATTACTAAAGGAGGCGGAAACGGAAATAACGACATCAATCACGAATTACTACCGACAAAACACAACTGATACGACACTATTTTTCTAGAACAACAGCGAAGGTTTATTAATTTTATTTATATTATATAAAATCCGATCAAAAATAGAGCCGGATCTATTTTCCAAACAAATTCTGACCAACGTAAATATTTAAAATCAATTTAAAACCGTACAGAAAATGTTACCATACCACAAAACTAATTTTAGAATTTCGTGTTGTAACTAGTGAATAAGGTGTGTGTGCAAAACAGTGTCAGTTAATCAGTAAGCTTTGTCGCCCATGTCGCAACCTATGGCTGTGGAGTTGACAATATTTATTTCTTATATCGCCTGTGGTTTCTAAGATATTTTTAACGAAATTCCTAACTAAAACAAAATATTATAAAATTAGAGATTTATTTTTGCGGTGTACCCCTTCGAGCATTGGTAGTAATTGATTAATCTAAAACAAGCATCAAAGTATAGCACTAGTTAGAACATATAAATTATAACCAGTAAGAAGGATTCATTGAAAGTCTAAAAAGTATTTCCAAAACCACCAGCGATGCGATTATTTATAGGATAAAAACTGGCAAACTTAAATCCTCGATGTATATAAATTTTGATACACAAATATCGTAAATCATTTAAATCTGGTTTAAAATTGACTGCAAAAACTTTTCTTTTCGCGATTAAGGTGAACGATATCCGCACAAGAAAATGGGGATTACATAACAAGCCTTAATATAATCGTTTGAACGCGTTTTCTGAAATATATGAAAAAATAACAAGCCGAGCGAGATCCTTCGAAGAAAACTTTACAAGAAAGAAAAAGCGCCTCAGGTTAACAACTGTCCGAAGGCACGCCGCAAAACAGGCGTTTTAAATTCAGCTATAAAGTTATAAGGAAGCGTCGGAAGTAGCGTTATTAGGGGTGCGGCAAATGTTTTATGGGATAATAATCGAAAAGGGATCCGAAAAAATGTGTAAATTAGTTTTCAAGAAACAAGTCGTAACTCAGATTTAAAGCAGAATTACGACGCATTGTTTTCCCGGAAAATATTTCGGTTGCTTTCTACTTTGGAATTTAATAAGTACAAAAATTTCAGCACGTAAATTTCCCCACACGTATTGCACCTGGTTACTTGAAAGAAAACAAAAAGAAAGGGCATATTCTTGAAATCATTAATTATAACATAGAGTATAACTTTGTCCGCAATCGCCGCCTTTTTCCAGATATTTTTCAAGTTGTATAACTTTTGTATGTTCCTTTTCTTCGTCAAGATTTTCTTCATGGCAGAGAAATCGTGGTCAGTAGGTTAAAATAGTCCGGTTACACAGTATTACTTCCTATTCTGTAGGCCTTAAAAAGAAAAGTCCTTAGCAAAGCTATGATTAAACTAACAGCCAACAAAAATGACACTAGTGAAAAGTCTGCTCTTGTAAGTCAGATTGCTAGTAACTTAAAGCAACGGATAAAAATAAAATTAACGCTCATGACATTTTTCGAAGAAGAATATCATAACATGGAAACAGAGATTTATGCTGGCATTCGCTTCTTCACACAGCTTTTAGTTTCGTGGATGCTATTAACAGAAATTGGTTTCCTGAAAATTTTTCCGACTTAAAACGTTTAAGGGCACTGCAATTTAATTTAATTTCGCCGCACTTCTTTCGAATTTTAGTACATGTACTTGGGGTAAGTTTTGTCGACTTCGGAGTTTCTGCATAGAAACTCTCAATTATGTTCGTACAACATCGTTTGGAACATAAACGGACAATCTTAACTACGAAAACTAAGAAAGGGGCGATAGAACTTTTCTTTTACTTCATTGTTCACTGTATTCAAACCCGAATGGTATTAAAATTGAATATGAATCGGTAATTGCCACATTCATTTTATCAATATTTTTCTGTTTTTTTTTTTAACTACGTTCATCCACTGATGGATTTAATAAAGGGAGGAAAACGTAGATGCATAAGAATCGAAACATTCTAATTGACTTAAAAATGATATAAAATTTAGAACAAAATAATAAATAAAAACTCCACTAAAATTTCCCGGCCCTACAACTATTTCTTCAACTGCTTTGCTCAACTTATCGCGAAAACAAAATTTAAATTCTAAAATAACACTACAGACGAGAACCGAATTTAGTGCATTGTGCAACTAACAGGATCAATTCCTCCAAGTTGGCTTAATATTTCAAATGACCCGAAGCCAATTTCAATGAATATTAAACTGATTTATAGGAGAGTTCAGTCTAAATATAATTGTGTTTGTTTTGTTGGAGCTGCGCTGCATATTAGTTTCCTCGGTATGCGAGGTCTTGCAACATAGGCTAACAATTACTCCCTATGAATTAAAAATTTGTGTGTGCTTTGAGAAATTTATTAATGTAATCAAATTAAAAAAATTAATCGTGCTAACTTTTATTTAATTAAATATCTTAAAATCCAAAATATCTGTGGTAAACCTAACCACGATGTGTTGAAAAAGTGGGGAAAATTCAGTTCGAAATTCATTTTAATCATTTCTGTACATTTGTGGTGTTTCTACAATATTGATGGCAAAAATTGGATTCTGGAATAAGAAAAAAGAATGTATTATCTATTTTGTAAAAAGACTAAAATCTGAATGTATGAATTTGTTTTTGAGACGAGTGAGAGCGTAAAGCAGTGATTATATCGAAAAGGTAAAAACTGCTTTAGATTTTTTACCTAGAATTCCAGTGGAGTAGTCAGCAACTTTTTTCGACTAGCAGTTTTCGTGATATAACTCAAAAATAGTATTTTTTCTAGTGGTACGCCCTGTATTTTTTGGTGCCTAAAACTCTCCTCTGGTTATCGGAAAACCTATGATTACAGGCCATTTGGGACACAGCGT
The DNA here is from genome assembly GCF_029955315.1 of Cylas formicarius. Lineage (NCBI taxonomy): Eukaryota > Metazoa > Arthropoda > Insecta > Coleoptera > Brentidae > Cylas > Cylas formicarius. The sequence goes on from NW_026844347.1 coordinate 4,502,739, forward strand.
GCACTAAAACCCGGTTCAATATTTACGGGTGAATATGCGCAAACGCGCTTAAGCTCTCAATTATACCGATATCAAAGGAAGTCGCTTGTCGCAGACGTTACATATTATAGTTTATACTTAGGGTTACAGGTTATAAGGTTATGCGGGAGGGCGGCTTTGGGCTGGGGGTACCCCATCCATGTTTTCTCATTTCGAATGGATCCAGAGTTCAAGATATAACCACAGCACCCATTTACTTTGAGTACGTTCATGCCCAACGTTGTGAAAAACACACAGAAAAAGTAGCTCATTTTTTATTCTACGCTTTGGGGAAAGGAAAAAGATACACCGAACGGTTAAAGGGGTTTTCTCATTTCGAATGGTTCCAGAGTTCAAGATATAACCACAGTACCCATTTACTTTGTACGTTCATGCCCAACGTTGTGAAAAACACACAGAAAAAGTAGCTCATTTTTTATTCTACGCTTTGGGAAAAAAAAATACACCGAAAGGTTAAAGGAGTTTAACCGAGATAGAAGATAAGATTTTCTCGGAGTATTTTTGTTATACTTGAGGTTTAATCTATAGACCAACGTTACACACAAAACAAGTCAAAAATGTACAGTCTGATTATCGAATGAAAGAAATGAATATTAGGAAACAGAATGCAAATACCTCGTTTTTTATAGACACCTTTTTATTTAAATAAAATCCCATTATAATCCAAACCAAAATTCCATTTATAATTGTTCAATATGCAGAAAATTATCAACTTTGAGAGAATTTCGAGATGGAAGCCTCCCGGGATCCCACTGAACTTCATAATCCCACAAATGAGACTGTCGCATTTCCAGAAATATTAAAATACAAAAGAAAATTATAGAAAATTTGAGAAACAAAATATACATGTTAGTACATAAACTTTTCTACTTAAAAGTTGTCCAAGAATACGCTCTTAAATTAGCACACACGTTAAGTAATATAGTTTCGATGGAGAAACTGCAAGAAAAATTATCTTTTTTTTGTTGTTAGGTTTTTCTTTCTATCTTTTTTTTTGTAGTAATAAGATGTTAACTTATCCATAACTAGATTAAAAATTTTAAGTCCAATGGCGTTCCATGTTCTTGTTAAATGTTAAACGTTAAATTATTCGAACGTTGTTTCTCTGTATTATCTCTACAAATATATAGGAGAATTCACTAAGAAAAATTTACGGGTCACAAGTTCCTTTTTCATGTTTAACTAGAGCGAAAATAGTCCGGTTAATTAGTCGGAGACAGTTCAAATATACATCCAGGACATTGCATAGAATGCAATTAAATTTTACAGCAGTTGAACAAGAACTTTGTAATTTAGTACTTAAATAGTCTTTGACAACTATTGCAGAACCAGGAATAACTGACTATTTCATCTTAAGTATTAAAACAATAACAACAATTATATTGTTGGATGTTGGTTTTTTAAAGCAATTGATTTAGGATACAAATGATCACTTTCCTTGAAAACGTTCTGTGTTCGCGTTTTCGATCCATTTTGCAGCCAATGCGATCTCCAGATTAAAAGCCATCCTTTACACACCTTTAGCACATTTCAAACAAATCCGATCCAATTCATCGAATCTAATCCAACTCCGGTAACAGCATTGAATAAATCCGTTTAATTTGAATAAATAAAATCGATGTCTATGGCGCAATCACATTCGGGGAGGTACGGCTCTGGCCAACAAGTCAGCCCATAAGAAAGGCAAATACAATTTGGTAGAGTGCTCGCGACTTGGAAAACGCATCGACGTGATAAAGTGCCAAAAGAGACGTCACAGGCTTTGGTCAGTAAAATATATAATTGGCTTCAAGCGCTGCGTTGATGCAAAAACGAAAAAACGAAAACAGACAAGTTTACAGAGTCTTTTTATAGATGCTATTAAATTACGACAATAATTCGCATCCTTACGACTAAGTTGTTGCGAGCCCAAATATAGTTATTATTGTAAAAATTGCAGCAATGTTCACTACAACAATGCTATACAGTGTAGTGCATCAAATTTGCTACAGAAGGGAGTTAATATTGTTAATATATAATAAAATCTTGCTACTGGCAAAACTGCATGTTCGGTAACTTGTAATAACTAGAAACTAACTAGAAATATATATATTTCTATGACTTGTTGTACTCGCTTCAGTTCCTCATTAGGAGGTGAAATAATAAACGCAAATTATTCATCTTTTAACAATGAAATCAGCAAGACGGTTTCTAACGTTGCAGCAAAAAATTGAAGTTATTGAAGTCTACAACGAAGAGAACTAGAATGTTGAGAAAGTTTGTTAAGAAATTGGCATTTTAATGTAAAAATCACGGAAAAGAGAAGCTTTTCAACAGCAACCGGCTAAGTGATAGATCAAATGTGTTGAGTGGTTTGTGGCCTCCCGTAATAAAGGAATTCCAACAACTGGTATGACTACAAACCTTGATTATTTTAAAAATTACCTACATGATTTGAATTTTGAGGTCCTTTGTTAAGTGTTAAAGAAAAGGATTTTGCAGAATCTTACTTTTCCGGCTTCGTCTGATTGGTTGGAAAGATTTAGAACTGGCCACAGCATTGCCTTTAATGCTTCTGTTGCTGTCTGCTTCTGTAAATCCTCAAGATGTATCCGCTTCTGTGGAAAACTATCCGAAGAACACAATACGATATTACATTGTGTCAATCTGAATGAAGGGAAAGAAAAGCAATTGGTTGTAAGCAAATCAGCCAGACCTAGGGTATTCAAGATCATTGATTGATATAAGTTATATGCAAATCTATTTCGATTTCGATCGAAGAATGGATTTCGAAAGAACAAAGATCTTATTGTTTTTAGACAACGTCGCCTCTCATCCCAAAAACATCAATTTTAAAAACATCAAAATTTGTTTTCTTCCCCTGAACTGCACATTTTGCATATATATATATATATATATATATATATATATATATATATATATATATATATATATATATATATATATATATATATAACACTTGCTGGTTAATATGGGCACAGCGGATTCTGCCGATCACTTAAATAAAAAACAATTACTCGACGCCATTTACTTCACCATAATTGGTGTTAGTCACTGTTTAGAAAAAACATTTGAATCAGAAAATCAACGTTTAGAGGGGGAACACAGTGATCCGGAAGATGAAATCCCCCTTTCTTTACTTGCAATAATTTATGGGAAGGAAGAACTTGGAAGGAAAGATATTCAATAAATCTTTAATATTGACGAAAATGTAACTGTCGAAGGACTTATTTTTCCGATGAGAGGAATCTGGCGATGAGGAAATCATAGAAGACGTGAAAAATACCAACATCCAGACCAACATCGTACCTATGTCTACAGTAAAATCCTTAAAGTTGTTTTGTGAAAATAAAGGAAATGATAAAGCTTTTGGGATGTTATCGAACTTAGAAATACATTTCCAAGAGGTTATTTTCAGAAAGAAGTACCGGGTAATAACATCGAATGAGTTCTTCTTCATATAAAATTTAAAGCGATGTATATTTTTTAATGTTTATTGCAGTTACTTATATATTTTGTGCTCGAGTTCCTTGATAGGCGGTCACCTCTCTTGTACGGAAAAAAGAGATTTTACTGTAGATTTCTATGTTGAAAAGCGCCAAAGTTTGGAAAATTATTTTTTTCTACTCCCGTATGTAAAATACCTAATCACCCACCCATACGTTTGTCAATTCTGACAGTCATGTCAGTCAGTGAATGTATTCGTGTTGTTTTGCGAAAATGTACTCAAAAACTAACGGTCGTAGAAAAAGTATAGTATGCAACACGTCAGGTAAACTTTTTAACTCACTCGTTTATTAACTCGTGAGTCAAATGCCGTTTACCGCACTTGTTGCATAATATACTATTGCAAAACCAAATACTTCAAGGTAAGTACCGTTGACCATATTTATTTATTTTTTTGATCCATCCTGTAAATTTCTTATTAATGAATATTTAACCAGAGTATGTATATTGTAAAGTGAAAAAGACAATACAAACATGAAAAAATGATATGGATGAACGTGACTGTTATTAAACATAACCTTGTACTTTCCAATCGTGGTTTGTTCAAAAACAGAAAAAAAAATCTGACGCGACTGCCCTCAGGGAGTTTCCTTCCTTCTTCATTCGATTCTGCTGAACGATTCTTTTGTAGACCTCAACGGTAAGGGCTACTTCACCCAGACACACAGTCGTGTGCAAACAATTTGCGAATTGTCATTATAAGCAATTTTTCATGATCATGCAAACGACTCGATATGGGGAGGAGGGAGATTGACTTTGGACTCTAATTCATATCCCACACATGGCAGGTTAGGTAACAATATGCCAGTAAACAATATGGTCAACAAATAAACATTATCCGACACAATATAGTAGAAAGAGTGTCCAAGTTCACGTATTTGGGAACGATAACCAATGAGCAATAGAGTCACTTTCGAGAGATTAAATGGTGAATACAAAAAGCAAAACAAACATTGTCAAAATGTCAAAATTGTTCAAAAGCCACAATTTGGACCTAAACATCAAAGTCAGTCGATGTTACGTTTTCTCGACACTCTTCCACGGAGTAGAGTTAGTAACATGGATAGTGGCAAAAAATACTTCAAGCATTTGAAATGTATAGACGAGAATTCTACACTGGAAAGAAAAACTTGAATATCTGGACTATATACGGCAAGTATATGGCAAGAGACAACAGGCAGCTCTAGAATATCATGGTTGAAGAACTTAAGAACATGGTTTTCCAAAACAACCACTGAATTATTTAGAGCCGCCGTAAATAAGTTCATTATAGGCAGGATAACCAGCTATGTTTGGAAGCTGAGCCATCCTCGGTCCTCCAGTTATAACAGGTGATTAGTTACTTAACCGCATCTTCTTTTCGCTTATAATTGTTCACACTTTTATCCCAAACACTTGGACGTTCCTGATTTAATAGAAATAATTTGTCCACATCCATCATTCCACTAATCAATAGGACGCATATAAAGTTGAATAAATTCTAATAAAACACTATCGCGTTCGCAACTTCACGCATCGCTAGCTGCTATTCTGGTTTCGTCATCAGCGTCGAAAAATCTGAGGCGATAGTTCCGTTGTATGCAGCGGAATTTTTTTTTTTTTGATTTTCTTCATTTAATCTACTGTGCTGATGTGCAGAGGGTACGGATTCTAAGTGGACTCAGCCTACGGAAATTCCGCCTTTATTTCGCCAGGGGTGGGATAGGACTAAGCTTTACTGGAGGGACTACAAACGTGACTATAGATTGAAATCATGAATCGTGTACATAAATGTTCCTTTCATGTAGTGGCGCTCCATCAAGGGTCATGATATAATGCAAACTACTCGAGCGTCTACAACTAAGGGGACCTTGAGGCCCGGAGTGCGGCCCTAATTGCAAAAACTGATAAATTGAATGCGGGTAATAGAAATTTACTTCAGTCTGAACATATACAAATATGTTCATATCATCTTCAACTAACAATTAGATGAACAGCAGGAAGTTGTACAAAATAAGTTCTTAGTTGTTAATTGTATTTTTTTAAAGCCATTGAATATTCTAAATTTAGGTACTTGAGCATAAATATCGAAGTTAAATATTTCTGTCGCTTCTATCTTAAATAAATACAATGTCATTTTCAAGTTGGTGCTATGAAAACGCAAGCCGAGTTCATTCAAAAAATAGTTACCAGCTGTGATAGCTTTTCCCTTAAGTGTCGAAATGTGCTATCTCCTAGAAGATTTTCTAACGAATTTGCACGGCACACCAATTCAGAGGCTGCGAAAACAGATTTCGTGTACTATCATCAAATAAACGCCATGCCATCCGAGATGCGATGTTTAAATTGAAATCAACGACCGTGGCAGCGTCGAGCGTACGTCGCGTCCAATATGGCGGCGGATCTATTACCATCGGAGCGAACCGTATATTGCCGCGTTGTAGCTCTGGAATTGCAATTTTGTCAATATAACATCATCAATTGAAATGACATCCGGACGGACGCGGAGATACAAAGTGTGCAGCCGGCGATATTGGTTTTTAACGCAATTAAAGCATGCCGTTCATTAGTTCAAAGCTAAAATCCAAATTATAGAGTGACAGCATTATGAAATCTAGTGTTTGTTCCATGACAATATTTTGCCCCAGAACAATTGACGCTTATCTCCCACGTTTCAGTCAGGAAGTGTAACTCCGAGTGTGTTCTAACGATTGTGCAAACAATTAAGTTCTTATCCCCTGATGGGAACCGATGTTGTATATATAAATGGACATAACAATTATTGCGAATTTGCAATCCACAAAAGCAGAAATCAATCCGTGGTTCAATTTGCTTTGAAAACAGATTTACGAACAGGACCTCCAATTTTTTTGTAAATATCCACTTATCCGCCATTAATACCATTAACATCCAAATCAGTTGTATGTGGCGGAATTTTATTTATGAGGCATCGAACAAGAATTAAAATATGTAAGCAAAAATAACAGATGCCAACAATTTTTAAACTTTTGAAAGTTGATTTCGATCTGACATTTGATTCTAGAAACCTAATAACCATTTTCATCTATCACGTAAGGATTTTTATCAACAATAAAATACTTTTTATAAAAATTTTGGAATCATCCTGCGTCGTTTTTTGTTGAGTCGAACTAGATAAGGTTTCGCCAATCATCCTGTTTGGCTTCTTCAGAGCTTGACTGAAAGTTTTACGGTTAATTTAAACATTTATTTTTGGAAGATCTCTCCTTCTTGGCCGAAAAACTTCGCTTAGTGGATTTTCTTGTATATTCCATAGCCGGATTGTCCCTTTTAAGACCTTGATATCTGTGTTCTATTTCTTTTATATTTTGGTGGCACCTCTCATCTTGCTCCTCACTCACGGCACCACGATTTTTGGGAAAGTAGTCCAGATGTGAGTGTAAAGAGTGTAGTTTTATACTTATATTGCATCCCATGTACCTAAATTTCTCTAACATGTTTTCTACAATGCCTTTGTAATTTGGATATTTGCTGTTTCCTAGAAAATATTCTATAACATCAGTATATGAAATACATGGAACCTTTTTAGATTCAATAATGGTATTCACAAGCTTGCATTAATCGCCTTTTTTGCTCCATATTTATGTAAACCTTTGTCCTACTGCTTTATAAGTCCTAATTTAATATGTGACGGTGGCAGATTTTTTCTTAAATCAATAAAACTATCGCGAAGGATATTTTTTGATCCTGGTGTTAAATTAACCCTTTTTGGCCAGTTGTTTTTCACCCACCACACCACAAATGATCAAACTATAGTCCTCGCATTTGATTTTCTCAACAGTAGTTCCAGGAATATCTGTGCAATAAGCAAGTAAATAGCCTATAAATTCTGTCTCGCGCTTCCAGAAATATGAGATTTTAGTCTTAATGATAAAATTTCGGAAAGATCCGTTGATAAACCTAAGTCTCTCAGTCATTGTGATTGTGAAAATAACTGTGGTTAATGAGAAACACTCCATATATTGGTGATTGCTGAGAAACACTCCATATATCACCACCATATATCACCAACATCACTAAGGTTATCTTTGTCCATTTGAGGTACAGAAAAACTGCTGGTATCTTCCGATAAATTAGCTGGATTCTCAGGTATTGGGACATCTGGGCCATGTGGTACTAGCGTAATTGCAGGTTCAAATAAACAATGTTTTTTATTGTTTTTAGTATTATATCCACCAACAATGCACATGCAGAAACAGCAGCCATCATGGTGACTTGTTGCTCTATTAATATCATAGGTATTTCAAAAGGTAGGGATCGCCTGGTTCTATTATTCCAATCGCTTAAACCTTCTTCAGATACCTTACAAACAGTATGTGGCGCCAAAGGTTTATCTTGATCACTAATCATCATCATTACTTTCTTAACCACAAAAGAACCACACACATACCAAAACGTATCTTTTCATTTTAAAAAGAAATTGACCTGCACAACGCTCGCGAACTCAAGAAACGACTGGCCACAACAAACGCAATTACGGCCATGTTTTGACTAGATATTTGGGAATCCCTGAAAATATATTTTACTTTCAGGGATTCCTGGCTAATATTTTGTTAATTGATGCAAAATGACATTAATAACAAAAAACATTGTTTTTCTATTAGTTTAATCCGTTTAACTCCAAAAATAAGAAAAATACCAAAGCACAAAACCTTTGTTGGCCTGTGTAAATGATATGATAAAAAATAGATCTAGCGCACCAAATTTAATACGAGACTAACTAACTAGAACGCAGTTGAGCGAGTGAAAAACGAGTGAGTCAAGGAGATTGTCAACGTGAGGCATACTATACTTTTTCTACTCTTTTAACAATAGCACGTGCCGTGTGACTAGACCATTAGAACTTGATAAATGTCAACATTCCATCGTTGTCACATTGGATCGCTCTCAAACTCTTGACTTCATTTTTTAATAGTCTGGGACCTATTAGACTTTGTGTTTACGTAACATTTTGAATATCGCCTGAACCTGCTTCTTGACAAACCAAATCTTTATGGAAAGAAATACACTAAAAGAAATGGCAACCTTCGTCATTCATGGTTTATTTGATCCAAACTTTAGAGGTGAATTAAGAAAATGTTTAATGCAGATATTGCAGGTGCTAGTTAATTGCAGTGGCAATTAAGTTGGAGTTACTCCGACTGCGGCAAATGTATTATTGTTAAAGCTGGAGAAGTAAAAAAAAAACAGCAAAAATTTAAAATGGAAAATTTTTATCTAGGACCCACAATAAAGAAAGAAGTTTTTTCCCAAAACTTAGATGTTTCAATACCTTAGATATATAGTATGTAAGTGATACATTTATTCTAAATAGTACGCCACTGGGTTATTGTAACAGTCTTTATATTTTCGAATTGGTCTTTCAATTTTCCACAAACTACTCAACTGTCTTCTGATATAAAAAAAAGTAGCAATTTGAAAAAAAGCAAAAGACGATTCTAGAATAATTAAATTAGTGATGTAATTAATATCCGAACGACTGAAGCATTTAAAGGCTTGAGGTTGAATACAACATTTACGTAAATTCATCAGTATTTTCAATTTTTTTATCTCACTCGTTTTTAGAACATATAGAAGAATTATGAAGGTTTTTATTTAACGGAGCTCCAGAAAAAATGTAAAAAACGTACATAATTTTCTGCACAGGGCGACCATAATTTGACCTATTTATAACGTTTGAATTAAACTCATAAATTACAATAAAACGTACCCTCCGGTATACGATATTTCTTCCCATAAATCTGACATAGTCGCCTTAAATATTGTCATTTCAGTTTGTTAAATGTTCTACTAAATAATTGGCCATCTTGAGTAGCGTAATTGCACAAGGAATCTTAATTAATTTCTATGTCTTGATTAGAACTGTATCGTCATGTCGCAATCAATTAGAGCAATGGGGAAAGGGCTCGGAGCGCGGATTTGTCGCTGGACTTAATGGGGATAAATTGGATACTTAGACTGCTTACTTTTGCACTTCTCGGAAACATGTTATTTTATAGCTATCGTGAAGCAAGCATCGAGTGAGGTTGAAATTTTTCTAAAGATTCACATACTACCATATAAATTGCACAACAATTCTGTTATATCTGCAAATCAAATCTGAAGTGGGAAATGAAGCAACTAAATTTACAGCTAGCGAACCCAACAACATACACCACAAATTGCATTTCTGACACATATGAAAACTTTTGTAATATATATTCACTCCTGGTATATGATTTTATTCTATATTTCAAACTCGGAAACTGAAAAAAGTGAAAAGTCTCTTTTAAGATTAACGTTACCAGCGGACCGGTAAAGTCTTCGAGAAATTCAAAATTGAATTTAAAAGTTATTCAACCTAGCTGAGATAATCTAGAAGAGCTCTACAAAACTTTTAACGTAAGATAACGATATTACTATGAACCGGCTATTACCATTATTTTGCATAATCGTGAACGGTAAATTGAACATGAGATGCAACGTTTAGATAATATCCAATTAACTTCGAATTTGTAATAAATGAAAGAATTTTGTCGGAATTTGTTTCCTAGATAAAGGAAAATTGCTCCTAATAAGAAACGGGGTGTTTTTTGCAATATAATTAATATAACAAAAATGCAGGTATATATACATATTCCAGTAAAAGTAAGCAAAACAAGTTGGCCGCTTCGTCAGTTGCATAGTGAGCGCACTCATATTGAGAATTCTGGTCAACATTTAACCACTCTGGAAACCGAGAACTGTATTTGGCGAAATAGCAATCGACTGCTGATCGTCCATTTTTAATTATACTACCCTTTCTTCGAGATTCGCACATGTCTCGTAAAGAGGTTTATAACAGTTACAGAGTATGTTGTCATTTTATTGCGAATCAGTTTCGACTAAATTATATGTGAAGAAAACGAATAATGTTTAAATTTTAGACCTTTTATTATCGCCATTCCAAAGGAAACAAATTCTCAAAACTGCGGAGACCATAAGCTTAATGAGTCACGTACTGAAAGCGTTCGTTGGGGTCATCCATTCTAGAATATACAGAATGTGTGAAGAGATGAGTAGCAACACACAATTCGGTTTTTTCAAGGGTCTGGGCAACAGGAAAGCTCTCTTCTCCGTGAAAGGTAAGATGTTTCCATCTGCTTTATTGACTATCAGAAGGCCTTTGATAACGTGAAACACGAACCGTTGATGGAGAGACTACAGGAGTTAGGTATGGATGACATTGGATGATTGATGGTGATCGGACAACGGAGACCTTCAGCCTATTGAAGGGAGTTCAGCAGGGATGTGTCCTATCACTAATTCTGTTTAACATCTATGTTAACCACACACCACACACCACAATTCTGGGTAACAACCTTGAAGACCTCCAGATTATGTTAAATAAACTAAGCGATTGCAGTGAACAGTTTCGGTTTCAACGTTGCAACAATTAAAATGATCTTAACATCAATGGAGAGAATAACGAACGGGTCGCAAATTTTACTAATCTTGGGGCCTCCCTCAATGAGAGGTGGGATGAAAATTTACCCCTGCCAGAAAACAACAGAAAACGGGTAATTCAGTGCTATGTATGGCCGATGATGTTGTATGGCGCTGACACTTGGTCACTTCAGGTAAGAACAATACACAGAATCGGGGCATTTGAAATGTGAACAATTCGCCGATTGTCGCGCGTGCGCATGCAACAAGCCATGAAGTCCTAAAAAGAGCTAGAGTAAACAGGCAATTAATTAATTAATTAAAACAACGTAAAGTATCATATCTAGGACATATATCAAGGGGGCCTCAATACCCAGGTTGATACTGCAGGGGAAAATCGCCGCAACGATATTTCGACGAGCCGAGGAGGGCACCGTAGTCATCTTATAGCCATTAAAAAAAATACGAATGATCGCCAACGTGCGACATAGCACATGGAAAGAAGAGGAAGAAATCAAAGTCATTTCTTTATTTAGAAAGTTTTTTACACACCTGCTCGTTATATGTTACTTATGTTTCATGTTGGCATCCGATCTTTTGTTTCTCCTAAATTTACTATTTAACTTTTGTTAAATTCATTGATTCGGATTTATTGAATAGCGCATTCTAAAACGACAAGCCCCTTAAAGTTAGAGGTTCTTCGACTTAGGTAACGAGTTGCATGGAATGAGATGCTTACTCCTTAAGGTTTTAATACTATCATATAGTTCGACAGAATGTGAACATGATTGTACCCTACGCTTGTATTATTCTAAAAACTGTATGACCTAGGGACCCAATTGTACTTTTAAGTCCGTCTTGCTTTAAAAAAATAGCAACTCACCAGATGGCACATTTACATTGGAAATTATAGTTTGATTGGAAAATACGATATTAATAACACTCGGTTTTTAAACACTCGTGACTAAAGAAGTTTATAATCGGGTTGCATACTTTTTCTACGACCATTAGACTTTGGGTACGTTACAGTAAGAATAATTTCATTGAGTGACGTGTGCATTGGCAAACGTCAAACTATATGGCTAAAATCTACCGAAAACATCCGTTCGTTTCCTGACTTAAGTATGCAGCGGGTCACCACAATGACTAACAAAGCTGATATTTTTAGGTGACGTGCGCCCGCTTGATCGGTGTTAGAGTAGAGAGTAGGAAAAAAATATGGCATTTCAGAATGGCATTTAAAGTGAACTGTGGCCTATGCAAAGAGGTGGGTCACTGGAGAAAAAAATGAATTGTCACATTAAGAGTAAAAAATGTTTAATGGCGCGCAAAAGCAGATTGAATTTCTATACTTCATTAAGAATTGAGTACTTTTGTATGGTTTTTATGATACAATATAATATGTGAGTTCTCAAAGTTAGGCAGAAAGTAGTTTCGAGGTTTCCTCAATTTCTAATTCTCATTCGGAGGAGAATGATCTTTCCAATGCATATCCTAAAACCTCTATAGAAAGCTGTAACGAAGAACTAAATCTTGAAAAATAAAGACTTGCACGCACCTACCGTGTAGCGTGAGGTGTCCAAGGTTACAGACCGAGATTGTGAGAAAAGGTCGGCGTCAATCGTCAACACAAAATTCAATATCTTACTACCGAAAAAAGAACAGTTGGGGCCAATGCGACAGCAGAAATGAGATATGAGTACCGAGACATAAGAATGAAGAAAACTGTAATTTAAAGGAGTTTAATCGAAAGGAGAAAGAAAGTAACAAAAAATAACACCAGATGGAGAAATTGCCTTCTCTGTCTACGATTTACAAGCAGTGTTGCCTGTTGCTATGGGACAATCATCGGCGTTTGTATATAAATCCAGACTGAATTGTCATATTTGGATATATAGCCCTCTATTAGACCAAAACTTAGATAAGAATTGATTGCATAGGTAAGTTCGTAAACGGACAATTTCTTTACAATGTTTATATCTCACAAATAATCGATTGCTAACCCGATCGGCTATTTTTATTTAAACTGGCGTTTCTTGTTTTAATTCATTGCATGGCTTTTGTGTGAGTGAGTGAGTGTTTTTATTTTTAAAGCAGTTTTATTCAAGTTCCAAGTTCAGATCATGTTGTTGCTTTACGAGTCTCGTGAAGAGGTTTACACCAATTACAGAGTTTGTTTGCTTCATATTGCTGCAAAACACGATTTACTATTATTGTGTGACAATCATCGTCATTTTTTATATAAATTGAATCATGGTCCAATTACTTTATTACTATACTATTACTATATTGATTAGTAAAAGCATTGTTTTGGCATGAAGCCTTTGAAATATTTTGATATTTTGAAAAAATATCGAAAAGCAGTACGAATTGAATCAGTTGCATCAGTTTTGCGTCTTCTGTAAAAATTTACTTATAGTTACTCTACTTCCTAGCAAACGTTTTTTGTATTTATGGTATTTATTTAATACTTTTGTTTTTGAATTGAATTTTGAAAACATATTTGCACTAATAACCCTGTAGCACCCACTCCAATCAATTATAATTTACCTCGGTCTCAGTTTTGTTTTGTTTATTTACATTGATATATTTAATAACAAAAAATTTATAAAGTGAGTGAAGAGAGAACACATAATCATCAAGGTTGCAAATACAACCAACCAATTATACTTTGACCGGAAATATAGTGCTTTGACAACTGACCCCGTGATTAACTTTGCCTAGGGTTTATTACTCCAAAACCGCAGCCACTTCTAGAACACCCTGCCGAGCAGACCCTTACCCGTAACTATTCCAGGGCCGTTCTAGGAATTTATCTGCCTACATTAACAAGCGGGATATAAGTATGATTTCCATTTTTTTCGCCGAGCAATTCTTGAAAAATGTACATAAAAAAATTGGTACAAAGTAACAATTTATCAAGTTCTATTTTATTACATTTCTACATAATATCAATATTAATATACAAAATATTAAATTTAATAATAATAAAATATCAGTCACTTAAAAAATCCTAGTTCAATGATCAACTCATTCACTAATCATTGTCGATAAATATTTTCTTCTTTTATTACTCGTTTTTCAGAGTTAGACCAGCTTTGTACTGGTATTTTAGCTACCTCTTGCCGAATTACGTTTATGGTACTATCAGTAAATGTTGGTCCAGCGTTGGTTCTTCTTAAATGCGCCTTCAACTTAGACCAGATCATATCAATCCGGTTAAATATACAATGATACAGGGGTAATCTCAAGATTTCATGTCGGTTTTGTTGTGCTATCGAATCGATTTTGTAGTCTTTATTAAAATGTTTTATTTTTAATAATGACGGAAGTTGTTTTTTCGTGTAGCTCTCTTCAAAATATAAATCATTTTCGTACAGAAGTTCTTTAATTTCTTGTTTATTGGAAGAAGTATTTGGAATTATTCTAATTTTGGCTTCTTCTACAAGACAATGTATTTGCAACGTTTATTTTCAAACCAGTCATCAAATATTTCCCCGGTCATGTTTTCATGCTAATGAACACTTTATTATGTGTTTTTCATATGAAGGCGGCACGTATAGTACACACTTGTTACTGTCAGCACACCGTCCTTTTTTTCTGTGTCGTGAGTGTTGAACCACGTTTTGTCTAAATACACTATTGGTCTATTTTGCTCTCGAAATATTTGAATTACATTCAAATTATCCCCCCTCCATTGGGAATTCTTTGATATTCCATTAGCACGTGATGTTTATTAATTGTTTGGAACTGAAAATCCATTTTCTTCAAAAAAGTACGCAACGACTCTTTGGGACAGCTAATATTTAAGTCTGTCGGTACTTTTTCATGCAGTTCTTCTATGGTTAAACTACTATTCACTTTATAAGCGTCGTAGATTATACCTCTAATTAGATCTGCGTGTTGCTCTCTAAAAACTCCCGAAGTACCAGCATCTTCTCTCACTTGACTAACAATTTTTCTCTCACTTGCAATAATTTTTCTTACAGTTGACTTCGGAACTTCGGTCATGTCACTTGTTTTTATTGCTGCTCCAACTTCTCCTTCCGAATTTCAAACAATTTGTTTAGCAGCCGAAAACAAATGGATCCGTTTTTTTATTGGCTGAGGTAGTTCGTCTTTTAAATTGCCATTAAGTTCGACTACCATCTCCACTTCGTCTTCAAATTCGACGTTATTTTCCATGTGTTCTACTAACAGGAGAATATCTGCTTCATTCCACGTTCTCTACAATTTAAAGTAAAAACAGGAACCTTAAGAAAAATATTTAATTGTACAGGCACACAAGACAAAAATGATTGTTTTCAAACTTGCCTGTAAAATAAATAGAGTACAAGTACTTACCCTTACCGTTTGAACTATCCAGTGAAAACAGCTTCGCATGGTCAAAGCTCGAGAATCAGGTACATAAATACGTACTTACTGGAAGGATCACAGTCAAATACTTCCGTAATATATACGAACATACTGCAATTTAGAATAACCCCTTAAGAACGATATATATCACCTGATGTTAAAATAAACGCTTAGTTATTCGAAAATACCCCGCAGCATTAACGATTAGTCAAATTTCAATAAAAATTTCAATTTTCTACAAATATTCGTTACGGTCCATCTCAGGCAAGACCTACTTAATGCAGACTAAACATCTGTTGGGAAGGGTTTTACCACGGTCCTGCGAAGGTTCGCGGTTAAGGTACTGTAAAATACTTAAAACGCCAAAGCAGTAAATGCACTTTATTTTTGGTCGTTTACTCAAGTAGCCATATTTTTCTTTCAACTGCTCAATGACTTAATTTCAAGCGGAAAAAATTTTCAAGCCGACATATTCGAGTTAAATCAGCGCACTTGCCGTTTGCTCGCTCCGAAACATTTTAAATCACTTTTTATTGTGTTGGTGCTCGTTATTCTCGCGGCTAATTCGAAATTTCGCCCCCTATAAATTCGTTAGAATTAAATAAGGGAGCACGAAGAAAAAGAAACATTAAATTAGCGCATTAAGTGGAGTGGGCGGGCATGGCAAATTCCGCGGAGAGAGTGTCCCGAAAATTAAATGAAACTCGCGGAAAACACAAACAAGGCACGGATCCCCGTTACTTGGATTTACCCCGCACACCCCATCTTTCGGGAGCGCGAGAGTTTATAGGGTACCGCCTTATATATTTTCCGAAGTAAACAAAAGCTCTCGAGTAACTTATGACTTCATTTTAAGGTTAGAGCAAACTTTCGAAGCCCGGCGTGCTTTTACGATTTACGCGTTCGACGCTGCAAACTCCCGGAAGTTTACTGTCTAACTGGATGTATTTTTCGCTTTGTTGACTGCGTGTTATCTTTATGCCCTTGCATTAATTATGCAAATAGCCGTGATGTGGCCACCGAACAATAACTAAGACAAGAAGCTACAGAAACCGTTTTCCCATTCAGCGGTTGGATAAAAGATTTAGAGATGACGGATGGTCTGCACATATTCTATCAGCTTTTCGACTTCGAGCATTGCATACGAAGGATCACCGAGCGAATCCATTCAGTTCGTGTAGAATGAATGTGGTCGATGTAGATTACAACTTATTATTTACATAATGTGATGTAAAGTCTTGCATATTTACTATGGTATTTTACCAGGATTTGGCATGCGTCTGATATCCTATAGAGAAAATTTAATTATTTTAATTAAATGAAAATTTAATTAATTAGTTTCTGTAATATCAATAGTAATAATAAATAAACAGGTACTACCCAGTGTGCATACAATCATATAATATCGTTTTCTTAACATTTAATGAAACATAAGAAATAAAATAGTTGTCTAACTTTTAGAAAACAAGAAGAATAACAACATTGGAACTGATATTTAAAATTTCCTAACTATCCTAACTATTCTCATTTTTCGGATACCGAACAATTTCTTTTCTCATGTTTACTGTTACAGCCATCACAATATTTTAAACAAAATCGCAATCGCACAACACAGCGCCAGGACTGTTACCCTCCTTGTGTTTAGTTATTGTCCAATTTTATTCAACGGACGAACGACACTCTCTATATTTCATTTCACATTTGCGCTTTCGTAAAGGCAAATATCGGAACTACCACAGTGGACTATCGAGAAACTGGCGAAGTGCAATTTGGCCAAGAGATTCGGCGATAATACCAAAATATACTATAGTACTATACTACTACATACAATAACCAGTAATAATTTACATTTTTGTAATTCTTCCTGCGTCGGTTTTTGATGACTCGAATTTGCTAACGTTTCGCCTGTTGGCTTCTTCAAAGCTTGACTGAAGCTGGCTCGCATTTTACTCTGTACGTGCTTATATATTGTTTCAGAGGAGCGGAGCTAACTCAGAGGCATAAACACCGTCTCGGTTGTCTGATTCTCATATGGTGACAGATAAGACCTGAGTCGCGGTTAAGATTATTTTTAGTTGGTGGAAGAATTTGTTTACATGAAAAATTTTAGTTTTATCTAATAAAATTTTATGCCCGGTTTTTGGGGATTGTGCTCGGCAACTGCTGATGAGTTTATTTGTCTTAGTCTTAATGCTCTTTCATGTTCTTTGAGCATAGTTGATATTTTACGTCCGGTCTCTCTAATGTATTGTTTGCAGCATATGCATGGAATGCTGTAAACTTCTGGCATCTTAAATATAATTTTGTCTTTGACGGATCGAAGATGTTGAGAGATTTTTGGACAAGTGCGTAATCTGGTTTTGACGTTATATTTCTTTAGAAATTTTGATATGTGGTCAGTGATGTTTTGACTGTAAGGAAGGACAACAGTGGCAAGTGTGGGATTCATGCTATTGGAAGGTTGCTTGAAATGTATCTTGTGATGGAACGCTTGCTTAATATCTTTAATATGGAAATTATTAGAAAGAAGACAAGAAGTAAGGTGTTTTAATTCTGGGTTCAGTGACTCCGGCTGAGATAATTTCAACAAGAGAGATGATAACCGATGATTTTGGGCAGGACGGTGATTGGACAATGCATTAAGGTATCGTATGCGTAGATTTTCTGTAAACGCAATGGTCGAATCTTACGTGTGATTTTCTACTGATAAGAATATCTAAGAATGGGAGGTTATTATTAGTTTCTAATTTAATAGTAAAACCTATGTTAGGGTGTATAGACTTTAAATTTCTAAGAAAATCTACTAAGGATTTTTGCCCATGAAGCCAAATAAGAAAAGTATCATCGACGTAGTGTTTCGATAATTTTGGTTTTAGATAGAAGGTGCCTAGAGCTTTGGCGATGACTGGTGATAGTGGAGAACCCAGAGCGTTTGTTCAAAAATTTAACCGTTATAAGAAAAATATGGAAGAAGGTTTGGTTGCAGATTCTCGGATTTTAATATATCTGAAATAATGATGAGAGTTTCAGGAATAGGAACTTTAGTAACGAACGTCGATACTTGTGTATCAAATGTAATTCTTTTAAATTGTTCAATGAAGTGAAAGGAATTAAGTACGAAACAATCGGTTTGCCCTATAAAGGGTTTTTATAAAAAAGCTAGATATTTTGCTAGAGAATATGTAATCCTGGTTTGTGAATCTTTGGGAGTCCGTAGAGAAGAGGAATTTTGGAGTCACGAGGGGTGGCAGATTTGTTCACAAGATAAACCTAATGACAGATTTAAGGATGCGTTCCATAGATGACGTAGGATCTTTAAGTTGACGATATGATCCGTCTGTAGGAATATCTTGAATCTTTTCCTGATATTCATTTGTGTTCATGACCACCGCAGTATTTCCTTTATCTGCTTTTAGGATTACAATGTCGGGATTAGATTTTAGAAATTTTAGGGCAATGCGTCCAGGCTCTGTTGGAAGTTTCTTTGAAAAATTAATCAGTAATAAATTTTTATATAATAGGACAAAATTAATTCTATTTTTTTCCTATGGCTACATATTTCTGAATAAAATTACGATATTATGAATTTATTGAGTTACTAGGACACATAATTGAATCAAAAGTAACACAAAAATTGCGCCCTCACGTATGCCTTTTTGCCGTACTTATCTGCATCTTAGATGCAATACAATGATAGAGGCTTCATATATATCCAGAAAATAAGGCGACCAAATTGATTAACCGATTAAATCTAGAATTGCTATTGACTACCAAACTAAGTGCTTAATCTACTTTTATAACGCAGAATAAATACTTTCTATCTACTTCTGTAAAATTATAGTGACAGTTTAAAAAATATACAGTGACTCACAGCTTAAATGATGCAGTCACTATAACAAAAACTAACTGGTCTGAATATCTCTTTATTTATTTGGAAAAAAAAAAACAACTTATTGAAATTAAGTAAAAAGCCTTCTAAAAAAGTGTGAATTACTTTTTGTCTTAAATGTGCTTTACTTAGTTAACATTAAAGAATTAATTACATTCAATTTAAATTAAATTAATTAAAATATAACCAAATCAATAGAGAAAAAGAACTGCATAATTTGAAATACTCCTGCTTATATTTAGTTGGCCCTTCCTCATTATCGATAACGGCTTGCAGTCTTCTGGCTATTGACTGAACTAATTTTCTAGTATACTCTGGGAAAATTGTGTTCCATACTTCAGTAATTTTTACTTTTAATTCATTCTTGTTAGATATTGGGGCACTATTTATTTTGTTTTTTAATGTCAACCACAAATTTTCAATTATGTTTAAGTCTGGTGACTGGACTGGTGTCTTAATAAAATTTGGGCAGTTATAATGCAACCAACTGCGGACCCGAAATGACGTGTGCTTTAGATCATTGTCATGATAGAACCGATAATTGTTACCCATATTTAATGTTTGGGCACTAGCAACCTGATGTTGTCTTATATTTCCTTCAAAGAAATGAATATTACCTACTCCTGCAGATGACATACAGCCCCGTAACATCACTCCACCTCCACCGTCCTTTTCCGTAGCTTTTAAATTTTTCAATTTTAATTCTTCCTTAGGCTTTTTCCATACTGATATTTTTCCATCGGATCCAAATAAGTTTATTTTGGTCCCATCGGCAAATATTACTGAATTGCAGAAGTTCAAATCTTTATCGATATACTCTCTAGCGAATGCCAATCTCACGCGTCTATTTCTTCGGCTAATGAAAGGCTTATTTCTGGCAGTTTCTTTCCTTATGTTCATTGAAGATCGTGTTTGGAGCTAACCTTGACTTAATATCCACCCTATTTTTGTTACAGTAACGCTCAATGATAAGCTGAATAGTTGACGGATATTTATTTACCATTTTGGCTATGTCTCTTTGGCAGTATCCATTTCTGTGATGAGTAAAAATTAAATTTCTCTCTGAAATTGTAGTCCGACGATCCATTTAAAAAAAAATCGTTTTACTGAACGAAAACGTGTTTTGAAATGTCAAACTAAACAAAAAACAATTGCAGTAATAAATAAAAACCGTCTTGGTAAATTTCTGAAAAAAAAAAACTGATAAGTTTTGACCCCGGTTATAATGTTTGCGTCATTTAAGCTGTGATGTTAATTTTGCATATAATTTAACTAATTCTTTATTGTTAACTAAGTGATGAATATTTAAGACACTTTTTTAGAAGGTTTTTTACTAACTTAATTTCAATAGGTTGCTTTTTGCCAAATAAATAAAGAGACATTCAGACCAGTTAGTTTTTGTTGTTTGTATACTTTTTAACTTCAATTTTAGACAGAAACTGTCCATTTTTCTTAAAGTCTAAAATGTGATTATCTTACTACGATTCTACTAACCACAATGGTAAAACGTAAAATGTATTTTTCTCCCTCATTTTAATGAACCCCATTCAGTGTCGATCTTTCCTTCACCCGGTTTAGAAAATATTTTCCGGTACATACATCAAATCTAAATGGGGAAGGGACGTTTTATGAAAATGTAGGTAAATTTCATATTCCGAGATTTACGATGTAATAAAATCCTTTTTAGATATTGGGGTCCTAGAAGGGTTTCAATTTACTCGCCCCGATAACAAGAATATGATAAAATAATGCCATTTTGGAATATTACGGACCTTTGACCATTTCAAGAACCTCTATATTAAAATAAGATTTCGATAGCTCAAAGCCACGAGAAATTGATAAAACTATTACCAACTCAATTACCCTCGTCGTCGCATCGTAATGACAAATATTTTCTCAAACTATATTTAAATCCGTCCTAAGTTTTGGTCCTAATAATTCACTGAAGAATTTACCAAAACAGCGATTGTTAGTAAAATTTGGCGTCATATTGAATACGTTAAGCGTAAACTCTTGAACCGATATATAAAATTAATAAACAATGTTATCCTGATTTTTCCGAGTGGTAGTTAGAAGCTTTCACTTAAGTTTGAATTTAGAAGTCATATAGGACGCAACAAAAAATATAAGCTTGAAGCTACAGGTATCTATCCATACAAAAAAAATTACCTCGACAACTCGACACATGTCACACATGTCAAGGTAAACTTTTAAGCTCCTAAACAAATCAGATGGAACGAAAAAGCTTGATACTTCCTTACATTACTTAAAGGATTAATATACTGTCACAAAAACTTCTTCAAAATCGAAAATACGGCTTTATTTCAAGTGTGGGCATTAAAGCAGATACAAATGTTTACATATTTTGCAAACATCTTCGTTAGCGGTAAGGATTCAGAACCGATGCGGGACTATTCGCATGCACAGTTCGAATAAAGCGCTTCCGATCCCGTGATCGCGGATAAATTTAGTTCGGAAACAATACGGAATCGGTTCCACCAGTCTAAAACATATTCCTTATATTTTTTTTATTAAATAAGTTAAATAATTTGTTTTAAAGCAGTAAAATATAAAAATTAACTGATTAGTATTATTAATTAAATAAGTAAATTACATAACTGAAGAAAATAAATTAAAATAAGGTCTTTTACAACAACTGATGGGTTATTATCTTCTTCGCGGTTTGATTTCAGAACCGATTCGGTATTGTTCTTATGCTCAGTTCGCGGATTACTATTGAGATTGTTTTCATTTTTGTTTGGTATTTTTGTATGTTTACTTGGACCATAGTGGTTATTTTCAAACTAAATCTATGTGCGACCTCGTTAGTAGGTTAGATTCTTCTTCATCTTCTTCTTCAAGTGCCGTGTCCTCTCAGAACATGGCGATTATTCGCATGGTCTTCACTTTGTCCGCGACAGATTTAAACAATGCTTACGACTGACGAAGATTTTTGAGTCAAGATGCTCTTCGGCGACCAGGACCACGTTTTCTCTCTATTTTTCCTTGCATTATATGGAGCAATTCGAATTTTTTCCTTCTCATTACGTGGCCAAAATACTCCAGCTTTCTTCTTTTAATGGTATTAAGTACCTCTCTTTCTTTGTTCATATGTTGCAAAACCGCTTGATTCGTCACTCTGTTACCCTGTCTGGTAACCCTACCTTTCGAAAGCATGAATCCCCTTACACATTATTTCAGTCAGGGTCCATGCTTCCGTACCGTAGAATAATATGCTAAAGACATAACAACTCTTGATTAACACATTTTGCATGTTCTTAAAAGATGTTCTTGCTTGCTTAGGTTAGGTTTAAGTTAATGTCTGCCTTCCGCTGGGACCAATATATTCTATTGCGGTTAGTAAGCAGTTAAGAGTAAACAAATACTAAAAGGTGAAAAAATGTATTACTTTAATTTTTTATTACATTAGTTTATTAATTCTTTTTAATGCAACAAAATATAAAAAGGAACTGATTAGGTAACCTATTAATTATTTACACTTCATAGACAAATCAATAATAAACATAAGGAAACGATTGAAATTTAAATATGGCGTGTTAGGATGGATTAATCGGTAGTTGAGTCGATTCTGGATTCTTGACATGATAATTAATCGGACATGCACAATAGTCCGGCATTACTTCAAGGTTCCGAATTAGTTCGAAATCCTTACCGCCTACAAAGCTAATAAAACTCCCGGTTCGGTCTGATTAATATGGAAACGTTGAGCAGTGGGTTGGCCTATCGGTCAGTCAAACACCGGTTTCCATACATATTTCCACACTTACGAAAAATTTTTGATTTACTGAACAATTCACTCCCTTTTTTAAAATTCTATTCTATCGGCCTGTAACATTTTAATTCATTTCAAATAGACGGTTTTATGAAACATGATAACAGTACTAGGTTGTTCGGTTTTTGATATCAAGATATACAACGAATGAAAATTATTTAATTTCATTTAAACCTGCTCCATCGCGAAGAGTAGGGAGACGAATGGTTTATCTTACATAATTTCTAGTGAAACTTCCAATGACGATTCGATTCATAATTAAAAAAGTTTTTGTATTATTTCAGAAGGTTATAAAAGGTATAGCTAGATCATATTTTCTAAACCATATACCACTATCACTCTGGCAATGAAGCAAACAAGTGTAATGTAGTCAAAAACGTAGATCTGAAATTTTATGTATTTACATAGAATCGAACATACACGATTTGTTTGGCATTTTAAAGTCGACATATGAAACTTTACATTTAGAAGAATTTTATTTGAAATCATGCTTACTTAAACATAGGAGACAGGAGACATCAGTTTTGCTCATGCTTTATAGCAAATGGTTTATTGTTACAATAATCTCTCCGAAAGGATTTAAAGTGGACAAAAATGGTCGGTCTTTCGGTTGTGAAAATGGTATTAGGCTCCTGAGGCTTAAAAACACAATACATCAACATCAAACAACAATTAGTTTATTATTAAAGGTCATCCACAGGCTCGATATTGCTTTGCTTAAAAATTTAAACCAATTGGAGATCATTCATAATTGCTTGATTAAGTTTACTTCTCTTTTCTTCTGTTTCAGCGTTATTAGACTGTAGAGACCTACGTAGCAAGCAACAAAATTGTTAATAATTATTTACAATCGCGTACAATTCGACATAATGTTGGCGAAAATCTTTTAGTATCACTTACGTAAATGCAGCAGTCACTTGTACAATTTTTACGAGATGTAATATCGTATATGCACAGGAAATTCCCATTTACGTATGACAACAAAGTATCTCGTGTTACCCACGAGGCCATTAAAGTTCGCGTTTTATTACTGCCGTAAGTCAAAAGTTTGTCACGTTATGCGGAACCGATTAGCTTTGCAAAGTTTCTAAAACAGGACTGCAAAGTTTGGAACATATCTACAAGTTCTCTTAAATGCGCTAACAATATGTAGCTTATTACGGGATGATAACTTTTCTCAGAATAGGTCCCAAATATCAAAAAATCATCCCTTTATGCTTTTAAAATAATATATCACATTAAATACAGAGCGTTTGTTTTTTTGTGGACAAGTAACCACTTTCTTATTTTAAATAGAATCTAGTGACAAAAACCAGAAATAACAGGGTAAATCCAAACATTTTCCATGCAAATTTGTTAAAATATGCAAGACCTTCTCAAATATATATAACAATATTGCTTTGCCTTAATACAAAATGAAAAAATCGCAATTTTCATATTTCGCATTCAAAATTTTTAAGGCTAGTAGTACGTAAGAAAAACTGACTACGTGACTCGATTTTGTGCTGGGATATTGAATAATTTGTTTCAAAAAAAAAAAGAATGTTGCTAATATTACGAGTAGTTGGAGCATCTTTAGTTTTACAAAAACGTAGCGAAAACTGTAAGGATCTATCGTTAAGGTTCTCTATTTACTAATTACCGAGACGTTCTGTAATTGCAACCAAAATGGCATACAATGTACTTCGGACATCCAGGTACTAAAATCCTTTTTTATTAATGAAACAAATTACCAAGAGACTTTATCCATACTAAGGAGTTGAAATAATATAACCCCAAATTACGGTAACTGTATAAGACAATTGTTAATAAATACAGTCGGAGCGATGTGAAACAATGCTTAGAGAATATAAGAAACTCGGTCATATTGATGGTTGCGGTTGCTTTCAAAAAATGGGGATGAGCCATTCAAAGACAGTGTGACACATTATTTTACTGAGAACCTTATGACTGACACCTATGCAGCACGTATAAAAAATCTTACTACTTTGTACTTAGACTTCCGCACTGCCACCTACTAATGCTACTAGAAGCGTCTGCGCCAGGTTACTGAGCAGTATTTTATTTTAATGCGCATACAATTTAGGGGAACCATATTTCCACACAGAAATATGGTGCTGCTCGCAAATAATCTTGCGAAATTAAATTAAACTATTGTAGCAGGATTTACTGCCAGTGGAACTGCAGAGGTATTTGTCATAAAAAAATATTTTCCATCAGTATTGTATAGTGTACTGAAAAATAAAACTAAAAAGTACGTCCAATCAAGACGAAGCAATGAATGTAAATCAGTATTCGTTATGGGTTTGCATACGCGCCTCTCGATTTTCTCCGCATCGTTGCTCGTAAATACGAGGTGCTTATACCGAGCAAGCTGAAATAAATGTGTCAATAACACTAAACCAATTAAAGCACCCGAAATTCACGAGAGTATTGGCAGAACAGTTTTCCCCTATTGTACACAAATTTATTAGATGAGCAAACCCAAAAGAGTCAACAAACGCCCTGAATTACTATCGTCAAAATTGAAATGTAAATTGAAATTGAAAAATAGGAATTACCGTTGTGCCGAAACTGTAGTCAAATAAAATATCAAAACCGCTCTAAATAACCCGCTTGACTAGAGTGGCACATTTCATGGCGACCGCATTTTCACAGTATGGTGTGGTCGTCTTATGAAAGGACAAGCTCTATATTAATTACACCAATTTGATTTTGGTAATAGCCTCCAAGTATTAATAGACTTCAATATTGCATATTTTGGTGCATAGAAATTTTGATTGCGACTGTCTGAACTCTGAAATAAGAGCAGCTAAAACGAACATATTTGAACAGTATTGCTTAAATTTAATGTGTAGCGTGTTTAAAAAGATATCTTGTACATGTGAAATAAATGGTTTAGTTCTTAATTATATTTGAAGTAATTAGAAAGTAATGCTAAAATTTGCAAAACAATACTGGCGTTCAATTACGAAGGATTCTCTCAAATATTATTAGTGAACTCTAATAAATTGTCATGCACAAAAATCGATCAGTCAAATGACGTATCTGCATAATTATGCGCATTTGAGTGTTACAAAATAAAACCTACTAGAGAATACTGCCAATCAATTTGACACTCATTAGCAGCTCCAGGTGGGGACGCATTCTGCTGCCGAATACCTCGGCATACGAATTTGCCATTTGACTGACTGTAATTGCGTCGCAGCATTACATACCGCGTGCCTGAGTACGTATCGGAGCCGAAACGTTTAATAAGTTTATTGTGGCAAATCGCACGCATTTCCTCGGATCACGTCGCGCTAATACGGTTGCAATTAAATTGGGGAAGGTATGCATTAGTTTAACTTTAGTTTCTCTTTGAGTACAGCCTTACAGTCTGACCTGCGGGTTATAAAAACAAAAGTCCGAAACGTATTTTTTCAATTCACCAATCATCATATGGGTTTAGAAGCGATCGGATGTTTTCGGTAGATTTTAGCCATGGTATTTTCAGGTTTCTCAGTTCTACTGCTCACGTCACTCAAAATATACTCACAAACTAATCATCATAGAAAGAGCAAAGTAAAATTCCTTAGGTCAGTTGTTCATTAAGCTCTCGCTGCGCTCGTCAATAAATTAGCTTCCTTTATAACTCATTTTGACAATTTATCATCAACCTTCCGCTTCTAATTTAATATGTCCCTAACTGTGTCTTATTTCAATGGCAAAAAAATATGTTTTATATAACCTCCATGTTTTATTTAACTTTAATGTAACCTTATATTAATATCCTTTATTTTACATTCCGAACCTCGATAAAGTGTAAGTTAAAATATTATAAATATCAAATCTGATTGTTTGTCTTTATCGTTAGACTTCCACATGTAAAATTTTATAATGTCCTTTTATATCAAACTGAATGAATTTTCGTATTTTTTGTACTCTCATTGTTAGATTTGTCTATAATATAATAGTTATTAGTTACTGTTCTGTATTATTGTGTCAAGGTTTTGTTATTTTGGACGTAGCATTTGTTGTATAACCTATCTGAATGGTTAATAAAGTTCTATTCTAGTATATTCTATTCTATTATTTCAACTTGCAGATCCAAGACCAAACAAGAAGTTAGCTTATAATGTGCCAAAAATATTATTTTAGCAGAAAGAGATACAGCAAATTGTTCAATTTAAAAAAAAATCAATGACATTACTAACATTCTGGAATAAATTTTGTAAAAATTTTGCAAATAATGCCTATTTTACTTTGATATTGATTATAGCATTGTTATGAGTGGGGATTTCGACTGGCAATTAGTTCTAGATTTTCTTTTGACGCTTTAGGACCTGTAGTCTTTATTTGGGACACTTAAGTATACGAAACTGAATGTTGTTAACGTTTCGTAGCGTCCTAAGTTGTTGACATAAGTTCTAATTGTTGGCATTATTGTTTTGAACGAATAAGAATAACAATTTAATTAACAAACGTGTAAATAATAAAAAGATTTTTTCACGGAAAACTTTAGTAATATGAAATTTCGGTGAGCACGAAAATTTTATTTTATTGATGTATCTCATATTTTTATTAATAAGTTTTTAATTATTAGTATATTTCAACGATTCTATTTTTATTATTACTATTACCCATTGGAAGAAAATTAAGTACTAACCAAGACCAACCCAAGCATTTTCGAATGTTTCTGGCTACTCATACAAAATATTTCTATTTACTATTTCGAGCTCATTCTTTTCTAAATTTCCAAGTTCCTTCATCCTTTACGCTGTCATATTAGTCTGTGCCGGGTTAAAACGGACCTATTATATTAAATTAAACAACCTCAGCAACCCCATGAAAAACGCATAAAATCCCATCTTACTACTTCCCACGTAATCGAATTGCAAATGGGACGTTGAACGCTTACCTTTAACTGCGTTAAGTTTGTTTCCCACCATTTGCTTCGCTACGAATGCCGCCATCGTACCGGCTTATCTGAAACAACAAAACAAATAAACAATCTTCGTTAAAACAAATGAACGTGTCCGCTGGTTGTACAGCGACCGACTTTTTCACTGTCGCAATCCCGAAGTTCAAATTCAATGTGGCGGAAAAGTCTATTGGGTTAATAAAGGGTTTCTTGGAGTCGGAGGAAGTGTAGGTATTTTTCATTTTAAATTATCGGAAATAAAAGCGGCAATGGTGTTACGGGACTTCATTGCGCAAGATTAAATTCAAATGCTGCGAACGTGCTTCGCAGGTTCTTTACCTGTATGTAAAACATCCGTAAAAATTTAATTTTTAAAGATAATTTCTTTCTTTTTTTATATTTTAAATATCATTTTGAATATTCTCTTGAATTTTCGAGATATGAATGCAGTTTTTGAAATTTGAATATCCGAAATTACTCCATAGTAAGCGACACCTTATAGCAATAGATTTTTTGTCATTTAGGAGAAAGCTATTGGCTCTTAGAATGATGGCAGCGGTGACGTCCAGGATTAACTAAATCGTCTTAACAAGAATATTCTGCTGGATAAATTTCTGCAGTGCTCATTAATCTGAGGTATCCAGCTGAGAGTACGACCAATAACAAATCCTAGCATGGTGATATTTTTGAGTTTTTTTGTTGTTTAAACCCAGATACTTAGAAGGAAACTATTTCTGTACAGCACTCGCGGTCACAGTTTTGTTTAGTAGCATTTGTAAGTGTTGGTGAGGTTACGATGACCGTGTCATCTGCGAATTTATCGTGATGATAATATGCTTTATTTGATTTTACACTACAAAATGTTCAGCATAGACTCATAGTATAATTATTATTAATTGAATGACAAAAATAAAATAAAAAATATAACAGATTAAATACGAGTTGAATGAAGTATATCTAAGGGACAATCACACAACCCTTGCCTATACAGCAACAAACTTGTCCACTGTGTATGGGGAGATCTCTAGGATAACAAATATTCATTAATTTTGCTTTAGATATTTGTAATAAGAGAATAAATTTCCTCCGCAGAAAAATTGCTATAGGGACTGTTAAAAAATAATTATTAAATTAGACGTTCCATGATGTATAAGAATTTTTAAATATGGCAGTTATATTTTAGGATAAAGCTAATGTAGGTTATTTTAACAATTTACTTTCAGGAAATTTAAAATCGAATGTTGACCACGAACTTTATCATTTTATGTACTTGACCTTATTTCCGGTTGATAAATATTTGCCTCAATTACTTACTTACCTTGAACATTCCGTGTTGTGAAGTCGACATTAAAGAGTTATCCATCATTAAATACAGATATGTGAAGCAGCGTGCATATACATGAGGAACATTAAAAATTAAAAATACGTTGACATTTGGTCGTACATTAAATAAACGTTAGTTGCTAAGGGTATCGTAATCCTAATAATAAAAAATTGATGGCACGTAACGGCAACCGTTTAATATTATATTTATCGAATAAAAAGACCAATATTGTATTATCGTTCAATACTCTTATTCACTTGCGAGCGTGTTCAACAATCTCCATTTGCGTATCAAATGGACATTTCATATTATAATAATATCCCATTAACGTCAATGCTACAATTTATTATTAGCCACTTTAGTGTAATAATGGATTCGTTTAATCAATCCGTTACCTCATAACGTTAACGATAATTTAAATAACTATTAATTGAAAAATTACTAACGGCTCGATACTTCGTATATTTCGTTAAATAATGGCAAATTATTTCTATTTGTGTGCTTTGCAAAATTGTTCGGTTAATTTTTGCGTTAGACTTGCTTTTCTGGCTGTCAGTCAGGTAGATTTGCCAAATAGTTTTGTCATTTTGGATGAGTTTCAAATTAAATTATCAGAAAACAGTTGCAGTTAAGTGAAATGGGAGTAATTATTTCCAACAATGGCATTGCTGACATGAAACAGCAACCAAACTGCAAACGATGGGATTTTTTATGGAAATTTTTCCATTGTAATAATTTTACCTAAATACAATAAGCACATGCTTCAGACTGCGACAATGAATTTGAGAAAATGTCTTCACAGTATAAATAATTACTGGAGTGTTATGTTTTCCATCAGTAAACTAATGGCAATTTAAAACGAAGAATCAAAAATTGCGGCTTCTGTTCAGACATCCCTGCTAGTCATGCGGCCTTTTGATTCCAAACAAGTCAAATAATAACTTTTAAAAATACAACAAAAGTCAAACTTTTAATTGTTTTCTCTCTCTCTTCTTGTCTCCCCTTTAAACTTTCTTTTTCTTCTGTTATACACTTCTTTCATTAATCTCATCTCTCTCGTCATTTCTTTCAGTAATCCTATAACTGACTGGCTAAATGAGCGGCAATTCAGCTTTAGATATGAAAAATTGACATTAGAAGCGGTGAGCGGAGGACGCTGTCAAAGAACTAGGGAAATGAGATTCAATAGCGGCTAGTTTTTGCAATCTTTCCTTCCTTCCTTCTGTGTCCTGCCCACTAATAATTATCTATTTGGTATTTCAACTTTTCATAACAAAATGTGTTGCAGAGTAAGATACGACAAAAGCTCAAATTAATCTATATCCTCAACTTCTAAAATTTTGAGCTATAAAGTGCTAAAGTTTTATGAAACAAATCCTTTTTTTATTGAAATTTAGCACACATCCTCAAAGAATGAATCGCAATTTTTTAATACAGAATAATTTTGTGGCCTGCTGGACGGTTTTTGATAATAACATGAAAACGAAGCGTTAAACGCCCAGCTCCCTATATGCTATGACTGTTAGAATCTTCATAGGCTAGGAACGTTGGTTCATTCAAAATGAAGGTAGAAATAATAAATAAATAAATAGCTGTTTTTAGTACAAAGATCTCTTCTCACGCGTTGGCCGTACTAGCTAAATTTTTATTATTGGAATTAAGCAATGCGACCCAGTTTCGCGAAGGTACATCGTATTTTACTCAATGATTATCCCAGACAGAATAAAGCTCAATCCCTAAATGTGTTAAACTTTCGGATGGGGTCTTTGTCGCCAAACCGAGGATCACTTTGTTCTCGTCCCGTTTGCACAACCAAAAAGTAGGTGTAGTCGATTTCTTCACTGCTCGAGATAAAAGTTGCAGCTTCTCGACGTGTGTATATGTAGCAAGACATGTTTTATGCTGTCGGGGTTTTTAGACAAAGGGTTCCAAAGTTTATTCATCACTTTCGAGCAAGCATGCAAAGTGAACTTTGCTTTCTGTATCTTTACTAGTCACGTCCTTAAATACTGTCATGGTATATATTGATTATAATTATGTTTATTTATGTACTAATTTTATTCGAAATGTTCGCACAGCTTTAAATTAAGTTCCTAAGTTATTAGTAATTAAATAACGATGACGTTCTTCAAACCTTTTAGATAAATTTTTCTCTCTCCCTGTTCAATCATGGGAATACCTGAATGAAGGGAAAAAGCAGACAATGCCAATACCGCGTAAACTACCGTGCAACCTACAATGATTTCCATCTACAGTAGCAAACATTTGAAAACTTGGTATTACACTAATTCTGGTGAGGGTTGATGCCTGATTTCCATTCGTCCAAAAAAAAATTAATCAAAACTCCTACAGCGTTTTGTCAAAATAGGAATTTCATGCCGTATCAAATCAGTGAAATTTTGACCAAATATTGCCATATAAATAATTTACCCATTTTATAAAAAAAAATAAGATTC
The DNA here is from genome assembly GCF_029955315.1 of Cylas formicarius. Lineage (NCBI taxonomy): Eukaryota > Metazoa > Arthropoda > Insecta > Coleoptera > Brentidae > Cylas > Cylas formicarius. Next base: position 4,534,428 of record NW_026844347.1, read on the forward strand.
CTGTTGATTCAAACAGCTAATCGCCATATATTTTTAGGGGCTCTTGGTCGTTGGTGGGGGAGAGATGTTCAATTGTAAAGCAGAAAAAGCCAGAAGAATTTTAAACATGTAATTTGAAAAAGGGGTTTAATTCATCAAGCCATAAGAGTTATTACCAATCATATTTATAATTTGTCTACTCATAAATTTAATGGTAAATTTAGCTCCAAGTGATGAATGCCAAAAAGTAGATCAGAATTACCCGTAGAATTACAAAGTTAATTGTGTGAATTACGTATTTATTAATGAAACGTTTTATTATTTTACCGATTTTTCTCTAAACCCTTTAATCATTAATTAACCACAAATTAATTTTTGCTCTCCTTCTATACCAGCGGTCGCCAACCTGTGCATCGCGAGCTGCCGGGAGCTCGCGGAAGCAATTCTTTTAGCTCTCACAACGATTTTAATTTTAAAAATACAAACTGCAAAAATCAAAGAAGCTTCAAAATTCCACAAAAAAATATAATTGTCACGTGGTTTCCGTATGGGTAGCTCACTGTTTATTCCAAAATTAACAAAGTGGCTCAACACATTGGAGAGGTTGGCGACCACTGTTCTATACTATTAAATTTATTTGTTCCAATTTATGCAGCTAATCGCCATATATTTTTAGGGGCTCTTGGTCGTTGGTGGGGGAGAGATGTTCAATTGTAAAGCAGAAAAAGCCAGAAGAATTTTAAACATGTAATTTGAAAAAGGGGTTTAATTCATCAAGCCATAAGAGTTATTACCAATCATATTTATAATTTGTCTACTCATAAATTTAATGGTAAATTTAGCTCCAAGTGATGAATGCCAAAAAGTAGATCAGAATTACCCGTAGAATTACAAAGTTAATTGTGTGAATTACGTATTTATTAATGAAACGTTTTATTATTTTACCGATTTTTCTCTAAACCCTTTAATCATTAATTAACCACAAATTAATTTTTGCTCTCCTTCTATACAAGCGGTCGCCAACCTGTGCATCGCGAGCTGCCGGGAGCTCGCGGAAGCAATTCTTTTAGCTCTCACAACGATTTTAATTTTAAAAATACAAACTGCAAAAATCAAAGAAGCTTCAAAATTCCACAAAAAAATATAATTGTCACGTGGTTTCCGTATGGGTAGCTCACTGTTTATTCCAAAATTAACAAAGTGGCTCAACACATTGGAGAGGTTGGCGACCACTGTTCTATACTATTAAATTTATTTGTTCCAATTTATGCATTTTTTTTCACAGTATCAGTTTCTTCACATTATAATTAATAGAATTAGGGTATATTACTAAATTGGGAAGTAGTTGGAAAATTATTAATATTCACCGAAAAAACATTATAAATATAACCAAGCATATAGTGGATGTTGCAATTTGTATAACATGCAGTATATATTTAAGATCGACTTAAATACTTCTTGCCACAATCTAAAGAGAGCGGGAACTTCTTAAATAATTTATTTGCATTTAACGGCCAAACTTTTGTCCGCTTCTCGGATAACCGTAGGAGTTTCAGAACAAAGAGAATTTTGTATAAGTTAGTGGGGAGGAGAATGACAAACCACCAAAAGAGAGGCGGCTCATCCCTGTTGTATGACAATATCACCTTCAAGAGAATTTGATTAAACTTATGGTTTATGGCCTCTATAATGGCAAACTGAATTTGAACAAACCTCATTCATTTAAATCTTATTTCTCAGTCTTGTACCGCTGGATTAGCGATATTTGCTTTGACCTTTTCTAAACACATTAAACCATCAATGACAAGCTAGCGGAAGTCTTACCCATCTGTGCTTTGGCATCTCGCAATAACGTGCCGAAATAACCAAAACTAACCAAAACGGAAATGTTTGCATAATGAGTAAACCCTCTATTCCACTCAAAAAATAAAGGATTTTTCCTGATTTTTATAATCTGCTAAATTCTTTTGCCATAAACTTCGTTGACTGTGTTTTCACATAAAATTACATAACATTGTACGATTGACGTTCTCTCGTTTCCCTATCATTTTAAACTAGGAACAATTTCCTCGCGTAATTTTGATTTTTTGCAGGCCTAGCCCTAGAAAAGATCATTTCCTAGTCTCTACCGACAGAAGAAAATTAAATATTCTTACTGCAGCGCCCTCTAATAGAAAACGTTAAAAATAATTTTCTTTTTAGGCAGTTTTGGGTGTTTTGCAAAGCTACAAACAGCTAAATTTAATATTGTTGAAACAAAGAGAATTTGACAAGACAGCCGAATGGGCTGAATCCGGCTATTCCAAAAGCTCGGGTGTATGCTGCGATCGGAGCGAGATCACGGACGCCGTTTCGTTGGAAAACGGCTCGAATATTCCTACATGGAGACGTTCTATAAATTATTAATCGTATGTAGGGTGTATGTAAATTGTTAGTAACTTGTTATGATTTTTGTCCATTCAAAAACGTTGTGGTGCAATTGATGTGCATGATCCGATAATGGCTTTACGTAAAGTGATTATAAATAATTTGAAGGTTGCCGATATGCGACGGGAGTTAGAGGAACGAGAATTTGACAGTACGGGAAATAAATCTGCGTTACTCAAAAGACAGGACCGGAAACGGCAAGGGAAAATTTATATCAAGTGGAAGATGACGTTGTCTCTGTATTGGCAAGTATGGAACAAAAAATCTAGATAATTCGGCAAATATGAAACAGAAAATACTGGATACTTCTTCAAGTGTGGACCAAAAATTTTTGCTAAGTTGGACAAATCCAGGAAATATTAAATAGAAATTTCTAGAGAATTCTGCAAAAATGAAAAAATTAATGTAAAAATCTGCCAATATGGAACAGAAATTACTAGAATCTTGCAACGGTCTGGACAAGTTTGCAGGATCATGGAAGGCAAATGCAGTAATTTTAGAAAAACAAAACGTTGCAGTAGCTAGATTAGCTATAGATTACTAGAAGTGTACATTAAAGAACAGCGTGTAAATAGTTGAGTGACTTTGTTATTTTTCACAAAATGTAAAGTTCTGTTAAGTGTTACGCGGAGTGACTTGTTTAAATTTGACCGTAGCGTTTGATGAACCGAAACAATAATTTAGGTACTCTGATTCGAATTTAAACACCAATATTCTTCTAACTATGTGCCCTACACAGTGCACGCAAATCAAACGGAGGAAAATTTGTAAATTGCTACAGCATGTTTCTACCGCAGCCAACCGGTTTGGTGTAGAGGTTCCGTTTTATAGATGTTTAAATTACACCATTTGCGGCACGAAATTGGTTTCCAAAGTGCCCCTAAAAGCTTCTTTTCGCGAAAATGTTTTTCGGATTGAGGCGAGGTGGCAGTCTCGTTTTTCGTCTTGCCCTTCCTTTGACGTAATGTCACCCTAATGAAGCGAAATAGTTTAAGCGATATAACATCAGAAAACTATGGGCACGACGAATTTGAGATAGCAAAAAATAAACCCTTGACAATCTTTGGTTCACAATCGGCAGAAAATTTGAATTACCTAAAGCATTTTAATTGTAGCAAAATTAGCTGGTAGAATCAGTCCCGAGACATACTTTATTACTTAATCCTCTAATTACCTTTTAATATTATTACAATGCACTTGCTATTTACAGCCAAGAAATAAACACAAAAATATCGCTGGATATTGTTCCAGGCACTCATTGTACTGTTGTAGTTCACTTATTTTATTGGTGGATTTTTCATATTATTCAATTTTGACATACTACAAATAAGAAATTCAATTTTTTTAAAAAACATCAAGTAATTTTATCCACAGTCAAATTTGAATGATACGAAAAATGTAGCAATAAAATAAGTGCTTTCTTGTTTGTAAAAAAAGGTTAATAAAAATATAATCCAATTTCTTAAATACGACCTATTGTAGCTCACACCGTGCTGGATGTTGATATAATATCGTGAGAGTAACAAAAATAAGGGTGTCGATGATTTATAAACCTTCTGTGCAAGTTAAAGACCAAATAAGTTGTATAACCCACATTTCTTTCGACTAACTATACCCTCCAATCCCGAAAAAATCACAAGCGCTACGCCTGCTGGTAATATCTTCGTTTTGGTTGGTTTTTGTTGACTTTAAGAATTCTAAATTAAAACTGAAAACAAATAACAGGAAATAGCAAGAAGCAGCAAGTAATATTATACAGGATGTTCTACAAGTCTGTATACTTTTTCTGAAATTTAGCCTATGAGGAACAGTTATTAGCTTTTTGACAAGTTACCAAATAGGAAAGATACAGGGCGTAACTAAAATCCCACATTTGCGAAAAAAGATACGGAACCTCAAAATTCTCTTGCGCACAACAAACCGCAACAACAAATACGCGAAACCCCATTGTGATCAGGAACTCAGTGACGCATTAGGCTTTATTCAGAAAAAACATGTTTGTGTAAAAGAAACACATATTATAATGTGACAGTTTAATATGTTACTTGGTATTTAAAGTTTAAAATGGGAGAAAAAGCAATTGCTTTCACGTGTCCTGGTCTCTAACACATATTATTACAACTCTTAATATATGATATTTCGGTACAATTTTTAAAATCTAGAAAACATTGTATTCTATTAAATACTGTAGCAAACAGTCAGAATTTGCATTTAGCGGGAGAAAGGTTCATTGTTCAGAATCATATTTAAAGCCGTGTGCCACCCAATAAAAAACATTTTCGAAACAGCGATGTATAGCCAGAATCAGAGTATGGTTTGTTCATAGATATAAGAAAGTGACCAATTGCTTTTGAATGGGATTATCCAAAGGTGGTCATCAACATACAATGCAACGAGAATATTACCTAAAATTTCGGAATTGAAATTCAGGTAAAATTGTCGTCCGTAATAGAAAATAATTTTATACCTACCTGTGTTTAATATTCTTGGGTTTCGTATACTACTTAGTTTAAGTTTATTAGTAATCATTCTTATTTCGTGTGTAATACAGCGTGTGTATGTAGAAATGTAGAAAACACTATTCTATTGAGACTAAGGAAGTTATAAACAACGTTTATTTGACTCTCATTGAACGTGGTGCCAGCAAGCAAGCATCTTTGGAAGAAACGGCCACATTGTCGAAAATTCCAACATCAACTGTATGGAAAATTGTGAATACTCCCATTTCAGCGAGGACAAAAAAAAACGATGCTGACATTTTCTCGAGTGTAGATGAAAATGATCAAGATATAATACGGCGTAAAATTTACCAGTTATACGAGGAACAAAGCGTGCCTACATTAGATATCTTAATTAGGAGGCTTGAAAAAGATGAAACCGATGTTAAATGTGGAGGAACTACCTTATGGAAATGTATTCAACACATGGGTTTTAGATTTTAAAAAATCGACAAAAGGCAAGTTTTAATGGCGACTGAAATATCTAGAAAAAATTAGGATTTACAGAGAACAACAAAGGCCAATTATTTACTTGGATGAAACCTGGTTCGACACTTATGATACCCCGAAAAAGAGTTGGGTTGACTCAACTAATAAGTGGACTTTCTCTGTCTGCGAAAAATATTAAAGATTCTTCTCTGGATTACCATGAAGACTGATCTATTTGAAAGTTGGTTTAAAAACAAACTAGTTCCAAACATTCCTCCTAATAGCGATATTGTAATGGACAATGCAAGTTATCACAGTAGATAGTTGACTAAAACCCCTTCCTCATGTGACATAAATTTAAACATAAATACATACATAAATAAATAAATATTGTTTAGTATCTTTCCTAACAAAACCCCAAATAATTAAATTCTGAGCAAAGTACGGACCTGTTCGGCCATATTTCATTCTTACAGCTTGCCCGGGTCTTTCCTTAATTCGTATCTTATATCTATGAACAGACTTTACCCTTGTCTGATATGCAGGTTGCCCTGCTACTACAGTGGGATTATGTAACATCTCCTTAATATTTTAGTTTATCGAAAAATGTAAAATTCAAAGCATAAAAGTGCTATATGCTATCTAAAAACTTAAATAGTTATTAATTTTTTAGAAATCCTATATTAGATTTGGATTTCAAATATAGATTAAAAATATGGAAGTTAGGTACTGCGAGAAACTTATGATGTAATGTAAATTACATCATGTACAATGTACAATGTAAATTTCAGAGAAATTAAAAAAAATCTGAATGAATAACGGAGCATAGATTGGTAATGGTGGCCGATTTCAAAGAAATGTAGATGGATGCATCAAATTGAATTTATTTTTTTACGTAGAGGGTGCAATCGAAAATAACAAACGTAAACCACATTTATTTTAGTATACTTTTAGAAACATATCAAATTTGGTGGGATTAATGTACAAAACATTCTAGGTCGGACTAAATTGATAACGACGTAGTTTGCTGGCCCGAACTCTTATAAAAAAAGAGACCGTAATGAATCTTACCGTCAGCACGAAACGTGGGCTGGTGATTAATAATCGGGTAGTCAGTCTTATCACTCGACGTAAAATGCTATACCGAATATAAATAAAATCTCCCCATCGGGAATTTTAATTAAGCGCTCCGAAAAGAAAAATTCTAAAAACTTTCCTTCTTTAGGGAAAAAAGTTGGCTATACGAAATTAGGCCACGAGGCTAAGAATTGGAGAAGCAGGGATGGGAAATCGGTGGAAAGTTATCGGAAAAACGAAAACCTCACGACAGAGGGGTGGGGTTATTTAAAAACGATGTTAATTAGGGCTTGAATGTTTTAAAACGCAGTGTTACCAATCAAGAAAGAAAAGCATCAGACCAGGTCTATGGGCATTGTTCTTCACGCGAATATATAACATGCACCGTCACGTGGATCTGTGAGGTACGTAGGAGAGTACAGTGCAGAGACATTTTGGCCTTGGTGGAATTGGCAAAACTAGGTATTTAAAACGGAAGGTTTTTTGATTAAATTTAAAGAATATATATAGCGTCTGTTTAAGCTTAGTTTAAAAAGAATAAATTGTAATTTCTTTTATTTATATACTGACAAAATTTATTAAATTTGCAAGAAAGGTTTGGTTCTAATTCGTTTGGTACAAAATTACATTTTCAAGGAAAAATAAAAACAACTTTGCAGGGGTGGGTGAGGCGAAGCTTGTAAAAAAAATATAATTATTAGAAGAAAAAACAAAAAAAACGTTGGTTAATTTTTGAGGTACGCCTCCTTGCCCCAGGGGAACCGCTTTGCCCCACCCACCCCTACTACTTTAACAATAACCTCAATAACAAAATAATAATATTAATTAAGTGTCCTCCGTTATTATCAATCGTGAGGTATGTACCCCGAGTTCTATTTATCTAGTTAACATTTTGATTTACTATTACTTTTATACATTTTAAATATATCAATGTAAATGGAAACAAAATATAATAGGGTTAGTAGAAAAGTAGGTTTTCTTTTTCTGGCATATAAGTATGTCAATATGTGAATATACTATTCCGATTACAATGAAATTAGATGATGTATAATCTACAGCGTGTTCTGTTAAAATAAAATGTGTTGGCTTATATTTCATACAGCATTTACAGGGTTGGGTTTGTTAGCATTGTAAAGGTTAAGTTACACGGCGCGTGATTTGTCGAATCAAGAGCTTGGTTGGAGATTTGGCGACAGTTCGCAATTTTACAATCCAAGAATGTCAACACAGTATGTGCTTTGTTCGAATTTATGAATGTACGCTGAAACATCTAGAAAGCTGACTAGTTTCTCATAAGGCACAGAAGGCAGAAAATTATTGCTTCTACCTCCATATGACCCAGTCCACGAGTCGTGTACGATATTTATATTTCTATTGAACCTATGTTCAACATCGGAGATGGAAAAACCTCTGAAAATCAAGACAACAGTTCATCAACTGGTCGCAAAACCCTTAAGCAATTTATCATTTCTTTCTTTGTCGTTTAAACGCCTAGGTTTTCATATAACCTTCTGAATAGACTGTAAATTTTTGTCTGTAGGCCACGACACGTTGACCGTTATACTTCGGATGATGCAGAACAACTGAACTAGCGATAATCATGTACGGTTTGTATGGTTCGGTTAGATCGAGACCGAGAATAGACTAAGCTTCACGAACCTTGGTGAAAATTGTCGGTTCACCTCCTTTGACTCGCACAATCAATGGAACAATGCCACAAACCTTCTATGTTAAACAGTATACGGTTCGGGGTATGTTCAGACAGGTTGGGCGCACCGTTCGTCGTGTAACAACGGCTTTATTACTTATCCTAAATTTTATTTATCTTGTAATCCTTAAACGCAAAGAAGTTAGAGGGAATGAGAGTTTTATCAATATAAATTGAACGCACGGTACTTTTAATAACAGCTGAGGAACGGTTTTGACGACAGAGATTTCATGTTTTAAAACAGTTTGATATGAAGGTTATTATAATTATTATCTATTATATTTTTTTTGTAAACAAAATTTGCTTAATGAAAACTCATTGAAAAAATAGTGCCCAATCTCGAAAAGTTTAACCACCATTAATTCCCTCTCTTATTTATAAAGTATTTGTTGCCAAATATCAGTAATTATAATCCATATTTAAATTAATAACAAGGTTAAGAAAAAATGTGATAAATTCCCTCAAAAAAGTTCTATTTTATTGCGACATATCGTTCTTGCGTGAGTTTACAAACAGTTTTCATATCGTTTTCGTCTTTTAGCATTCCCGAGCACTTGAGACTCCATCGTCTAGTTGGGTTGGCCGACCCTAAACCATTAAAATAACAGACCGACTAATTTTCATCCGTAATCTGAGAACTGCGGCAAACCTGACGCCTCCTACTATATAACTAATCTAGATTATCCCCTAACTACAAACATTACGGCTTGTCAAATGCAGAAAATATGCTCCACTTGTCATAAGGCGAGCCGTCTCTTTAAAGGCTTAACGTGCTTTGAGGAAAAGCGGAATGTTTTGGCCTCGGATTCAGGACGTATCGCTAGTTTCCCGCGTTTTTCTTGTAAGCTGAATGAGAGAAGCACCTTTGTGAAGGGACAATGGGATTTAGTCACGTGTATGCGAAGGGAATACGCAGTTGGATAAAAGAAATGAGCCTTATTGTTTGCCGTGTGGTATTTATGAGAGTGACAAAATGAAATTTTTGCATTAAATTTTATAAACAACATTAGTCACGAATTTGATTAGACTAATTTTATATTCTATAACGAGGGTTGCCAAAATTTATTTCACTATCCTCGAGCATTTCGTCTTCAAAAAATACTATGCCAAATCGTAAAAACATTGTGGTATGGCTTATACAACGATTACCACAGTTTAATTGCAGTTCAATTGCGTTATTGGTCTTACTATATCCATGTTGTCCAAGATGGTTTAGTAAAAAATATTTCATGTTCACAGGATTGATTCCTTCCCAGAAATTGCGACCTTCGGTTGCTCATTTGGAATGTCATTGTAGCATTTCAAGTATTTTTACTTTGAAAATTCAGTATCTACGTGAAATTGCTTGCCGGAAACTTTAATGACGATGCTAAAATTTGAAATTAAAAAGACGAAAAACTGTTCTCAGGCACTATCGCCAGATGGATAAAAATACGGAAAGGAGGCCAAAACGAGAATCTCAACGATATCTCGCAGAGTTTAAAATTCGAGCACGGTAAAAATATATTATAATGGAACCTGAAAATATGGCCTTTGTTCTTGTAATTTCGCGCTCGTCTCCCGGAGACTTGAAATTCAAAAATGGATATTCCTACGCTATAAATGCGCTGGCTGACTTATGAAATGTACCTCGGGGGCGTACAAAATTGGAATTGGTATTATTGCAAACTTCATGTGATTTCATACTGGCCTTTGACAAAAGCGACTTGTGTGATAGTTTTTCGTATTTCTCGAAGTTTTTTTTTTCTTATGGAACACCCAGTATGTTATCTAGTTTTTTTATTTCTCCGTAAACACTTTTTTCTACACCCGTCTGTAAAATGCCTAATCACCCACCGATCAAGCGTGCGGGAAGCATCACTTTACCACTTCAGTTTCGTTTCCCACGGGTGTGAGCCACTTCGGACATTTCCGGGATTTTACTGCACGGGTTTGGGAGCAGTCGGATGTTTTCGGTGATATATCCGACGCCTTCAATTGTGACGTGTGTCAATTCTGACGGTCATGTCAGTGAATGTATTCGTGTGAAAATGTACCCAAAAGCTAAGGGTCGTAGAACAAGTATAGCATCCAACACGTTCGGTAAACTTTTTAACTCACTCGTTTACTAAACAGTCGCTCCGCTCGTGTCAAATAAACTCGTGAGTCAAATGCCGTTTACCGCACTTGTTGCATAATATACTATTAAATTCATTTATCATATTTGATGTTTGTTTAAAGAGTGAGTGACGATAGACGATATCACAATTTCAAATGATTGATTTACAGTCGCTGTTCTCCTCTGAGTAAACTGACTGATCAATTTTCACCTAAACCGTTTTTGGAATATCTCAAAATAAACAACAATACCTGTCAAATTTTCATGTAAATAATATATGAATAGCAACTAATGAGAAATGACGTTAGGTTAGTATATTACGTTGGTCAAATTGTGATAGGAAAATATATATTTATCCACCGGAGCTAAAAAAACAAAAAATAATAGCTTGTCATGTGTCAAAGAGAGTACTTATACATACATACCAGGGGAATGTACTTTTTAATTACCCATCGCAAGGTAAGACAAAACTAAGAGCCTAAAGAAAATTTCTGACACTTCTAATTTCCATACGGGCAACTAGATACCATGTAGTAAATTATGAAACAATTGCGGTAAACGGTATTTGAGTCACGAGTGGAGCGAATGTTTAATAAACGAGTGACTAGAAAAAGGGAGTAGAAAAAAACTTTTATTCACAAACACGCACAGTTATGCATACACCTCCTAACTAAATTCCATGAGTCATAAAAATGTACATTGCCCTACATAACATGGGAAATTTTGAGGTGGTTTGGATAATTAAAACTGAGTTACATATTGTTAAAATTTAAAACACTAGATTTAATTATCCTATGCCTTATTGAAGATAAATATAAATCTAATACATAGCCTCCTTTGTGCGATAGCTTTAACAACATTTCAAGTATAATACATCAATTTCAGATATTCTACCGAACCTAAAAATAAAATGTTGAATGCTCCATAAGAACCAAAACAAAATTAATAAACAAAAATTATCTTCATAAAAATAAAACTACACCAGTGCCAACGTGATATGTGCCTCACCCGGTACATTACATTATATTATACATTAAATGTATATTACTATATGAGGCAACAATTGATATCAATATTTACATTCAAATACGACGTTATTATACAACACTGTTCCGTCCGTTCACATTTTTGAATAGATGTATGGCTTTAAGCTGGTTTAGAACAATGTTCCAGCTAAATTTAACTTCAGAATGGATGAGAGATTACTGGATCTATGTTCGGCGAGACTCGTAAATGTGCTCCATATCAACTGCTGCACACTTGAAATGTAAATAAAAATTGTTGAGTGATTTCAAAGCTCCGTATCTGCAAAAATAAATACGATATTTGGACAGGGACTTCTGTGAAATAAAGTCATTATATCAACTATCGCTGCGTTCTGGAAGTCGTTGAATGTTTAAAATGCTGTTAAACCACACTAAATTTAAACGAAAACCATATTTTAACTGCATCATGAAGACTCTCTGTACGAATTATTTGTTCTAAACACTAAAAATAGTTTTTATTTGTAAACAATTGATTTTCCTGAAAATTTGAAAGATTTATTAATGCAATTCCCTGTTATTTTTCTTTTTGGCTATGAGACATCTAGTTTATGAAATAATTAACTGTTTACAAATAACAAATAAAAAACAAATAAATCCCAACAAGAACATAATCAAATTGTCCATTTTTTCTTTACTTCAAAAGCAATCAAAATCAAAATACCATTTTTCTAAAGTGTCTGATTGAACCCTGTGAAAAAATGCAGTGCTTAATTTCCCTCCCCGTATAATAAAAATTATACAAATTCAAAAACCCCTCCAAAAATGTGGCAATATTGAATCAAAAAAATACTGAAGCGTTCCTTAGTAAGTCTTAATATAATAAAATAAATATTGACCTCTAAAATCACACGTTTTATTTAAAAGCTCTAATTCTCGTTATGAAGTCCTTCGCTTGCGGTACAATGGATATATCCAAACATATCGAAACTATAATCGAGATCATGTTTCGAGATGTTTAAAAAATGTAGAAGTTTAATTTTTCAAGCCTGTTAGGCTCGTTAGGTGTCGGTAAAAGAATTTTTTTTTATGAATAACGCAAAAATTCCAGGTGTTGTGCTCATACAATTAACACAGCAACAAAGTATTGTACTAGTTTCAAGTGTGATTCGCTCTGGATGTGAAGGACTATGACTTACATACTTTTTTTTATTAACAATGATGCTCTAGTATTCTGGGAATGTTGTGGAACTTGGAAGATCAAATACATGTCATTTTGTAAATGTATTAGTTGCAGTTTAGTTTTAATTGGAAAACTGGAATTGGAAAATGGATCCTCTATATTTAGGTGTTCAACCAAAATAAATTACACAAACAGGCAAGTGGGATAGTCTGGACAGTGTTAAAAGCGAAATTTTTAGTGGGCTTTAAAGTAACAAGACATTTAAGGTAAGCTGTAAAATGGAGTAAAATTGCATTAATAAAATAGCATAATATTAGTAAAATAATAAAGCAGATTAAATTCCAGGATAAGTTTAAATAACGACAATTTTCTTATTAAGCGTCATACGTTTCTGATTAGCGTAATGTCGGCTACGCTAAATTATGATTATATTCACGCCAATTAGGATTTGAAAGCGTCAAACTGCTGTCTGTGCTTATAACTTGGCAGCCTACAATTACAAACTCATTAGCGCAGCCTAGAAAACATTCGGATATACTGAACCGGATGCGGGCAATTAAATTTTGAGCGATCCTCTGAGCCCTAGGATTAACTCAATGTTTTCATTTAATGCGGAAATTCAATTAAATTCCGGAAATGTTATGTGAAATTATTTCAATCTTCAAAATATAATTTGAATGACAGAAGTACAGTGTTACTGTTTTTGAAAACTTACTACTAAAAACGGTTTCCAAAGTAGGACTTTTTTTGCTAAGAAGATATTAGAATAGCCCCAAATTATTTCGCGTGAAGTCCCGAGTGCAAACCTTCTGGTTTTCGAAGCCCTAAAGGCCGTTTCAAGGACCTTTGGGGGGAATATTAGAAAAAGTTCTAACAAGGATTTTCTTAGATGATCCACTACATTACCTAAGTATTCAACAAGATTTTCAGTTGAATTGAAAATATTCATAACTGTCTATAATAAGTTAAATCTTGGTTTCATGAAAATAAGTGCGTCCAGGATTTATGAGTGTAAGAAAATTACAGTTTTAATTTCAAATCCCTTGTCAGTAGTGACCCTCATAAAACAAATATACTCGTTTATTTGATGATAATTTTTTATATCGCTTGTTTTCGAGAAAAAAATTGCATTTTTGGTAGGAAGAACTTTAATAAACAGAAAGCGCGGTGCAGAGAATACAATTAACAAAATGAATAAACAGAAAATAAAATCAAATAGAATTAAGTGCAACTTGCGTAGTTGTACTTCGCCGCGGACTTTCTCAACGCGATGTACGACAAAATGAGAGTCAGTTAAACTTTTATCTAACAATTGTCAAGGGATGTCTTAAATGTCAAGTGCTGGTTATAAATTAATTGTTATTGCGATATTTTTTATTTCATAACTTTCATCGACATGTTAAAAATCTTAACTTATTAAAGATATTTCATATTTCGTTACTGAAAATTTGTTTAACGAATTTACTTATTACTGTAGCAATTTTATTTTTTTTATGGGTAATAAAATTTGCATTTTACAAACAATAAATAATATTAGTATATTAGTATATATATATATATATATATATATATATATATATATATATATATATATATATTTTTTCCACTCGGTACGGTAACAGAGCAATACAGGTTTCAGTCGTATTCATTTACTCCGACTTTTGGTTTAATTAAGACGGACATTCCACAGGAATGGATGTTTCGGCAACATAGATTTCCCTCAAGTTTCAGACCTTTTCTGTAAAGATTCAAACGCTCCACTTATGGTAAACATAACCTCTATTTCACAGTGAATTATATAATTCACTTTTTTTTTAAACTTCCTCATTAAAAACCGAATTTTGATGTTTTATTTAATAGTTATTTTATATTTGGTAGCAGTCTTTCGTAGTTAGTTAGTATCATTGGGTAGATGGCGTGCTTAGGAAATGTAGTTGTATTTTAGTAATCGTGGCTTGCAATTCAGTCAGTATTTTTTTGTGGCGTAGCCAGTTGACTTTGAACGTGATGGGCTGAATATTTTTGGTTTTTTTTTGCAATTGGTAAGCTGACCTTGGTAGTTAGGTCGTATATTAAGGATTTTTCTTTCTTTCTTTTATAGCAATTTTCATGCATCCCCAGTCCCAACTTTAATTGGATTGCAAATTTAGTTTTTGTTTGTTTTTTTTTGGCTTTTTGAGTTCTGATACTGTCCGGCACCCTCTGATACTCCCTAGATACTTCTTCTATAAGCTAGCACAATCGAAACAGCTTCCGATAAAGGGACGTAATCGCCCAGGTGTTCCTCTCGAAGAAAGATTCTTTCAATTTGGGTTACTCACGGTATCCGATTCCTGACAAGACAAGGAGAATATAAACTTTGTAAAATTTTTCGCATCGGATTTAGATCAATCTTTTTTCTTTTTTAAATTTTTCATTTTAAAATACAAGTATTGCTAAACATGTAAAGCTATCTTAACACACATATGAGACACATTCAATTTTGTGTTTTTAAATACGTCAAGTAAGTTTTTTTAATTCATTAATATTCATTACAAAATCTTAAATTAAACTCTCGTAGCATACTGGTCAATACATTTTTAACTTTTTAAATAGTTGTTTTAGTAGAACATTCCTCTCGAGCTCCCTGATAATTTCTTAGTCAAAATATCACCTTAAGTGCCGCCCTCACGGCGGCAAAATAAAAAGAGACCACGATCTATAGCTCTCCGAAAATCAGCTGCCGTACGCTGCTGTACAGAGTAAGTATATTTTTAGTCTACACTACTTTTGTCAAATTAACGAAAAAAAAATTAAGTCAAACGGAAAAAACGGGGAAATGTTTTTAATGGAAACCAACCATTTTTGTAACTTTATCTACGAAATGGATTTTCTAGTCAAATTTGTGATAATAACGTTAGGGCTTTATAATGCAGCGCATTGATAAGGGGCGGTATTGTACCGTCCAGAAAATTGATGGCTTCTGTTTCTGACGCCACATCGCGCATATATGGAGTTCACAGGACCAACTATTAACCGGTCGGAAAGCGCTCGTTGTTAGCGACGTGCATTTTAAGTGCAACTTCGTAGGTGCGCGTGACAGCAATAACGCGTTTTAACTGTTCTTCAGCTTTCGCCCCCTGTACGAGTTATTCATTTGATTTATGGGAGTTTTATTAACTTCTATGAAAAATGTTCGGTTCGGGGTTAAGCAGCCTCGGCTAGATTTTACGGGTTTAGGTAATTTGAAAAACGGATTTTGACTCACAATATTTCAAAACTTTTTGAAGAGTGCAGAGAAAAAAGCTTCACAAATTATTATAGATAAAATTTCTAATACTATTTACAAATAAACGAGTCGGGTAATCTGCCGGCCAACTTCAGACCCCTACAAATATTTAGATGGTAACATCATGTTTGTTCTCACAACTATTAGAAACAAGTTTCGGACAAGTATCATGCGCAATAGGGTAAACTTCGGCCGTGTCAAAAAATTTGCTCTGCTCGTACAGATATTTCCGAGTTGTCATCTGATATTGAGGCACCACAAATCATAAAAGAAGTTGGAACTCGGTGACATCTGCATTTTCCGACTTCGGAACAAATACAGGCCCAAAAAATTTACCTGAAAAACGACGCAAACGGAAAAATAAAACTTATTCGATATACACATAAAATTAGGAAATAATGAGTCTATAGACAGTCGAGAGTGTTATGTGATACACAATTTAGGAATGGAAGATGGCGTTACATTCGTTAAATTCAATTGAAAAACGAAATCTCATTCTAAATCAATATTTTTCCTCCTCCCTGTTTTGAAGTACCCAGATATCTTCTGCTTGCATAAATTGTCACTTCAACAGATCAGCTTCGTTAACCACGGGCGCGAGAAACTTCGGGCGTTTCTGGTACTTTAGTCTCGGGTTTGGGAGCGATGGCATATTTTCGATAGATTTTAGCCATGACTTTTGCTTTTCTGCGGGTCGCAGTGATTGTATTCGTTATATATCAAAAAAGTACTAAATAACTAATATATAATAGTAATAGTAATATACAATACTACATACAACACCTTGATAAATTTCTTCAGTTACTTTTTATTAACCACTCCCTCCTCTGTGCTCTGTGACTAAAGCGGAATTTATCAAACTTGTTGGATAATATACACATATGTTCCTAAAGAATTGCATAAAATTCCAGTATTTCCAAAGCAACGAAATGTATCAGAAAAAGGCAAAGACATCTGAAGGTATTGATTTAGGTAGGTAGGTAGTGATCAACTAACATACAACTTTACACGACTCTCCATCTTTACCAAATTTTTCTTGTTGGGTGTGCCTCTTCAACTGCCGTTCAGTTTAGTATATTATGCAACAAGATTTATAAACGACATTTCACGAGTCGGTTCAGGATAATCGCGAGTCTAATAATAATATTAATAATAATAAACAAACTGTCATATACTATACCTTTTCTACGATCATTAGGCTTTTAATCAAATTTTTACAGAACACCAAACATTCAGTGAGTGACGCGTGACGTGACCGTCACAACTGACAAACGTCAAAATACTAATTTATAATACATGATTAAAGCACTGGAAAATCTCGAAGTGCCTAGTGACAGCGTTTAATGAAGCTGACGGTTTAAAGTATTTTAGACTAGGAAGTAGAAATATTATATACATATCGGGGTATAGTAAAATCCCAACTAACATTTTTTATCTTATAATGTTAATGGATACGTTTCGATTGCCTATTTTATTAAACCTGAGAACTATGAAGTGTTTGCGAAACGTTTTCGTTACTCTTATAAAAACCCAAACAGCATCTAAATGGAGAATTTTATCAAGGAAACGGTCACCAAATTTTAGTCTCATATAAAACTTTAACTCCTTATTTATATGTAACTAAGGAAATTGTCATAATCTTTATAAGCCATAAATAAGTTGTAAGTTATAAAACTAAAGATTTATAACTGCAAGGAATACGAATTTCATTTCTTCTTTCTTCAGATGTTATGGAATAGATAAACTAATGTAAGCGTTTTATATGCAATATTATAAATCTTAAATTATTTTGGTATTCATTGAACTTCTTATAAAACTTAATAACACCAATGATTTTTTCATAAAACTGTAAAAACTGTTATAAAAACTAATGTTTCATACAAACCTCATATAAATATCCGTTAGCCTATAATATAATATATATAACCTCAAGCTGCGAAAAAGTTTATTGGGATGTTGTTAAAAATAAATCATAGTGTCGACTTAGGTCGAAACTTTCAGATATCGCTTTGTAGACTATTGCCATTCTCTGCTATTCCTAAGTACGATGAAGATGTTATTATAATTTTGCTAATTCCCATATTCGTACTAGGTAAAGACCTGATTTCCGGTTAAGATTGTTTGGTTGCTTATAAATTCTAGGATTTTTCGTTGGTGGAAGAATTGATTACATGCAAGAATTTTAGTTTTATCGAATAAAATTTTATGTCCGGTTCCGTGCATGTGTTCGCCAAATCCTAATGATTTTATTTGTCTTAGTCTTAAGGGTCTTTGATGTTCTTTTAGCCTAGTTGATATTTTTCGAATGCTGTAAACTCCAGTCATCTCAAATGGAATTTTATCTTTGACGGATCGAATATGTTGGAGATTTTTGGACAAGTGGTAAATCTAGTTTTAACGTCATATTTGTTAAGAACTTTTGATGTGAGATTATTTTCGGACTCATTGCTATTGGAAGGTTGTGGTGAAGTGTATTTTGTGATGGAACGCATGATATCTTTAACGCGGTAATTATTAGAGAGAAGAGCATAGGTAAGGTGTTTTAATTCTGGGCTCAATGACTCGGGCTGAGATAGTTTTACGGCTCTGTAAAAAAGAGAGTTGACAACCGATGATTTTCGGGCCGGGTGGTCATGTGACAATGGATTAAGGTGTGTGCGTAGGTTTTCTGTAAACACAATGACCATTGACTAGATCTGATTTTCTATTGATAATGGCAGGTTATCATTAGTTTCTAATTCAATGGTAAAATATATCTTAGGGTACATAGAGTTTAAATGTCTACCAAAATCTACTAGAGATTTTAGAGATTTTGGAGCAATGCGTTCAGGCTTTGGAATATTAGATTTAGGAGGTTTAGATATTTTAAGGATTTTTGCCGTTTCAAATCGAATTTAATTAGCTGTTTGAGAAAGGTAGTTTGTTTAGGATCGACTTGACATTTGAAATGATTTCCTGTTTGAGAATAATACGTGGGGCATTGACGAAGTCTGAACCTTTGTTTTACTACTGCTGACTTTAGTTTTTCAAATTTCTGAATATGATTTTGGGTAGAAGATAAAAGAATATCTAAAGCTTTGTCAAGAATCACCAGGGTTGAAAGGGTCTCGAAATCGGACGGGGATAAGGTGGAAGCAATTTCAAGAGACAGAAGAGTCTTATTGATTTGGTCTATTTTCTTATGGGTATGATGAATTCTTTCTCGAAGTAAATCAAAACTAGATTTTCGAAGAACTTTATAGGCGGATGAGGTTTTGATATGATGGGATATTTTAATTAATTAATAAAATTGGATATAACGTTGTGGTCTCTACAACGTAACAAAAATGTCAGTGTACAGAGTACAATGTACAAAGTACAGGCCAACAGGTTTGAAAAACAACTTGAATTTTTCTCTAAGATATTTGAATTAATTATGAATATTACTGATGAAAGACCATACGGCAGTTCTTAACTTACATACGGGAATGAAAAATAAACCTGGTCTCGATCGTTATTCAGATAATTGGAAATATTCGGAATTAAAGCTCAAAAGTTCAGGTTCAGGTTTAGTGAAATCTGGACCGATTGCAGACACGACCCGGTTTTTATGAAATCGAGTATAAATTCGTGCTAGTCTAGGCATTACTATTTATCATATTCATATCATATAGAGCGACTGACTGACCGATTCATTCATCTTTTGCGTAGCTCTTAAAAACAAAGTCTAAACTTTTTGGGCCGATAATAGTCTAACAATTTGTTACGTGCGACTATGTCGACTTTATAGTAGTTGGTTACCGAACTTTTTTAATTATGTTTTGACAAGTTTCGAAAGAGTTTTAATGGGATTTCGGCTCGGCCATTAAAGCAGTCGCGTTAAATTAAAGGGGCGGGGGAGCGTAAATATTAAATTGTGACACTTTTATCAGCTCTTTTGTATATAAAAGCAAGTACATAAATTAAACGAAATCGAGTGTCATTTAATAAATGCCCGTTAAACGACGGATTTCAATTTATTTTATTTCGGACGTATTTTGTACAATGCTATGGAAAATAGACAGTAAAATCATATATAAAATATTAATGTAATAGAATCTAATTATTAATACACATGCGTAATCACTATAGCAGTTTCTTATAATATATGAGAACGATATCAGCAATGCCGTAATCAAAGTAGGCAAATTTTATTGGAAAATATGTCGTCAGATCCTATTATTATTTTACTCTGGATACTAATAGTGAATTGAGACCCGGGGTAGACTGAAAATCACAGTAATTACTAAATCAATAATTAAACTAAAATCACCAGTTCCAGTTTATTTAAGTAAATAATGCAATACAGATTTATCTATAATTTGTACCTATTTTGAAAGCAAAGAACGCGTGACTTTGGACAATCTATCAGATTTATCTGTAATTTGTACCTATTTTGAAAGCAAGGAACGCGAGAATTTGGACAACCTATCAGTAATCTCCATCCATATTTTTTTAAATGTTTGAATTTATGGAGGAACGCCATGTTTCCAATATAATTTTTCCCTTGCGTATGATTTGCTGATCATTTTACGGATATTGACCCCGGGAGGTTCTGATTATCTCTATGTCGTCAGACTTACACACGACGAATCGTAGCCAAAATTCTAAACGGAGCACGGTCATCAAATCCCTTTTCAGAATAATGAAAATTTAACTTTTTGTTTTTATTAAATAATCTCTCGGTCTAAGTTGCATACGCTGCAACATATTCCTTTCCAACCAGTTTCAAAATGTTTAAAATATTTTCTCTTCAATGGCTGTGGAGTCAAAGAGACTTACAGATATACGCTTACACGGGAAAACTTTTAACCGGTATTTCAGTTATAAACTTAAACCACATTGAAACTTTTGATCCAAGATACATGCACTGAAATAAAAATCAAATTCCATATCCAGATCCTTACTCGTATGTTGGTTAGTTTTTGCTGGTTCATTTTTAAAGCTGAGAATTTTTTTTTCAGATAAGAGGATTTGTCTGATTCCATACATATAAATCCGTTTTCTTATCGATTACATTTTAACATAAAAATGTCTCGGTCTACTGGCAATGACAGCTTATTGTCAGTTGATCCGTATGTAAAGTTGATATTCAGTTTTTGCTGCTTTACTGTTATAGCTATGTTCAATCTTGCGTATTGTATTCCATCCATTTATTTTAATTTCAATCATGTATATAAAAATAATATAATACATTACTCCGAACCCAGAATCGATCAATATGATTTTAAAGTAAATTCAAATTTGATCTTGCCTAGGCATAGGCTGGCTAAGGT
The DNA here is from genome assembly GCF_029955315.1 of Cylas formicarius. Taxonomy (NCBI): domain Eukaryota; kingdom Metazoa; phylum Arthropoda; class Insecta; order Coleoptera; family Brentidae; genus Cylas; species Cylas formicarius. The sequence continues at coordinate 4,555,372 of NW_026844347.1, forward strand.
AGCAAATAGCCTTATAGTGCTACCAGTTAAACCCTACAATAAACTTCCCAAAAATAAGAGAAACTAGCGCCTTTAAAATTACACTTATAAATAATTTGGGAAGCAATATAAATATTGCTTGAAATAGATACTCAAGTCAACTTGTGGTTGTCAACTCCACAAGTTGACTTGAGTATCTATTTCAAGCAATATTTATATTGCTTCCCAAATTATTTATAAGTGTAATAACGATAGGGTTGTATATGTATATAATAAATTAGACATATATTATATTTTTAATTTGTGACAAAAAACTGAAAACCTTCATTTTTATTTCTCCGTCAAATTTTCCATTTATTTGTCATGTTTGCTCGAATTTTTTTTGGCCTACCCAACATCCGATTTTTCAAAAGTAAAATGTATTTTTTTAATATCTGTAATACTACTTTAGATATTTAGATACTATGTATCAAGAGGCATTATTTAGGGTACCACATTTTTTTTTAATTACACCAGTGGCGGGCGTAGGGAATTTCGCCTGTCTCTTAAAGCAGACATTGATTTCTCTTAAAACAAAAATTATTTTTCCAATTGCCAATCATTTCTTAATATGACACCATGCAGAGAATTATTTTCATTATTATGTCTTATTTAAATAATTGTATAACTGTTTTTAAAAAAATAATTATTAATTATGTTGACAAGGTGGTTGCTTGACAGTTATTTGACATCAGTTTCTAAATTCAGTTTTTCGCGTCTTATTAATTTGGTGATTAAAATATCCGAGCATTGTTATCTTAAAAAAGAATGTTCGAGTTTAATAATAAGGAGTTGGCAGATATGCATTTATTGTATGGTTTGACTGATCGCAATGTGCCGGAAGCTAGGTGAGCGCTTTCCTAATAGAGTCATACCAGATAGGCGAACATTTTCAAATGTACATAGACGTTTGAATGAAACAGGTACTTTTAGGGCAAACAATCATTTAAAAGAGGCCCATCGGACTATAAGAACTCCATAAATTGAAGAAGCAGTTTTAAACTCTGTTCATAAAAATCTTGAACGTCGTAGCGGACAAATTGGAAATAATCTGAATATTGCACGTCTTGGTTTGGAAAATTATGCACGATTTTCTAATGTACCCATATCACCCATTCAACGAGTCGAAACTTTACTTCCCAGAGATTTTCTCTTGGGTATTAATTTTTGTCAATGGTTTTTGTAAAATTCAATAAAACATCCAAAGTGGTATTACAGATATGAAAAAAAATTTGTTTTTAAAACTTTGCCACCCTAATAATAAAGATAACAATTATTTATAAACATCTTACCTTATGATATATTTTTGAAAACGAAAATTATATAATAAATACCAATGTTTTCACTTCATATAAAATGGCCAGTATAATAAATAAAAAATACAATGAGGCTGCCAATAACATAAAGTTGTTACATTGCAATTTTAATGTCTCTGAGTATAATAATAAATTAATTATCCCTAATGCATTAACGATTATCCACTGCATTGTGGTCCTTCTCAAACTTAAAATATCTTGGTAAAGTAGCCGTTGAATTTCTATAATTTTTTGTGGACCAATCGTTTTTTAAACTTAGTTAACAGAAATATTTGTTAGACACACTTCAATCAATAAACTGTAACCATTGTTTTATTTTATTATTGTCATTGGTCGCCGGTGATAATGATACGCATAAAATAGAAACGCTTTTTATAAACAATTATTTAGGTTTTGATGAATTCGTACTTTTTTGGTGTTGTTAGCACTTCGAATGGCTAACAAAAAAAACACTTGAAAGAAAAAGCTAAAAGATAACGGGGTGGTAGACTCTTATTGAAGTATTAAATTAAGGGTGGTCAGACTATAATTGTACTCGGTGATTCACTACTCGAAAGTTGTTTAAAATTGAGGAGCACGTCCTACTTCTGCCCTGGCCACCCAGTTGGTGAGGGGGTGGTTAAAATGTAAGCAAAATTAGATAGATTTTGGCGCCATGGCAACAGCATGACAGCATAGGTAAGTTGCTTTCCTTTACTTTACTTTTGACAGTTCTAACCTTAATTACGTTTGTTTACATTGCAGCTGAGACAAGTAAGAATTATATTGGGATTCCGATCGCTACTCCATTTTGAAAGTGCGACCGGCGATTCCGGGACAAGGTAATGCAAGTAGTAATTTAAATTTGCTTCCAAGCGTAGTTAATGTTAAATATTTCAGCAATTTGGATTGGAAACCTCGATGTCGCCGGTAAAATTTGACATAGCCAATTATTATGAACTGAATTTGAGATAGGTGCAAGGTGTACACTAGTTGTGTACCGATAATATGCCTGAAACTGGTTTATAAACATGCTTTCTATTCTTTTTTTTAGTGTTTTACTGCGCATGCACTATTTGTGTTTAGAAGGACGAGAAGTAAAGACGAGACGTGAGCTGGAATATAGAGGAGATGAAACTAATTACTATCCCTTTTATATTTGTATATATGCCTATTATTTGTACCTGTTAAAATTATGTTAATTAATACTGCTGGATTAAACTTAGGTATTTAACTAATAGCAATTTTCTGATTTAAGGATGTAGGCAAGTCCGCGCGCAAGTGTGTCCAGGTAAGTCCGCGAGCAAGCGCGAATCGAATTGCTGCCACACACTATTCAGGTAAATCTCGAGGTTCACCAGTTGGTGGGGCCTGCTGCTGTGCGAAAAATGAAGTTCGTCTTCGCACTTGCTCTAAAAATCAGACACAATTTGATTCGCTTCGCGCCGCGCTTGGAACTGAAAGCGCCTAGAGTTTTGACCCATACACATTAGCACTTACTCGCGTGTCTCGACCTGTACAGGCAAGTCTTAACATTTTTTTCATCAAAAAGTGTATTGACGCGGATTAAAAATTTTACTGTAATGTCTACATGGTAGTTAAATACAGAATATGAAATGTTTTCTGTAAAATTGCTAGTTGTCGTTCTCTACGAGCAAATTAAATAAAAAAATCACAACTTGGCACACCGTTTAGCAGTAATTAAAAATGCCTGAAATTATCTGCAATGAAGAAGAAATTGTACAATTTCATTGAAACATATAAACTGGTCAGTGTGACGTCACAAACTGTTTGGAGAGTTCTGTCTAGTCACTACTGTACGACTAACATCATAATTGGTTTTGTACATCGAGAGCAGAGTTGCTAACAATGTAAAAATGGAAGTAAAATTTATAAAATTTCATCAGTCTTAACACTTGCCTGTACAGGTCGAGACACGCGAGTAAGTGCGAATGTGTATGGGTCAAAACTCAAGGCGCGTTCAGTTCCAAGCGCGGCTCGAAGCGAATCAGATTGTGTCTGATTTTTAGAGCAAGTGCGAAGGCCAACTTCATTTTTCGCACAGCAGTAGGCCCCACCAACCTCGAGGTTTACCTGAATAGTGTGTGGCCGAAATTCGTTTCATACTTGCTCGCGGACTTACCTGGACACACTTGCGCGCGAACTTGCCTGTATGTGTGTACAGCCCCCATAACTGTTGTAAATCGAATGTCCATAAGAAAATCCAAAAATTGTCTTATTAAAGAGAATACCGTAGAAATTGTTTGCAATTGCAAATTTACAAGACAAATAAAAAAAGACAAAATTTCGTTTTGTGTTCAAATTTGAGAACAGACTGAAACATCTTGTTAAAAATCGGAAAAGTATAAGTTTGATGAGCGATAACAGAGAATACAATAACTTCGGAATGGTAAAAATTAATTTTCCCTAGGAAACCACCAATCTCGTCCTCGAACACCATCAATCAATTGAAGTTTCGTCTGTTAAAAAGTGGTTACATTAAAATTTCAACGGCAATTTAACGTGTTTGCTTTGAGCATCCATAATGAAATTTCGCCGGTGAAACAATCAAAAAACAACACGAACTTCGAACTGTTCACGGATGACCGGACAGATGTCACTCGCAGACAATTTTTAATTTGAAACGTTAATCCGCTTTTTTAATTGTTTTCATGAAAAAGTGTATTGACGCGAATTAAAAATTTTACTGCAATGTCTACATGGTAGTTACGTACAGAATATGAAATATTTTCTGTAATATTACAACTTGTCGTTCTCTACGAGTAAATTAAATAAAAAAATCACAACTTGGCACACCGTTTAGCAGTAATTAAAAATGCCTGCAATGATCTGCAATGAAGAAGAAATTGTACAATTTCATTGGAACATATAAACTGGTCAGTGTAACGTAACAAACTGTTTTGAGAGTTCTGTATAGTCACTACTGTACGACTAATATCATAATTGGTTTTCTACATCAACAGCAGAGTTGCTAACAATGTAAAAATGGAAGTAAACTTTATAAAATTTCATCAATACAAAAAATCACAAATTCTCAAAAAGCATCAAAATGATTTAAAAAATTTGCTTGCGATTTTCATAAATCAACCTCTTACAGGACTTGAAAAACAGAAAATTTTCTCGCTGTTTTCGTAATTTCGACTTTCGGACTTTGTTTGTTTGTCAGTTCTGATGGTCATGCCACACTTGGTGAATGTATTCGGTGGTAGCAAATGTATAGTAACACATCTTTTTCAGATATTCGTTTACTAAACACTCAGTCCACTGCGCCTAAACTAAGAGCCGTTCATAAAACTTTTTGCATAATATACTATAACATTTATAGCAATAAAGAAATAATTTATTTAATTAATTAATTTATGTTTTAGGTACAAAATGTTAGGTTAAAAGTCTTTCATAAGTCACTTATTTTTAAAAAATTATTATTTTGGAAAACTACTTAATTTCAATGCTGTAAACAACTGGATAATATATAAAAGATTGGATAAACAAACGCAGTTAAGTGAGCAGTTGCAGCAAAACATATGTTGTTCAAAGTTTTATGCTAGTTATTAACGAATATTATAAAAAATGGTTTTACTAGTAGTAATTTAATTCTTTAAATACATTTCCCCTAATATCTTACAGAATTAATTTAGAAGGTTGCTCCAACTAAGTAGATATTATTTAATCTGTTGTTATTCCTGAAACTACCCCAGTTTCCGAGTACCAATTTCCTTTCGAGGAATTGAAATTCGTATTGCGATCGGCCATGCCGCATATAAACTTTGTCTTCTTCTTATTGTCCAATATGCAAATTGTGACGTGACTTGCTTCTAATCGGATTAGCAGAGGATTTGGAAGTGGAATTATATTCGTCTGAAAGACCAAACTCGCAAAAATTATAGTATTCCCCTTATTCGAGTAGTTAGTTATTCGTCCATTTCAAAAGTTTTGAAACTGGTATTTTATTTTTTGACTAAACCCAGTAAAGCCAAACACGTGAACACTGAAATTATAGTTGAGGAGAAACATATGTTTGATGTTTATGTCATACTAAAATTGTTGTCAGGTTCGTCCAATTATTATAATATAATTTTCAAGTAATTGGAGAGTTTTGAAAGGCTATGAATAATATTTTCATTGATCCGTTCATTCGTTCATTCAATTCACCGATGTTTTAAGTCAAGTTGGCTAGACACAAAGCTCTGAATGAAATATTATTATTAGACAATCATACGTATTCGTCTAAGCATATTTATGAAAATCACAAACAATCAATAATGATATTGAGCCAGAAAGGATCTTACAAATTTTCACTCTGCAAAAAAAAACAATGAACAAAAAGAACAAATACAAATTATGAAATATAAAATATGTGCTGACAAAATATAGGTTATCAGTTTTTTTTTATTTTCTGAATGGCATATTTATTTATATGTTCTTTAAATGTGCTTGTCATTAAATGTTATTACATTCATACTTCTAAGTTCATCAACAAAGGAGCCAGTTATACTTCTCTACGTCTCTACATACTATCTTTGGTAGATCATGTAATCCTTCGCAGTTACAGCAAAAGATATTAAGAAATCTGAAACAAGAATTAGAATGCTTTGAAATAAATCTCAATAAATTCAAGATTGGAGATGACTTAAAAATGATTTAATTATAAGGAATAATGTAGAGCTAAGTTAATCAAGACGTGTGAAGCGACCAAATCAAAAAAACAAACAATAACGTTTCCCACACCAGCACTTTGTGCTCTCTGGAGAGAACATATGGATCGGAAACGTGATGGGAAGATCGTAGATAAAATTGAAAGCCAGAAATTTATTTAATATGGTCACGTCAGAATGACGAACGATAATCTACGACCAGAAAATTTAAACGAGGCCATAACGACGATTCTAAAGATGGTGATTGGGGAGGCCCAGAACGATATAAGTTAAGAGGAAGATAAAATCTCGATAACTCGATAATTGATTGATAATTGATCTTGTAGTCGAAATTAAAAATAAATTAAAACTCTATACCAGAAAATAAATTTTGAACAAAAAGAATTTATATAGTATAAGCATTTAGCTAATGTTAAGATTTTTTGTCTCTCTCTATTCTGTTTAATCATTAACAATTCAAATTGCAGACATAAATCTTTCAATAGGGAAAACACAAATCACACTTTTCCAATGTACGTTTGCGTTTGCCGCATTTTTATTTTATTATTCCGGAGGGGAGCAAAACTAATTCAAATTCAGCGTAAAGGTAGAACTGGATTTAATGTTGACGTGGGTTGAATAATATAAACGGATTAACTCAAATGTTTGCTTATTCGGGGGAATGAACTTAAAATATTTCTCGTTGGAAAAGTGACAAACATTGTTTTTCGGTCGTTTGTTTTATAATTTCAAAATATCTAATCCTTATCTAAATATTTTATAAGCAATAACTTACTTATTAAATTATTCGGTATAAATTTTATATTAAATAATAGGTGAAAAACAATGAGCTCAATAATACAAACAAAAATCATAAAAGTTAATTAATTAAAATAAAAGAGACAAGGTTATTAATTGAAATCCAAAATGATTTCTAAAAAATCGCCAAAAGAAGTAAGAAGTTCTGTTGCGATTTAATCACTCTTAGATTCACAAAGGGGATAAATTTCCAAATAATGAACTAGGTGATCATGTTTGGAAGTAAATATACAACAAAAATTTAGTTTTTAGATAAGTATTGCAAAATATTGTGACGATTTAGAAACGATATTATTATTTTAATAGGAACAAAAAACATACAACACAATAATTGCATTATTGTAATTATTTTATTTTTTATTATGTTATCTTAAATATTATTTTCATTTTTTTTGATCTCTAGATAACTATTGATCAATTTGGATGTTTATGCAAATTGGGTATATGGTTTCATGGTTCTATATGCATACGTTCGAAGGCTTTTTGAACTTTTAGGAAACAACAATTGTAAATTGTAAATTGAATGAAGACCAACGTGTAAAAAAATTTGTTGTAAAATTTGTAATTTGTAATAATTAGATAGGAATTTGACGAAATGATAAAATCAACCTCCGATACGTAGTACTAAAATCAATTTTCTATTGCATGACATAATTAGCGTGAGAGGATTCGTATTAGTTTTAATTATAAGTAGTATGCAGATTGATTCAAAACAAATGGGAAAAACTAAAGAGGGTGAATCCTTTTTTAAAATAAATGGTAGTTTGTTAAATAAAAATTGGGTTAAAAGCTAACCATTTGGGATATAATGCGTTACAAATTTTTAGAAAGAATAAGATTTTTATTTTTTATTTTAAAAGGGCAAATAGATAGAACGATGAAATATTACGGAAATATTACTATTACAAAATCACACCATCTGTATATATTTTTTTTAATGAGTAGTTCAATTAGCCTACCCCTATCATTCTTCATAACTAAATTTAAGGAAAAACTTATGCAATGACAATTTTTTTTTATTTCATGTTTTATTTAAAAAGTTTGTCTCCTGCAAGAGAAAGAACAAAATGTACCCTGCTGCTGCCACTTTTTAGGGTGTTTCTTATTACGGCTTTAATTGACATTGCTTAGTTAGTTTGAATACAAAATACGACTAATTGAATCAACAATTTATTATATAATAATTTAATTGTTCAATAATAAGAGTTCTAATTCAATAATAGTGAATTACACTAATGCAGAAATGGCAGGTATGCAATTTATTGTTTTTTATGTTCATACTGTCAGTTTTATGGAAAATTGCGAAATTACAAAAACATACAGAAACTGTGTTTTTATGGCATTAATATTTCCGTAATATTTTAATTTTAATTGCAGCAGACAGCTCCATCGTTGCCTTACAATGTCTAACGATTATCTCAAAGGGGCATTGATGTGCAAACCTTCTACTTCGAAGCTAACAAATTTTGTCTGAAGGACTTAGTTCTTAAGTGTCTTTAAGGGCATCTACAAAATGTTGTAATGTTGTAACTAAGTAAAAATTAGGAAAGTTCTTCCTTTAGATTCAACAATGAAAAATTGTCGGCCCATTCAAAAACAGATGAGAAAAGTTACCTGTCGTGATATTGTTAATGATGTCAGAATTGCATTGTCCCAAAAAGCGCAGGTCTCAATGGACCGCGACCTAATTTACAAAAACAGACAAAAAGAAACTAAAACTGAATATTCCTGACGTTATAATGTTTTTGGAATACAATTATATGTTTTCAAAATAAATTTAGAATTTATTTAAACAGACACTTGATCTATGCTATTAATAATTCCGGACGAGTACTCAAAAACTTAACAAACAGTTAAAAGTTGGCAGCATTTTACAACTCTGCGATGCAGGGATTTGCGTTGAAACGCCGTTAACTCGTTCACTGAAAACTTTCAAATGCTAAAACTCAAAGGTGGGGACGATTCAGGCTGATTTAATTAAAAACTCACTATTTGATTGGTAGACCGACTACACGTTTCGCTCCCGCAGACGGACGTACCTGAAACAGAAATGATTAATTAAAACTTTACGCGATAGAAAATGTACAATATTTGCCCTGGAAATACTTGAAAATTAGCTGAAATTTAACAATGTTTTAAGATTATTATTTATGAAAATTGTTGTAGTTATGAATAAGGTTTAACCAAAAATATCAAAATTTAAAATTCGTTTTATAGCAACTTCTGAATAAAAATTTGCCAAGTTTGTTTTATTTATAATAATAGATGATCATTGGTCATTATAAGCAAAGACATGTAATATTCTAATCAAATGACAAGAATGCAAATGCTAAAAGTTGTGTCTACCAACACAAAACGTGTGTTTATTCTACTTCATAGGATACAAATCGTAATAGTATTAATATTATTATTATATTAACATTAATACTAATAATTGATATTTTTATATATTAATATTAATATCTAGAAGGTGGTTTTTCGACATGCGAAATTCTAACTAACGGTTTCTTGTAGGACAAGGTATTGTTGTGTAAAGCTCAAGAAAACATTGGTTTTTCATTATTTTCACGTGCAGCCGATAACCAAATGTTCACCTCCATTAAGAGAAAATACCACACAAAACCTATGACCAAATTTAGGAATTGAATAATTTGATTCATTGTCAATTAATTTTGTAATTTTTGGCAATTAAAAGTATGGAAAAATTGAAATTGCTTGAAATATTATTTACAAAATTTGAAACTTTAACATTAAATTGGAGGTGTTGCTGAACCACGTATGTGAACTTTTTGTCTGAAACTGAACAAACGAACCATTCCTTAATGTTAAGTCACATACTTAAATAACCCCCTGTATGTCATCGAAATTTGTTTTTTCGCTTATAGCTTCATTTTCCACACGCTCCGTCACGACCATATATTTTTTTAATTCAGATTATTCTAGACTGCTTCATATAAGACGCTATGCCAAGCGGTAAAAGCCAGTGGAATTATGGAATTCACTTTAAATGTTCGTTTCATTAAAGACTACGCCAAGCCAATCGAGCGTTTCCAGCTGTGTCGCAGGTCGCGGGTTCGATTATGGTTTTAGTACTAACATGTTTTTGCTTTTCTTTAAAATACCTAAATTAATTCACATTTTTAAAGTTCAGTTTGTTTTGATCTCAACGACCGTTCCAATAAGTGAGGCCGATTTTTGTTGGAGGTCTGTAAAGAATCGTAAAATGCTTAGCAATCATTCAATGTTTTAATTCTTTCTTCGATTGTTCTTATGTGGTTTGTTTATCAATAGGACCAGAAATTAACGGCCGATCCTATTGATGTAAACCATATAGCTACTGCAGATACAGAGGCCACTATGCCGATAACAGGCGCACTTATTAATTTTATTTTTGAGAAGATCCATTCAACATATTCATAAGGGAGATTTAAAATAGCAAATGACCTTGTGACATTCAACAACCAATATGATCGCTGGCGCATCGTCAATAAGATGAGGAATTTTTAGGGCATTATCAAAATGTTCCTACATCCCATTCTGGGAAAACGATTTTAGCCTGCGGAAATCACTGTTTAAAATAAAATTGGTGCTATATGGTGCAAACAGCTTTAACCACTTTTAATGATACGCAAATTGCAACGGTCGTTAAGATCAAAACCAATAATTTGAGTAACTAAACAAGTTAAACTACTTTCGATAAAAGACACCGTTGGCGTGATATTTGCACTGTAATATTTTATTTCAAGTAATAGGCTGGTTCCTCTCAAAGAAAGAGGTACAGTACTTCCTCGAGAGTACAGGGCTCTTCTAGGGGATAGTGAGTCCACCTCAGATAGACTATAAAAAAATAGTTCAAATGTGTTCAAAGTTCGTTAGATTAGATATTGACATTAATCTGTCAAAAATATGCATTATTAAACTGAAAATAGTGCTATGGATTGCTTTTTGGAGCATTCATTACCCTGGACAGTAATGGCAAATAACTTCATTTTCTCCACACTTTGTTGTCACCTTAATTTGTTTTAAATTCAGATTTTTCCAGACTATTCGGTATATGACGCAATCTCGTAATTTATCGTCCTGTAGTGGAACTAGTGTGTTGTTATTTCACGGTACGTAAATAACGCAATAAAGGTCGTGTCGTTTTTCTTTTCCGCGTGCAATATCTGACAAAAGTGCTTACTTTGGGACTGGGTCCGTGGCTTTACGTTTCAAGATATATTACAATACCCAGGGAGAAATAAATTTGTTTTGTTTTTTTCGGCCGCGCTCAATTTTCGTTATTTACCTAGCTCAGTTTATACGCGAATATTTTAAACTGCGACCCAATTTGCGGTAGAAGAAGAGTGCTTTCTTTTTGAATGAATTTTCAAATTACAACAGGCCTGAATGACCCAGACGTGGACGTAGACAGGCGTCTATTTGATTACCTACTCGTCGAAGTTGGCATTGTTCCAAGCTTTTAACCGATTGGGATGTGCCACTAACGTCATATTCATCTGATTATTGACATACAACTTCGTTACGGACAACTTGATTAGGTCACATCTTCAGAGATTAGAACATGATGCATTTTAATCAAAACATTATTCCAATATTTTAATGCATTAGCTTATTTAAAATAGCTTTCTGTCAGTCTTATTTAATAAGTTTCTCGAGTATTTTAAGGCAAAAAGTTTCTGTAAACTTGTGGTCTAAAATGTCTTATAGATAAAAAAATTATTTAATTTAAAAAGCGGGTGACATGTTTCGTCTAAAATGGCATCATCAAATCATCTAGAAAGCTCACAAATAAAAATTAACTACCAACCACCAACCAACCAAATTAACTACAAATTACACACCGTACATGCCAAATAATGCCTGAATGAAACTTGTATTATTGTAAATGTTGCGAATAATTATAAATATGCGTTCTCTAATTAAAGGGGCATATTAAATTATAAAAATCCATAATGAGCAACTTGAACAGTATTAACGTAAGAGTTTATATTAAAACATTTTTTCGCATGACACTAAGATTGCCTCCTAAAACATTTGTCGGATACCATTTCCTGCAATCTTAGAAATGCGCATAGTACAACATAGTTTTAAAATAATGTAACAAATGAATAGAATACATATTCATACATGAAATGAGACTTAAACATTGCTAGTTTCTTGTCATATGATGGCAATAACATGCAAATGCAATGTTACAGACTCACGACTATTTGTTTTCTTGAAATATTGGATAAGTAACATGTTATTTTATATATTTGGACTATTAGAATTACAGTTAAAAAAGATATATAGTATTGTTGACGATTTCATAAAAACGAATGTCTATATATTTGTAATGGATCGGAGCACAACCAGTCTTATATTACTATTATATTTATTTTTATTCTTACTATGTTGTTAAAATCGGACTGCATTTGACTCTAAAAATTTTTTAATTGAGTAATTTCTGAACTCATTGGTGTCCAGGAGGACTTTTCAAACTACTTTTAGGTTAAGAATATCATTCAATTTTATCACTGAAGTATTAACATTTAATATTTATTATATTTATTTATTTAAAATTTGTATATATATTCTTCTACGACCGTTAGTTTTTGAGTATAATTTTGAAAACCGTCATTGGGTAATATCCCCGAAAACATCCGATTACTCCAATACAACGGAACTATCAATACTGGTGGTAAATAAACGAAACTACACATGTGGTTACTAAGTAACAATAAGGTTAGCATTACCTTGATCATTTAACAATTTATATGGGCAAAAACTGAAGAACCAAGAAACGGTTATTATTAGCAAAATTGGTTGAGTAGCCATAACCATTATTGTTAATTTTTTTCAAAACAGAATCACAATAAAGATACAAATTGTAATGAGAACATACTGGTGATTACGACCACACAATCTTTAAAGGAGAATATTTTCTTGGATGTTTTACAATAGTTGCAATTGTAAGAGAAAGGGTCATAAATCGCATTACAAAGCTTGCCTGTTTTGTCAAAATTCCCATATTCAAATAATGATGTATTTCTCTCGTTTATGATACAAAATACTATTCTTGTTGATGCTGAATAGCTATTTTTGTAAATTGTTTGCTTAATTCCTTAAACACGTTTTGAATATTATGTAATGGAGTTAACGTCAGTACTGATTTTATAATTCAAATTTTGCTCAACCGCAATAGTTGTCGCATCTAGGGTTAAAAGGGAACTTATAGATTACGTTCTTTTTATCCTTGTATACTACATCAATCATATGCCGGAACGAACTGCTGCAGATCGTTCACTAGAAGCCCGCCTGATTGTCGAGTGGATTTCGAAGTCAAACCGGACAATAGGGATTTCGCGTCGAATGAACGCGTTGAAATTTTAAAGGCGCTTAAATATTATGATGTATCAAATGGATCGGTTTGAGGAGGGTGTATAGAGCCAATCCAATTATTTTTCTTAAAGTATAGCTTTCTAAAAAAAAACTTTCAGCCGTCATGCGCCAGCGGACGGTTATAAATAAAAGGAAATCTACGTCTTCGGGACCCGGTTCATCCGACTTTAAGCGATTAACCATCTGCCTCTAATTGTGATAATCCTCTTTCGGGCAATCGGCAAGAGATTCTAAGAGTGGTGGTTTGTTAAGGAAATAAATCCTTTTTCAGTAACGGGCGCTCTATTACGATCTGTCGGATCTAATTCACTATTATGTTCTCTAAGCCGTCCATCAAGATTTGGAAAAGATTTGGGTTCTATCAACTTTATCCTATGTCTCCTTTAATTTTTCTCCCTGCGAAAGTACCTATATAAGGAATGAACGACGGCAACAATTCAACATAATTGAACAATTTCCGAAACTGGCTGCGGGAAAATTATAATCATAGAGCTGTGGTGGAGCTAGCCAGAGAATGACCTTAAATTTTACAATTTTTGTGTGTGCACAGTTATTCAGCCACTAGAGACGGGACACCTTGAGGAGGCACCTTCTCACGGATTCGGCCATTTTGCGTCAGGTCTGCAAATTTCCTCTTATGCTTCCGCAGACATAATTTCGTTATTAGTTATTAAAATTTTTGAATATATTTTTGCATTTTTAAAAAAAATAAAAAATTTCATTATTAATTAACAAATAAAATATCTTATCGTACATAGTTTTTATTTGATTCCTTTTACAATAAGTGTGAGTACTTTCGTACTATTATTCGATTCTTAATTTCAGTTTTCGAATTCATTTTTTTGAGCAGGATTCGTTTTTCATTTAAATGGAATTTGAAAATCAAATCAATATCAATAGTACTTATGCGATTTTCTTTAGAAATTCTCGGAGATAAATACCTGGCCCTTTTGGAGACAATTCAGAAACTTCCCGGTAGACATACCTGCAGATAAGTCACATCTAAAGTGCAAGTTCAAACTCATTTTTCCAATTCCACTACAATAAAATTGAAAAACCTCCAAATTTTGGGATTTGATCTTTTATAACATCAAGATAAATTTAAGTAAGACTGTTCCATCCAAAAATATAATTTAATAATAATTTTTTGTTGCGAAAAGTAATTTTTCTAGATCAGAAATTTTTGCTGAGTATTTCATAAAAACTTTCGAAATCTTATGCCCCTGAGAAATTAGTGTTCCATATTTCCGAGAGTGAAACTGCCTGCGAGATTATCGAGAGACCCAAAATTTTTCGGGATATTAAATTTCCGGATAATAACCGCCTCAACAATATTCGGTCGTTTATATCAGAAGGAATGTTCGCTAGACAATTTTCAGAATTTAATATGTTTCGCCGCTTTGTCAGCCGAACTTTGAATTAGCCGAGAAAGGGTCTACTTCAAATGTTAATACGAAGTGGAAGAAGATTTTTCAAGTAAAAAACACCACATGAGTTGAAAGTACATTGACAGTTTACAGCTTTAGCTGTTGAACTGAGGTGGCTTTTACTTGATGAAAATCCATTTATCAAAATAAATAAGAACTAAAAGTTCAGATTTTCTCCTATTTGGTTAGCTATATCTTCATCATACTAGGGACGAGGTATCCTGTATATTTCCGACTAAGATACTCAATTTGATTACACATTTCGCATAAAAAGGCCAAATAAGTTTTTTGAGCGGTGACATGCTAAACTACTGCGAATGTAAAAAGTGAGCGGATGAATTTTGGTATCGTTTGTGACGGTTTCATATTTCAATGGTAAAATTTAGCATTTTTAAAGTACAAGTGCTGGCACATTTGCGAAGTAACGGGTTTATTTTGTTAGTACCTTGTAGAATTAATTGTACTGTCCATTTACTTCACCTTTTGCTGTTTGGCGAGTGCTTCTTAACAATTAAAATTCTTGTTTATTAGGTTCATATCGATTTTGCGATTTGAACACACGTTCTTTTGTAGACTCGGTTCCTTTAGTTTCGGACTTGTACTCCCCGGCCGATTGTGTTGCCGAACCATAAATATTTTATGCTGCAACGGCTGTGTGCGTGGCCCCTTGTTCGCTTGGTTTTCTCTTAAGTGACACCGGTTTACTGAGAGATACTAATGCAAAAAACAGAGTATTAGTTGCGCATTAGAAGGAGTCATAACCATTACCATCTGTCACCCTATGAGACTAGGGACCACATTTCCTTTTCATTGCTTCGGTATTCCTCGGCGAGCTTAGTAAACATTGTTTTGTTTCTTAACCTATTCTTCCTTGATTTTTTGCGACTGGCCGTCCGGTCGCCACCATAGATAGCGTCCGGGTAGTTCGATCTGGTTGACGCAACCTCGATTCTTTGGCACGGGCCATACGGCCATCACCACAGATATAGTTCGGTTGTTCTTTCTACTGGCGGCGTACCGTCGACTAGGTTGGCAAGAGTGGCGTTTTCCCTCTAATTTTTTTGTGCCCGTTTAGCCTTTTAATAAAACTGGTTGTCTGAATCGTCCGGCATTTTGTACGCTAGCTTTTGAAGCTTGGGGTTGTGGCAGGTTTTCTTTTGTATGACCGATTTCTTTTTGAGCCGGTAGTGCTACCCCAATAAGAGGGGGATATGTAAATTGGTCACTAATTTATGATTTCCCATACTTTTGGATCTATTTGGAGTTTTGAATGGGAATCTTCCTCAACGAGGGATTTTGAAAAGAATTGTCATTGCCACACATTTCCAGAAAACCCTCGAATCGAGTATTGTACGTATTGTTGCTGCGTTTTCCGCAAACCTTCCACGTGGTTTCTTCTTTCACCGGAATACCAAACCAGACTTGGTGTCTTGCAGTGTATGCTGTCTCTTGGGTACATGTTTAGTTGTGGAGTTTCCCCTATCGAGCAGCCGGCTTTCCGGAGGGACTTTGCTGGGTTATCTGGGACTGCCCACCTGCGGCTGTTCCACTGAGCCACCATTCCATCATGGCTTTGTTCCCGGGATAGTGACAGACAGCTGTGTAACGTTCGGGACAGCTTGGGGTTTGGGTAGCTTAAGTGGCCTGTTCTCTTCAAGAACGGTTTGCGGAACTTATAATCTTAAATTATAGGCTCTTACATTCTTTTGCACCGCCAAAACTTGAAGGTGAGATTTGACACTCACACCTACCACCAGGTTGGAGGAAATAAATTATTGTTCGTGATTCACTTGTTTATTTCCTTTACGGGTTGGAACCTCGGGTTGATAAGTTTACCTTTTTTGAATCACGTGGCGCCTACCTACCACCTTCCGGGACTGACCGAGGTGCCCTTCACCGCCTTCCAACTTGGCTTTGATTTAGTATGTTTTTCTACTTTATTAATTTTTCTTGATTGTTAATGAGCTAGCCTAGGCATTGTCTTACTTCACTATTAAATTACGAATTTAATTAATTAATGCGTTTCTTTTTCACGACCCTGAGATTGAGAGGTAAGAAGTTTTAAAAATTAATTAAATCTAATGTTTGTAAACCTGACTGTCAATTGTGTAAATAACAATTTTTAGTTAAAGTTAAGTTAAAACCACAATTAATATAATTTTATTAGCACAGCTTGAAATTAGGAATTCAACCAGTCCCACAAGTCAAGGTCTCAGATGTTATTAAACTTGTTTCGCCCACATTGACTTCCTCAGAGCTATAAAATAATTTTGGCAATACACACTCATACAATAACGTCAATTCAAACGCACACAGGCAGAAACGTTGGCTAGGTTGCTGCTGCTGCTGTTCGTCATAAATTGTTGCTCCAATGGTTAACCACTAATTTGATTAAGAAAACTATCTTAAAAGAAAAAAATAATATTAATTAAATAAAAATTTGTTTTGGATTGTCATAAGGCATTCAACAAGTGCTATCTTGTCGGAATAAACTGACACTGTCGTGGTTATCTGTAAAGTAAATCCCGGAAAAGATGGAAAGACATGCTTTTACCAAGACAGGCCAAAGGATTCCTCACAAATGCACCTAACCAGTTTATAACAGACCCTGCACCCTGCGTCGGCAAAGTGATGTATTCGTAAAAAAACAATATTTACTTTTTACTAATACTAATTTACTACTAATGCAACTGAAAATTATTAATTATAATTCCAACTGCCAGAGTAGTATCTCTTCTACTGCCTTAGCTATATCTTCTGCAAAACAGCGTATTATCACATATTTTAAGTGACATATTTTAACACAATTCCCATAGAGAAAACAAGGCATTGTAAAATACAGGGTGGTCCGTTTAAGAGCGGCCTATACCTTATCTCGAAACCTACGGGGGTTACAGAAAAAATTAAATACAACTCCTGGCCAGCGAGGAGGAGGACTTTTTTTCTGTGGGGCACATTGAAAGATATGGTTTACAAAGATAAACCGTCAACAGTTTTGGAAGTGCAGCAACGAGTTCGCGCGGCTATTTCAATGAAACGAATTACGTTTCAAATGACATATATTATTTAAAAATAGCATATACTACTTGTAGTCTTCAAATCGGAGAGCATATTGAAACTAATTTAATGAATTTTACTTTTAAGTAACATGCACGCTTGATATTCCGTTCTTAATATGACTTCTTAGCAATGCCCTAAAACGGTTGTGAACAAGTTGGTAAGGAGCTAATTCCCTGTTTCATATCTTAATAATTTAAATCTTATACCCAGTTTTTAATCTTATACTCCAATTAAGCCAAAACGGTAAGTCAAAGATCATATTATAATTACATAATTGAAATTTCTATTAAAGTGGCTATTCGGAAATCCAATAACATACAGGGAGTCTCGCCTAGCATACCGCATATTTTGAGGAAATATTTTAAATTTGATCATTGCCTAAAGAAAAGCATTATTTTCGGGAAAATAATACTTGGAAAATAGTTTAAAAAGTTGATTATATATATATATATATATATATATATATATATATATATATATATATATATATATATATATATATATATATATATATATATATATATATATAATGAAGGTCATTTTAATAGAAACAACTTTTGTATTTAATTTTTTTTTTGTAACCCCTGTAGGTTTCGAGATAAGTTATAAGGCCCCTCTTAAACGGGCTATCCTGTACAATACAAAACAATGGTAGAAGGATATGTTGTTGAATCCACTTTTTTACCATTGTGTTCTATGATATGTAATCAACGCTTACTGGAATAACTTTACCTCAATGAATGTGTCACGGAACTGAAATTTTCATTTTCATTCATGAAATTGAATTAGTTAAAAGTTATTCCTTATTCCTTATTTAAGAAATATGAGACATGATTAGATTTATACTAAAAATATATACTAACCAGGGGGTGCTTTAATAGAGGTGCCATTCTCTCTTTACCAAAAGAAATATAGCATAGCATAGAGGAGTAGACGTATAAAAAAAGGAAAATGAAATCTTCCCGATAAGTCTTTTGTGTAAATTTGCCTGAAAATCATAATGCGCCGGACACATTGGATGTGGAAATATAGTGATTCATTAGCTCCGTATACTTTTTTAAGGAATATATGGGTATTTTAATTACTTGAATAAAAAGAGGCGATTTACCGAAATTTTAATATTTTTCCAAATAATTATTTATATTAACAAAACAAACGACCGAGTGACAGATATTATTTGGCTACATATGTATACATTTCAAATTTCAACTGAAAGTAAAAAAAAATGTTCGGCCTATCGGGAGTCTGTTTTCATTTTCTGGGAGTAACCAAACCAAAACAAACCTATGCAGAAAAGGGAAGTCGAAGTGACGGATAGTCCAATTGTTCAATCCTCAAACATTAACCTCAAATTTGGTAAAATGGCAACGAAAACTAAAATAAATCCAATAAAACTAAATAATCTAAACTAAAATAAACACAATAAATTCTATGAAGAGTGAGTGATTTTCGGTTTTCTAAAAAAGTTGACTTATTAATTAGGAAGCGGTGACCAAAAAGTGTCATTTTCAAAATTCTCTGGAATATAGAAAAATGAAGGGGGATTCGTCAAATTTGGCTTCGGAATTCAACAAACTGGAGATTTTTATCGTTACGGAAAACCACATGTACATAGATCCTTTAAATATATATAAAAAAATAACGACTCTACAAAATATTACACACCCAAAAAATACGTTTTTGCAGCCCGATCCTTAAATCAACCGCCATGGTTATTTCCGTTCGTTGTTAACAACGGCAACCTAATACATCGCGTCGACGTATACAAAAGTTGCGACAACGGATCTTATTTCCGTCGCAAACCTATCTGCTCCCTCTTCCCTTTCGCCCCTTAAATTCAATGAAAAAGTTTCGACCGCAGAAACTTTCCCGCCACTAATAACTTCCACAAAGTAACACAATACTCCGCGTTTTCTTTTATTCCGGATCGCGAGTAAAGTTTTCTGTCGCATCTGCTACGGGACTGGGTGTAAACTGTGGAAAAATCGCCCCCGGAAAACATGTCGACATCAAAAATATTCCGGGAGCGGCGACAGGCGGTCAGATGTTCGAATATCCCGGTTTGACAATAATGCCGCTGTGGTACATAGAAATCTCCTATTTTAAATCCCCCGACCGACTGACGTCTTGTTTGGAAATTCAGATTCTGAGATGACAAAGATTGCGTTGACTTTTTGTAGTTTTGCAGCGTATACGATTTTATGGTGAATTAAAGTGAAGTTTTCGGTTTGCCAATGACACTTGGTAAAGTAAAACTGGCTGCAATATTTCGTTTCTATGCCGCTTAAAATGTATTTTCATTATTGAAAATGTATTGATTTATTAACAATAACTATAAATTTTATATGCGTGCAAATGTACCTATTGTTAATAAACAAAAGTTAACCTTTTCATTAACATGCCATTGCCTCATTTAGTAAATGGACCATATGATTATTCCGATATTTCCGATATTCCGATATTTTTTACTCTTATTCACACTACAGTTTTTATTGCTAAAAAAATATATCATTATATCATAATATAATTTTGGATTAATATCAATATTCGCGAATATTCCCGTTCAAACATGCAATTGAAATCCCGTGAAATTATTCGTCAATATTGAGATAACTTGACACAGTTTTCTTCGAAGCTCATTACTCAAGTAAGATAATAAAATGGGAACATTCCGTAACTCTTAAATGGTTTGACGTAACGATTTAAAGTTATGATAACCTAAATTTACAATTTTTAAATAAAATATTTTGAATTTTAAAATGGTACACAGCATTTTCGTCAAATTGTCAATATTGTTTTTTATACCTTGATTTTATCTATCAATATTAAAATTAGGTCTTAGGAAATGGATTATAAATAAATTTGCAAATAATATTTAAGTCACGTGTTTGTTCTGGCACAAAGAAGCATTGCAGTAAGTGTTTAATAAACGAGTGTCTGAAGAAGACATCTGACTCATGCTTTTTGTGGAGCTGTTCGGACTTTCCCGCTTGCAAATAAAAAAAAAGCGAGCCTGAACAGGCCTGGACAAGTCGCGATCGGTTCGTTTACTACGAACCCACCACCACACCGGATACGACTCAGGAAGTCTTATTGGTGTAGCGCACTTTTACTTAATATCAACTGAAAACAAAGTAAAATATTTTTTAAAAAAAGAGAAGACCACAATGCAAGACGAACTTAATAACATACCATCTAAAAACAGAATAATTATTATGGGAGCCCTGCACACAAGAGTGGGAAACGAAATACTAGATAGAGTAAAAGAAAAATTTAATGAAGATGTAGTAAACGACCGAGGTGAAATGCTAATAGAATCATGTGCACACAACGAACTAATACTAACACGTATTTGTATTTGTATTTGTAGCAGATGCCTTTAAGTTGTTTGGCCTGCTTGTTGACGCTCTTTTTGTAAATTCCTTATCAACAAAAATTCTCTCATTAAATTGGGAAAAATTTGTGTTTTTGAGGGTCAATTTTCCCTTTTTAGAGCGAGATTTAAGAATTTGCTGGCTGCTTGTGTTTAGAATTTAGGGTGACGATCGCCTTGTAGTGGGAACTTGTCTTAAGTTTGTCATTTTGATGAGATAGGCGTATACAAAAAACAAAACAGTTTAAATTGCTGGTTCCTGGTTGTCTTCCTTAGTAATGAGTCCACTAATGGACAAATTGTTAGGAATCCTCATCGTTTCCTCCCGATTGAAAGCAGACTTTAATTTGTCAATATCAATGCTATTTAATTGTTTAATGAAATGAAAGGAATTAAATTCGAACTAACACTTTTCCCTGTAAACGGTCTTAATATAAAACCTAGACAGTTTGCTAGAGAATATGTTGAAAAAGCAATCGTGCTGACAATAGGTCGAAGGAGTAATCCTGGTTTGTGAATCTTAGGAGGTCAGTAGAGTCATCTCAGCCAGAGCCACTGAACCCAGAATTAAAACACCTTACCTCGGATCTTCTCTAACAATTTCCACATTAAAGATATTAAGCATTCCATCAATTCACACACTTCACCACAAAATTCCGTTTGAGTTTAGGGTTATTTTTCTGTAATATATTTCGCGGTTCAGAGAAATTATCAATGATTTTTCTTATTTTATTTGTTGCATATTCGATGTTTTTTCAATTTAAAATCTAATATAAGAAAGCACTCAGATATGTAATATGATTTAATTTTTCAATTTTAGTATTCACATTTACAGTTTCTAGCAAAGTTGCAATCTTCAGTGCGATTTGTAGTTTTGGTGTATGTTTGGTAAATTAGGGAATAATAGACTATGAGCTAACCAATTTTGTTTTTGTTATAGTCTACTGAACTTTTTGAACTGTAAGCTACGTATCACCAACTTATGATTAAGGCAGTATCATCTGCAAAGCAAAACATACAATTCTCTGCAATAATAGAAAACACGACATTTACATAAATATCAAAAAGGGAAGGTCCCAGCCCGGTTTCTCTGTAGTACAGGGAAACACCGTGCCTTTATCAAATGCGAATTTCAAACGGTACCGATGTTTATAAATACAAAACATTCAAATCCAGTTGGTCATTAAGTCATAGCTTCTAGTAAATTTAATTTTCTACTTTTTGAAACAGTGTGTAAAATATCGAAATTGTCGTCAAAATTGTGTTTTTCTAAATTTAAATTAGAATCTGAACTATTGTTTTTAAATGATCATCGATGTTCGTTGATACGTTTGTCCAATATAAATCATAGAACATGATCCGCAATTTAATCTATAGACTCCAGAAATCTGGGATCTCTTAGGGTCTATAGGGAGTTATTAGTTTTAAAATCAATTTTGAGGCCACATTTCATTTAAATATTTTGATGTGAAAATCTGATCAGCGTTTGTTCTTATTTAACTATTTTAAATGAATTTCCTTCCATCAAGTAAAAGCCACTTCAGCACAATTTTTGCATGGTGCTTATCTACAAGCCGGACTCGTCACACAACGCGTTGTAGGTTTCCACCTTCAACCACGATCGCGAGCCATTTCGGACTTGGCATCAATAACTATTTTACTTTTTACAAAACTTCTGGATTCGTCCTGCATCGATTTTTGTTGAGTCGAATGTGCCACGGTTTCGCCAATCATCCTGTTGGCTGCTTCAGAGCTTGACTCAACAGTATGAGGCCAACAGGATTATTGGTGAAACGTTTACAAGCTCTATTCAACAAAAACGAGGAATCCAGAAGTTTTGTAATAGCATATTTTGCATCAAGTGCGGTAAACGGCATTTGAGTCACGAGTGTTACCAAACGTGTTGCATACTATACTTTTTCTATGACCGTTAGTGTTTGGTTGCATTTTTGTAAAACAACACGAACGCACTTACTGAGATGACCTTCAGAACTGACAAACTTCAAAATTCAAGCCATGCGGTGAAATCTCCGAAATCATCCGATTGCTCCCAAACCCGTGCGGTAATATCCAAGAAATGTCCGAAGGGGCTCAGAACAATCTATCCAATGTTTTGTTTATCATCAACAATTATGTGGTAACTTGAACTTTAAAATAACATCACCATCGAAACTCTCGATGCAAAGTCCCCCAATCGAGAGAAAAAACTTTTTAAATTCAATTTGAGAATTGCGATCAAAAAATCTTTTAGAGATAACCACTTTTCATTGAGACAGGCTTTTCATCGCCGGGAATGTGTATCGACGTGCATTGTTGTCGGGTTTTTTGTATCTCGATTGATTAAAACCGGAGCTGAAATACGACAACAACCAGGGGATTTATTTGATGCATGAAACAATTCGAGTTGGAAAGCACGCTTGCCGCGCGGCATGCAACGGGTAACTGATCAACTCGCATGCCAGTTTTCAAGCCGGTTTCGGATTAATTACGAACGAGGCCAAATGTTTATTTTTCATTAAAGACACGGGAATAATCTACAAAATCCATGGTGTACGAATTTTTCTAAAGTCTTTTGGACTTGATTTACGCGAAGCTGCTCTTGTTCTATTTTTTTTTAATGAAAAATCCTGCATGCTACATATTATCCAACAAGTTCGATTAGTGCCACTCTAGTGATGAGCCATGATTTGCACGAGTGCACTTAATAAACGAGTGACAGAAGTTCATCAACGTGTGGCATACTAGGTATAATCTTGCTACGGGCATTAGGGTTGTGAGTGATCTGTGCATAATTGAATACTTCAGAGCAGGAATTAAAAAAATGTATTTTAAACAGTGTATTAAATCCATTATTTAAATTTAAAATGATAATATAAAAAAGGCAAAAGAAAATCTCTTTAAACTTAAGGAATTGGTGCTTATGTTTTGGCATTTAGTAGATTTTTAAATATAATACTGTGTAACGAGTAGGATAGGCTACAACATTTGGAATAAAAATCTATACGACCTACCGTTTTCAATGTTACCTCTTGGACAGTAAGATCCAAACTGTATGGGTATAAAAGGCCTGAATAAATTATTTGTAATAAAAAGCGACTGTTCGCCAAAATAGTTATTATGCAACAAGTGCGAGAAACAGCATTCGAGTCATGAGTTTACCAGTTTTTGACTACATTTTTGCAAAACAACAAGAATATATTGATTGACATTACAGTCAGAATTGATAAAAGCCAAAATTCAAGGCGTGCGGTAAAATCTCCGAAAACATCCGATTGCTCCCAAACCCGTGCGGTATTGGCCCGGAAATGTCCGAAGGGGCTCGAATCCGTGGGACAAGCAACTCATGTAGTAAAATGACGCTTTTCGCACGCTAAATCGGTGTATAATTAGGTATTTTACAGAAAAAAAATTAAAACCTTTTCTGTAAAATAAAAACTACGCTTCTGTGGAACAAGTTTTTAAATACGAAAATATAAAATAATGTTTGATTGGGTTTGATATATGGATGGAAATATCTTACATAAAATCTCAAAAGCTACCGCGATGCCACATATAAGCATCACTAAAAAAATTCCATAGTTAAGAGAAAATTGCGATTTCTACGTCGCGAACTCATAAAACATCCAGCAGTATATTCTGCAAGAGGCCGTCGGAGTCTAAAAACCTTCGAAGCTCCGAGTAATGACAGATCTTAAAAGTAAAAAGGTATGTTTGCGATTTCCTCCCTTTCCACCGGGAACACGAAGGCAAGAAAAAGGAGACTTCGACTTGGCACGAAGGTCGAGGATGATAAATCAAAGGGCGTGTCGTCGAATAAAAAAGTCTTTCGAGCAACGACATAAGTTTCACATTTATATATTTCTCTTAAAAGACGATGTATCGTAAGTGTCAACGGAGAGGAATGTTTCTTCTGGTTAGAAAAGGGAGACGAATTTGTGATACACGCGTGCAGCAGGTGAATTAAATGAAATTGTGTGTGCGTCTCTAGTATGATGTTTCAGTTTATTCATTCAATTCAATAAGGTAGCAATTTGTGTGAGAGTAACTCGCGTACATGGCTAAGGGAATTGTCGTCTTAAAGTGGCACTTTGGGCATGCATGATCGGTGCATAATTGGGTATATCAAAGTAGGGGTAAAAAAAAGACTTTAGATTTTTACCGTTCGTTAAAAAACAAGTGTAGGTTAACGATACAACGAGCTAATTCTAAATGAATGGTGTTTAATTTTGAAGTTTATATTATTATGAAATATTACTCTTATTAGTTGTCTGGTCTAAATTGGTCTAAGGCTGCAGTTTAGATACAATAATTTATTACGAATCTAGCTCTTAGTTTGTCAGTTTGTCGCTTTTTTATTTTCTCTTAAATTGTTCCTCATATTTGCTGAATGAAAATTTCCTTGTGCGTCTCCCTCGCTTTCTTTAATCGAATGTCAATATTGGCGGAACGTGTCTCGGAAACGCTCGTTTGTAATGAACGAGAGGCTTTACATTAATTTAGTTGCGTCGCGAGGCAAAGAAGTTATTAAAGGGGCAATAATAATATAAATAATAAACAAGCAAAAATGGAGCTGGAGATAGTCAAGTTACAAGTTAATTTGGATGCTAATGAGGACAGAATTTTTATCGCGTCGTATGCTTCGATCCAGAAAAGTAAGGCGGTGTTTTCATTAGTCTCCCAGGCGGGAAAAAACATTGTATTAGTAAATAATTGCAGTAGGAAATGTTTTAACATTTCATAAATACATTTTTTTTACTTCCCGCTGTAAAATATAAAATTATTCATAGGTCAAGCATGCGGAAAGTGTTTACGCCCGATTCCCATCCACTTCGGACGTTTCCGGTACTTTAGTCACGAGTTTGAGAGCGATTGGATGTTTTCGGTCGCTTTTAGTTATGACGTGGCGTTATGAATTCGTGTCATTTTTCAAAAATGTTATCAAAATTTAATGCCGTAGAAAAATTATTGTATGCAATACGTTGATCAGCTTCTTCAGTCACTCGTTTATTGAAAACAAAAAATAAACAACAAACTAAACGCAAATCTAGGAAGAGATAATTTCAGTGTAATCGAGGTGCCTATAGCTTACAGCTTGATTTTTCAAATATGAGAACCTCATCTTGATACGTCATGTAGCCTTTAAGCTGCTAGGCTATTTTAGAAGAAGGTCTAAAACTTTTATTTCTGTTATTATTTTTTTATTAGGAAGCTCTCTGATAGGTTAGAACTAATTTTTAATCCTTTTCAATAATAATGATAATAATAATAATAAGTAAACGTTAATAAACGCAATGGAAAAAAAGTAACAATAAAAAAATGAAATCAAACGCACTGAAAATACCCGGTAATCAGTTTGGCAAGAAACGATTTGATCAGCTTTAAACACTATCCAATCCAATATTATCCAAAGAGTAACAATTTCAATAGTCTTTAGGCAAAACTAATATTATTTCTGTTTTAGCTTTCTATTCCTATTCCAAATCTATCTCTCCTGCGTCCCTGTCCCTTATGGTCAGGGTGCTGCAGTTACACCTTTCGATCCATTGTGCTCGCACGTCTTCGCTTCCTCCTCTAGAAGAACCCTGTGCTCCTGAAAAGGTACAGTACCTATTTCTTGAATTGTGCTCCTAGTAGCCTTAATCATCGTCGTTTTCGAAGAGCCGGTCACTTTTATGCAGCCCAACACCATCAGCGCAGGTAATGAGTGATCGTACCACACTCGTGTAATTCCAGAACGTGATTTGTGGCTTCAATCCCCAGTTGCGTCCTCAGAGGCGACGACCCATCCATCCACAGGGATGCTTACGCGTTCCGGTTTATTTTGGTTGAACCGTCCAGGTGAGCCTGGAGTCCAGAGTCACCTCCAGAAGTAGCTCCATTTTTGTCGGATTTGTCGACAATCTGTTTATTCATCAGAACACTTTGCATGAGTTTCGTCGTCGTAGATACTTGATCACAATACACAATACAAAGTGTGTGTAGTTCCACCAGAAGCGACCTGAAAGAGGGCCGTTAATAGACCGTTTGGTCCGTTGAATTAAATGTTTCAAACGTATTGATTTCCCATCTCAGTTGTTCGTGAGTAACGACGGACTATTGCTCAGCAGCGAGCCGAGAAAGTGGGTCTCGAGGTTCTCTAACTAACACAGTCCCACTCTTCCCCAACATCTTCCTTGGCCTACATATGGCCGGAAGATGTTCCTTTTAGCTTTTGTATTGTGCAAAATTTCGATTTATTAACATTTTGCTGCGGTTAACATATTTTGTTGCAAACTTTTATTGACAAGAAAGAAGTACACAATACACCAACGTGGTATCTGCTTCTATCTTGTTGAGTTTCGTGTTGGTTTTAAATTTGTTCCCAGATAAATTAAGAACATAGATGACGTAACGAGTATCGATACGAAAATTATTAAGCTGTAATTTTTCCCAATGCAACAATATGTATTTCTACAGTCGACACCGCGAAACATAACGATTACATTATTAACATGTTAAAGTGAGACAATACTTGTCTAAATAACTGAGATGATTCAATTCAAATAAACAACATTTAAGTATCTAATAACCATTCACTAGAATAACAAATGCCAAAGGCTCCAAGCTTGTTTGTTGCCATATGTTTTGATGTTTCGTCTTAGCATTATTATCAGTTTATAATCAATGTACGTCCACCATTTCTCGGTTGATTTTGACTTATTCAATTTTGTTTTGTTGTTTATCTTTCCTCCTATTCCATTGTTGTTGGGAAGATTTAAACTAGCCAAAAATACTATCTCAGCTTCTATTAAATTAAGACTAAACTATTGTTGTTGTAATTTTGAAATGCTTTTGACTGCTTTGGGATTACCGAATCAACTAATACAGCTTCTGACATCTTTAGGTTATATTATATCGACTCGACTTCAGATCGACTGATTCAATTTTATGTTATTATTTGAATTTGTACACAAATTTGTTGTATTTAAAAATTTAATACTAACCTAGAAGCATATCCAACATTATGTATATGGTGATGATTGAACCAAATTAAGTAAAATCGATGACTGACTTATACATCCTATGCACCAGTCTACTTTACATCTCCATTCTATAATTTTTGATCAAACGTTAAAGGCATTGGATTGGATTTACGATTTCGGAGTTAATAAGGCCGCAGCAGCAGTCTGGAACCCAAAAACTTTTCGGTGCTTGCGATTCAGCCATCGCGACCCCTCTTTATCATTATTTCTCGCGTTAAAACGAGGAAAACTTTAGTTTGAAAACAAAACCAATTTAACGCAACCATATCAGCGTCCCAACACCAGCGAGACCGACGTTACGCGTAACTTTCGAAACATGGAAATGCACATTAGGAAATTTTTATTTTATTGCACTAAATGCGAAAAGTTTTGCGTATCCGCCGCGGAAAATATGATAAGAGTTTATGACATAAGAGATATATGTTATGTACGTATATACGGCAGAAAAATTGTTAATTATGAATGTAGAGGTTGGTCCGTTCATTTTGGTGTGTTTCGGAGTTTTTTATTTTTCTGTCAATCCATTTTCTAAAAACCATTTAAAGGTGACCGGTTAGTGAAACAACAAAAAAGACCTTATTACATTAAACCTTAAAGCATTCATTTTTGCAATGAGGAATTTCAATGCAAATGGACGACGATAATATTGACTGATACATTCGTTTGCATCCAAAAAAAAAGCAAACATTACCTAAAGTTTAGTGTAGCAGAACTCTCAGACATAATATTGACACAAAGCAGTTTTGATTAGTTTTTTTTCTTTTCCTTGAAATTTTACCCATAAGCGACCATAAAAGGAAGGTTTCACTTATGTGTATTCCCAGACCATTTGTCCCCTGCTAGGCTTGAAATGCAATGGAACCAGTTTTTCTCTGTAAATTTTTACCAAAATGGTGTTAGTAGTTATAACTCGTTACTTCAAAGGCCCCTGGCGCGAACAACAACACGCTAGCTTGGGGTATTCAAAATTTTATATCTTGGAACGAGTAACAGGAACTGGCCTACCGATTACAGGTTACTGAAGTACGATTTATTTAGAGGATTGTCATTACGCACAATCCTCCATATATTTAGGTATTTGTCATATTTGTATAATTGAGCTGTTTTAGGACGCCCTGTATATGTGAAGTTTAATATGAGTTTTACTTGTCCGTGGCCGGTGTTGGAAACATTTGTAATTATTTGGGTTGTTGAAAAATTTACTCTCAAGATACATACACCCGACAGTGGTAAAATGAAAATAATTAATTAAATATACGAGGAAAAATCCCTCCACATTCAGCTTTTTCATAATCTCAAACCAGCATTAAAGCAAAATCATTTTTCGGTTGATAGAATTTGTATATAATTACTTTTCTGAATTCACTCTTATTGGTCTGATGTTTATGTCTATATGCAGAAATGGTCGATATTGCTGCAGACATAGGACATTGTATAAGCACATAAACAAATACAAACAATCATTATCAGATGACCTTAGTCATTGCTATACTGTAAAATGTACCAATAAAGAGTAACGATTGTAGTGGTTTCAAGAAAAAAAAGTGTAGTGGCAGTGCGGGGTAATGGGCGAGGGAATGAGAACGCCGTGAAGGAAGGCGGGCGGCTCTCGACGAGTGAGGAGTGCGTCGAGGAGTTTCCGACATTTGAATGTCGATCGTATTCGGTAAATTTGTACGAGTGTAAAGTCCAAGTGAAAAAATAAATGCTGTTGTCAAAACCGTCTTCTCCCTTGTTTTGGCGAACCCGGATCCCTGATCCACTTCCCGATCTGTTACTCTACAAAATGGGAAAAAAATTGTCCACTGATCTAGTGGTTATGTGAAGCTCATGTAGTTCTCTTCGATGTGATGGACTATTTCAGTATATAATCTTTTTATTGTAACCTTTTATTGTAAGCCTGTTTAAACATGTATTCCCTTTTATAAAATTTATTTGTATTACCCGTTTGAAAATGTCACGTCCAAATACTCAGCTGAAATCGCCCTTCCAACGGCAAACAAAAGACAAGCGTTGCAAAATGTGATCCTGTAAAAGCCGGCAAACATACGTGGGCCACATTTGCATACGGGAGACCTTTAATTAATTTCGCGGTTTTAATTTTTCTATTTTAGCCCGAAAAGAACAAAAAACAGACGAAACGGTCCGAAATGTTTTTCTCATTAAACCACGTCGGGGTAAAACAACTGAAACGCGAAAACTGAAGCGGTCTTAATGATGGAAACGGCTGAATTGTTCGCCAGCATTGCAAGGCGATACTTTCATTTGCTTTGCCATTTCATTTATAAATTGTACAGACCTCTAGAACAGGCATTTGGACGCTGCTAGACGTTCTTTTTTATGCTTGAAAAAAAAATTGTTTTTTCTTAAGAAGAAAACACTGAAACCCAGACAGTCGATAGAGAATTTTGTCTAACAATTGCAGGAACTGTAGCCCGTGAACTGCTTGTTTAAACTCAAAAAAACGAAGAAGGAAAGTGTTACGTGGCCTGTTTGGTGTGTGATGGGCGTGGTATAACCATATTCTTATTGAGATGAAATGTAAATTTAATTTTTGAACAAAAATTAACGTTTATTATTATATAAAATATGCACTTTTCAAGAATTTGTCAAGAAAATATCACCATCCTTAAGCAAAATGCCACAATATGAAAGATCATTAAGTCATTAAGCCTACAGCTACAGCTACGGCTCTTCAAGTAGCTTAAACGGTCTCATTACTTTGGTAGAATAGATTTTGTCCTCAAAGAACTGTTTTTTTAAGCCTATATGCCTATATCTATCTCTTAAAATTGTCACACAGTTATGTTAGACTAGGAAAATTGCTTAAAAGCTGAATTTCAGAGACATGCTTAGAGACAGTCCGACAAATTGCATAATTTGCTAAAAATGGCGCTAGAAGTAGTTTAAGTTTAAGAACTATTAAATACGAAGTAAACTTTAAAGCAAGACAACATTGGTGGCAATTTTATCAATTCACAAATATGTGTGTGTACGTTTGAGTTGACAGCTTTGAATGTCTGATAACGGCGGTGTGGCCAAAACACGTGTCTCTTTTTTATAAATAATCATGTTTGAGACCTCTACTTCCGAGTTTAAGTAACTCTATATAGTATTGCGAGGATGGTCAATTCGTTTTATTTCGTGTTCGAAGTTCTCTCTTAAATATCAGAAACCAAAGCAGACGGAATCAATTACCTCTTGATGATCACTGGCGAAGCTTCTCGGCTACCGGACCTAAAATAAAGAAAAATTAATTAAGACATATTGCCATCGATGAAAAACAGTAATAATAGTGCTTTAATAGGATACTAATTCGAAAAAAAAAAGGAAAATTGGTCTCCGTCAACTTTCTTTTTAGACATATTTGGAAATTGTCACCTTTCATGTTAGTTTTAGGTTTTTCTTTTGTTAAAAAATGTTTTTACATATGCATCAAATTTGATAAGCATATCTCAAAATTACGTATATATTCAATGGATTCGTATAGTATATTTTCACACTAGCAACGCACTTTATCTAAGCAAATATGCATTCGTGTCCCTCCAATTACGTTACGAAGCTTTGCTTTTGTGCCTATGTTCCCATTCAGAGCTTGGGTTTAAAAGATCTTCATTTAGATCGCTGCGGGTTGCATCCTGCGAATGGACGCTTGAAATGCATCTCTCAGTGACGGTTTTGTCTCGTTTCCACAAGAGTTTATTATATGCAAGGCGAAGTTTACATATATGCAAGTCGAGCTTCAGCGTCATGACGGTGGAGCTATTTTTAGCAGAGCAATTTGAGAAGTTCGTCGATCTATGGATATTACTATTACTAGCGTTCGGGAGACAAAGCCACATTTCTCCCGTTGTAGTAAAGTAAAACCAACAATATCACCGGGATCAATCAACAGTTAATCGATTCGACAGTTTTCAGTATAAAAATGTCGAATGTTTTTTCGGTAGAGTTTTGTAAAAATCCACATAAATTCGATTAAAATGTCATGAAAAAAATCGTGTGTGTGTGTGTGTGGAAATTGCAGTTTAGATAGGAAATGGCGCAATGTGGAGGTTTTGAAATTTAGATTCTTGCGCACAGATGTCATAGCAGCCTAAGGCCCAGCAATTTTACGATATTTACGGATCCTATATTATCTAATATACAGTCTTAACTAAAATTTATTTATTGACGATACAAGTTATCACTGCAGAGCAGCCTAAAAAAATAACAGTCTGGTTTCAATAACTTACGAACGGTACATCGCGCAACTTATAGCGAATTGTCAAAAAATGCAGCAACCTGACCAAAGTGTGAGTGATGTGATGCGTTCACTAACAATGGCTAAAAAATCGACCTCCAAATTGCTCAATTGTACAATTTTATTCTCGATACCTTGTTGATGGATTAATGAGCGGTGGGATAATTTCAATAGATTCTACGATGGAACGAGTTCAACGTCAACCTAAATATTTAAACCTGCCTAAGAATAATAAGGAAGAATAAAAAAAGCGGGTTGGTAATTTATAGTTCGGTTCAAATAAACTTGGTAGTCATTAAAACAATATTGATGCCTTCTGTGTCCATAATGATACTTGATACTCTACGAAAACGAACTAAATTCAGAATTTTTGCTTCACAACGCAAAGACGGACGAATCGCACTGAGAGCTAGTCAAAGTGAAACAGCGCCACTGAAACTTTTAAGCTAACTATCTCAACCATGGCACACTCTCCACTACGATTCTGAGACCACTCGCATTATTTTACTTTACCTCTTACAAACTAGTTTAGCACATGCTCAAAATCGTTCGTTAAGGAGGAAGGGACTGCTGGCGATTGTTTACATTTGATTGTCATTTGTCAGGTTTAGTTTAGATATCTTAGGAAAATATTGTCTATTGCTTACTTTCTCTTCTTTTAGTATTTCATATTCTCTCACTCTCTATCTACTTTCGTCTGGTTTTTTTAGTGTCTAAAAAATGACGTTCATTGATTCTTCTTCTTCTCCAGTGCCATCCCCTAACGGAGGTGGGCGACCACTTTTATAAATGCGTCTTCGTCTCTTGCAAAGTGGAACAGCTCTCCTACACTCATGTGAATCTAGTCTCTGATGTTTCTTAGTCAGGATTTCTTCTTTCTTCCTATGCCTTGTTAGAATATGACCAAGACCATTAATTTCCTTTCTTGTCCTATTCTTCTTAACACTTCCTCATTAGTAATTCTAGCAGTCCAGGGTATTTTTAAGGTTCTACGATACAACCACGTTTCAAAAAACTCCAGTTGTTCTGAGCCTTGAGAGTCCAAGTTTCTACTCCATACAGTAGTTGTGACCACTCGTAGTACTCAATAAACTTTAATCTTAGTTTAAGACTGTTTTGTCGCTGAATTGTGTTTTAAATCTTAAGAAAAAGTGCCTCGCAATTTCAATTCTAATTCTTATTTCGTGATCTTGGTCACGCGCTTTACAGGTTTTCCTTGTATCATCAGCTGAGCTACACTAACGGGGTTTTTCGAGACAATCAAGAATTTAGTTTTTTGCTATTGACCTTGTTCACCAGTAATTGTAGGTGTTCCAGGGATTCACTCATGATTGCTGTATAGTCCGCGAAGCGCATATATAATTAACTATCTCATCCCCTATATTAACACCTTCTTCTCTTTCCCAAAGGGCCCAATAAAATATTTTCTGTGAATATAAATTATAGAGTGCAGGTGGAAGTACCCACCCCTGCCTAACACCTCACCGGATAGGCACTCCTTTTGTTTCCATTTCGTTTGTTTTCACAGTAGCTGTTTGGTTGCAGTTTAGTTTTTTGAAGAGTGCTATATCATTGTCATCAAGTTGAACGTTCTTTAGTTTATCTATAAGTTTCGTATGCTGGACTCTATCAAATGCTTTTCTCTACCAAAAGAAGTTTTTTTTTTAATTATCTTTCGTTCTACGGGGTATTTTTTTTTTGTTGTTACCAGTTATTTCTATTATTTTCATGTGTAAACCGAATGTATCATGTTTCTTCTGTGATTTTTCAATTTCTTTGTATTGTTTCTTCATCCAGTCCTATTTGGCCTTTTTCTTCTATTATCTCTGTTTTAATATTTTATTCTTTCTTCAACGAGTACAAAGATTTCATCAGTCATCCAATTTTTTCTTCGTTTTAATGAAAGTTCCCTGAGCACTTCTTCTCCTGATGGTAATAATATCTTCCCAGTTGTTCGTTTCTGTTAATCTGTTCTGTAAGTCTTCCTTAAATCTGTGTGTAGTTTGGTCTCCTTGCGTTTTTTCAACATAAATCCATATCGTTTGTTGTACTTTTTGCTGCCTTTTCAGCCGGAGTTTTTGCTAGCAACAGACCATGATCGGTGTTTCCATCTGCACTTGGGTAAGTTTATGCACTTTGTATTGCGTTTCGAAGATGTCTGTTGACTAGTATAAAGTCAATCTGGTTCCGTTTTCGTCTCGCTTCGTTATCACCAGGCGCGACTCAGTGATTCAAATCTTTCGCTTTACTCGTTAAAATTTACACAAAAATAATTCATATTACTTGGGTTAAGTTAGGAATTCTGAATTTCTTACTAACTCTAGAACTACCTCGAGAATGTATTTTTTCAGATGCAGATCACATTCCAACTTCCCGAGAATAGTTCTAAAGATTAATTAAAGTGCGCAACATACAACGAATTGTCCAGAATTACACCAACGTGAACGACTGAAGAAATCGATCAATAACTTATGAGTTTACATTAAAGTATAATTGAGAAAATTAATTAAAAATACATATCGATCGTCATGAATTTTTTTATGTTCATAGTTGTCCATACCGAGTCTAAAACCATAACTAATATGACTAAAAATTATTTATGTATACGCCTTTCCTCCATAGGGTCAGTACTCACCTTTACCGCCCAAAACATTTTTTATAATCAAACTTTATTGCTGTCAAGGCATTTACAACGAAAAAACACAACAAAAAAGCGAAACAGTCGTGTTTAATTTATTTTTATGTAGCTGTATTGCAGTAATGACAGGATAAAAAATCGCATTTCAATATAAAAACATAAATTTTAAATTTAAACTACGCACAATAAACTTCCGTGTTTGGTTAAATGCATAATATGCGGGGTTTTGGAAAATTATCTGTTATTTTTATACATTGTTTGACTTTGTAAAATGACATCAATTATCATTAGCGCTTTATAATGATCTAACTAACTTGGAGCGGTTTTTTATATGCTTCGTCATAAAGGCACTATACGGCACGGAATATTCTAGCCCAGATAAAATGTTTCGAAAAGTGCCTGACTGACTGCACCAACAATAATTATTTACAAATTAAAGCAGAACAAAAACACTAAAAATGACAAGACACACTAAAGTAACAAATTATTTAACTATTCTAAATACTGCTGTATGTGACCACCATTTTCCTGAACACATTTCTCATACACTCTAATTGTATAATTTCTTGCATTTAGTAACGTCTCCGGATTGACGAAATTCCACGACATTTTTACACGGAGTTCTGTGCATAATTTTTTATGTGTCCCCAAAAGAAAAAATCCATTAAAATTAAATCGGGGCTGTTTTCTGGCAAACCCAGTTGCGCCGTTCCCAATCCCTGGGATATTCCATTTTAAGAAAATTTTTAATTTGCACTACATTGTGAGGAGAGGGCACCGTTTTGGTGCCATATAATCAGCGCTGATATGTTTAGGGGCGGGAAATCTTTTATATATTGTTCTATTTGGAACTCTAAGAGTTGCAATCTCCAGTTAACTTTTGATCTATAAATATAGCTATGACACCACACCATACATTAATTGATTGGTACTCCTGGGTTTTTCTTTGGTATATGTCTAGGATTATTTAAGGACCAATATCGCGTATTTTGTCTATTTCAACCCTTTCTTGTAGTGAACGAACTTTCATCAGTCCATAAAATGTTTGTCAAAAAATTATTATTTTCATTACGTTTATTTCAAAAATCCAAACAAAACTGCATCTTCCTTTGACATTTTTCTGCACTTTTTAAAAGCATTATATTTATATTCTTTCAAAACTGAGTGGATTGATCCCTGAGAAATACCTGTCTCTTAATATACAGTAGTAATAAAGGAAACTGGATGTGCTTCATAGAATCCTAATATCTTTGCCTTATTTTCTTCATTTAAAACATGATCCCGGTATAACTTTTTAGCATTTAGTACGTTACCGTTTCTTGCAAATTTCTTTGCCAGCATTGGAAATATCTGTTTTGGTTAGTTATTATACTGACGACGAGCTGCGGTTGCACTATTATTACTCAGAAAGACTAAAATATAAAATGTTTTACATCATTGTAATCGGAATAAGATATTTTATTACGCACAGATATAATATACACGGTGTTCCATTAAATTGATAGAGTTTTGATTTATGCGTCACTTGGAAAAAAAAAACTTGGCTACTAACCCTATATTACAATTTTTTATTTACCTTGATATCTCTAAAAATAAAAAAGTTACAGCCAATTAAAATGTTATCAAGATAAATTGAACGCACGATACATTCACTACCTGATGATTTTTGAAGTCCCCCCTACCCTTTTTTATTTTACATTTGAATCAAAAGGATTTAATCTGTTGATTTAACATCCCATACTTAAAGTAATATATTTTCTTAAATTGGACGCCTTGAATATTATTTCATAAAGAGGCCTTTCTTCGCTGATTTCCAAAACCTATAACATGTTAGAGTTTTTTTACATTAAAGCATGAATTTCGCAAAAATCAAATAGTCACTTAGTTGGCCAGGCTTCATCATGGCCTTAGTTTGATATACTATTAAATAAAATACTCTAAAATAATAATAATAACACTATAAATAAAATTAGAAATATTGTCGTTGCAGATAAAAAAAACTGTCATTCTAGTGAATTTATTCAATATTTTAAAGAACCAAAACTTTGCAGGGAAAACTAGGCATTGCGTTTAAAATCGTGATGAAGATTTGTAAATATCCTTTTAACATTACTTAGGTAGATAGCATCTTAATTTTTTTAAGAAATACCATAAAATTGCATATGTGAAGGTGTTACCGATTTGCAGAAGAGTTTTGGAAAAATTTGGAGAACTTAAAAAAAAAATCACCAATTTAAATTTACAAAAGTGCAGCATCTGAGTGAGGAAAATAAGACTCTGCAATTAGCCTTTTGCAGACATATGTTGCAAATATTGGACAATAATCCACGTTTTTCATCAAGTTCTATGGACTGAAGAATCGACATTCACCACGGCTGATATGCCCACTACTGGTAGGTAGAAACTTTAACCTAAACTGTTTGGTGTGCTTTAAAGACTAACCAAATTATCGAATCCATTTTTATTACTCCCCCATGACTGGACAAATCTATTTAAGAGTTTTAAGGGAAGATATAAGAGAATATATAGATATAGAATTAGCGGAAATTTGGCAACAGGGTGGCGCCTCTTCTCATAATATTGTTCTTAGATTGAGGGCAATATTCTTAAGCAATCAATTAGTGTTTATATATTTATATGATCTATATAAGTTTTATTTAATATATCTATATTTTTTGTCAATTGAAAACATTATTTTATTGTCCATTATTGGGCAACAATAATATTGATGACACGACTGTCATAATTGAACAAAAGTGACGATTTTATTTTTTTGTTAACTATGGATTTAATGTAAAAAATAACTATAACATATTATATGATTGTGAAATCAGGGTAAGGGGCCTTTCTTGTTATGAAATAATATTTGAGCTTTCAATTTAAGAAAATATAACTTTGATTCATTATGCTTATCAATTTACTTTCGGGTAGTGACTTTGAACTTGTTGTAATAGTAACGATCATCAGTGGCTAATATTTAATGAAAACATCCGACCGCTCATAGATTGTGAACGAGGAACGTACCAAAAACGTCCGAAGTTGTTCGCCACAATGATTAACGATGTTGACGTCGAACGAACAGGCAAATTTCAGGACGAGACGTTAGTTTGTTTTGTATTAAAAATTGGAATCGGTTCTGTACAATAATTGATCTACACAGAACTGAATACGCCTAAAAAATAATTTCAGAACTGTTCCAAGCAGTTCGAATTTGTAAGAAACCAAAACGGGTTATCTAGTCTAGAATGTCCATCTGTCAACTGTAAATTAATAACAAAAATACATAGGCACTTTCAGAATTTAAAGAAATGCAATACATTTGTTCGTAAGTTGATTTAAATCTAAGTGAACTCCTGTATATCAGCTATTCATTAGAAGAGTCGTTTGTTGTTGATTGTTGTTTTCTAAATCTAAAGTTAGATCATTTGAGCATTTGTCGTCGATGCATGTTATGGATCTCTGATAGTACGGTAGTGTGGGGAAAGACAGTGGATGTAAGTTAGGTTAAGTTATGTTAAGTGACACCACAAGTTAAGCGTGTGCGGTGGAAATCGAAAAGGCTCCTGGTAATTTGCGCGTTTGCACGGCGTTTGGATCGGTCATTATTCATTTATTTTAAGGCAATTAAGATACCACTTCGAATTTTATTTATTTAATGATCCCTGAGAGGGAGGTTACAAGCTCTGAATAAACCAAAACATTACATTACTAACACAAATGAGCGAATCATCCAAGAGAGTTTCTTAAATGAAACTATAATAAACCTTATTAGAGTATAACAAAAGATTCAATTTCTATTTGCGCAGCGTACATGAATTAATTAAATTTTTCCAAAATAAACCTAAAGCAATCCTTCGACATTTAGCGTTGCATCTAACGGAAACTGACAGGGAGTGTTTACCCCATTACCTTCCTCCATCAAAAATTAATCGGCTCCAACGGTAACACATAAATGATGTGCCCTATATCCGTCGGTTTCGTGCGGGTCGCACCCGCGTCAGCCCTAAAAGTCAGCGCCCGGTTTGGGCTTAAAGTTCACACGGATTTGCCGAACGTCAACTCGCGACGATTTTAATACAGGCTTGGTGTGCCGAGTGTTGTTTCATTATTTCATTCCATGAAAATGGGGTACAAGACAAATATAGGAAAATGGAATATTGGGTTGTTCGAAAAATACACGGATATATTTTAGAAGGCGTCCAGTGGCATCCATAACATAAAGCATACTACAACAAATCGACTCGACGAATCATTGAACGACTAAGTGGATCTAAAACTCGAAGTTCACTGAATTGCAACAGGTCCAGTCCACTTTTTCAATTTTCACCAAAGGTTTGGTTCAGATGAGTCATACCACATAATATTTACAAGGATTTCTTCTAGCAGTACGAGCAACTCTTGTTGAAGAAACTCTAAGTAAGATTCGCCTGTTAAGGGCAAAAAGAAATGACCGATTAAATTGTCGACAACAATACTTATTTAGACATTTAAAGAAAATTGTTTCTCGTCGCGACGTTGTAGGTAAGCATGGAGATTTTCGTTACTCGTTCGTTACTGGCAATTAACAATGCTATCCTGCGTCATCAGTAAAAAGTGGCTTCAATAAAATTCCTATTATTATAAACTCTATGTGAGAAATGTAATGTAAGAAAATTGTTTGGCATTTTTTTGGGCTTCGCTGCATAACGTTACCATAAGCACGTACACATATTACGCATTCACATTTTCTCAAAAGTGTAATTACTTGACGTCTCTACATAAAAAGAAACTAACGCGCAAATATCTACCCTCCATTTAGAACTGTTTTTTTTTTGTTCTCCAAACACACATATAATTTTCTAATAAAATACGCCGCATAAGATGTAGTAGAAAAAACAAATGCAAACTTTGCTACGCACAACTTCATATTTGGACTCAAGCGAAAGGATTTGTAGCAACACAACTTTCAAAATGAAAAGTCTTAAACTTCTGTTCTGTTTGATCAAGCCGTTGAGCAAGTGATAGCAGATAACTGGCGAAAACCAGTTAATTCTATCGGTTTCAATGTTAAGAACAGTGGACAAAACCCATAAATTGACCAAAACATGGGTAGCACTACCAGCACTGCTAAAAGCAAAGAATTTTTTAATTATATCAAGAAAAAAAAAGATATCTACAATATTTTGGCCATATTATCAGAAATAGAAAATAACACATGTTAAAGTAAATTATGTAAGATAAAATGAACGGAATGAGAAGACGCGGAAGACGACGCATATCATGGCTCAGAAACTTAAGACAATGGACAAAATGTCAGCCGAATGGAACAAAACGGCAATAATAAAAGGATATACTACCAGAAGAACAAAATCAATGTCATTGCATGACTAATACAATTTTACTATTCTCCACCTATCTGAAATAGCCTATTAGCCTGAACAAAAATGGTGTTTTGAGATCCAATCTCATAAAAAAAATTGTTAATAAAAAAATTATTAATAACTAACCAACGCTGGTTAATTTCTGGTGCGGTTTGTATTCATGTTTTGTCGCCAAGCCTTAACTCTTGTTGGGCCATGGCAATTTTTGTTCTGTTAAGAGGTTGTTTTCAACAACTCAATGGATGCATTTGTTTTCTGTCTATCTAAAGCTTACTTGTTAATCAATATTTAATTTTTATTTATTATTATAATTTAAACAAAATATAACCGTCACACCATAAAGATGCACCGAATTATAAAAGTTGAAAATGTTTCAACACACAGGGAAAACTTCCCAAAAGTCTTTTTCCTGAAGCCGCATTCCATAACTCAAGAAAAACCAAAATTATTTTAGCAATGTTTCAAATTTAAATTTAAAGTGGGTTTACTTCAAGAAGGGCGGAAATTTTTACTCATTAACGACTCCCATATAAAAGCATCAACACTGAGTGCTTCAAAGTGTTTAAAATTTCAAATAAACCCGTTGACCTGTTCTCCGTTGGGACCAGCTCTTTTGTGGGTTAACATTTTGACTTTTAACGGAATAAACTCAGAAATAACAGTCAACACAAACACTCGATACAAAAATAACACAAACTAAGCGCATAACATCCGAACACAGTTCTGTTGCCCAAGGAGTTTTTTGTACCGCTTCTCATTTCTCGTCATATACAAATTCAAAATATTTGAATAATCGAGCGTCGGTTTCCGAGGGGTTTTCGAGTACCGCAAACACGCGCCCTTTTGTTGAATGTAATACAAAAAAATCCAACGCGTATTTTTTGTTTGCTTTCGAGAGCGAACATCGTCTTACATCTTGCTAAAACGTCAAAGGTACCTTTTCTTTGTTGTACGCCCGAGATAAAAATTTCACGTGAAAAATTCCTGGCTCAGTTCTAATCCGAAGCAGTTTGTCTTCTTCCCTCTGCACATTATCATCTTCTCACAGTAATTTTAAAGGTATAGTTTAATTCTTGAAAAAGCAATCCCTTTTAGATTAGAAATTGTTTTAGTATAACTCTCTGTCCTTCTAATTCAATAAGTATTTTAAAATTTTCAGCTGTTGCGTCTACCGTATTTGTATTGCCAAAATTCAAGGATTCATGGACACATGTTCACTTTAATAACAACGTATTATTTATAAAATGGAAAAACTAATAGTAATTTTTATCATATTGTGTTATGTTAATTTTGCCCAGTCCTAAAAACAATATTTTCCAAAATCCGAGTAATAAAGATGAAAATCTTCGTAAAAACATTTTTAACTAGAAAAACTAGCAAACCGGGGTTAGAAAAATTTTTCAGTTTCATTTTCTGAATATTTATGGAAAAAATTGCAGGTATCATACAGTTTGCAAATGAACATAGAACCGCGTTAGAAATAAAGAATTTTCAAGTTAATTTTCCTTGATTAATTTAAAACTTAGACTCTTTGAAACAAGCTATATCGTTACAAATTACCGGCAATGACGAGGTATGTAGTTTTTAGAGGTACAGCTCTCAATAAAAACACTACCTTTATTGGCTACTCGTAGGGGAACATGATTGGAACCTAAACAGAGGACGAAATAGAGGAGCCGGAAGTCCACTGGATACATGACTGAGGACTGGGGACAAGCCGGATCCTTACGGATCTCCCAGACATTCTAGAACAACCGGTCAGGCAGGTCAGACCAGAGGATACCCTCATTTCGGGGTTGTATATCAAGGGAAAGTTGTGGATAAAATAACTTCTGATCAATTGAATGCGGTGTCCTTAAATATCCTACCTATTTAATTGAGATCCGGTCGTTTGATTATATTACACCAATTATAATTTTAAGCCGTGTTTGAAACTATACAGCCACCTTTATGGAGTTGATGAGGGTGAGTTCTATCAAGTTAGACTAGTTACTATTTTTTCATATAATCTTTTTACTTGCTTTACAATATAATTATTTGTAATGCCGAATACGTAGTGCTGATGTTTACGATTTATTTAGTTTAATAATACTACTTCTAGCTTTGAGCTCTACAGGTATGCCTGGTAGCTAAGAGAGGGCAATTAGAGAGCCGAGAGTCACAACTGACAACACTGATTGCTCCGGGAGTGGAGTGGGAAGACCAGAGACAAGCTTAAAGCTTAAAGCTTAAAGCTTAAAGAGAGGGAGGACATAGAACAAATCATCAAACAAGTCACACCAG
The DNA here is from genome assembly GCF_029955315.1 of Cylas formicarius. NCBI lineage: Eukaryota > Metazoa > Arthropoda > Insecta > Coleoptera > Brentidae > Cylas > Cylas formicarius. Next base: position 4,597,946 of record NW_026844347.1, read on the forward strand.
ATTTAAATACCATCGCAGCTCTGCGTGATTCATATTCTTAACTGTGCTGTCACAAACCAAAATCAAAATTCTGACTTCTCATTTCTACCCCTACGCAACACCGCAGCCCTGAATTCCGGTAGCTTAGGACGAGCGGTCGGTTTGAGGTTATGTAGTTACCGTACCCCTTTAGCTTATCTACTCCCAGAATTGCATAAAAATCAAATAAAAATGAAAGCCGCAGAACAGATGAGAGTACCACATTTGTATCAATGTGGAGTACCAATACTGTGTTGGCGGGTATATTCAGAGGATTCATTTTAAATAAATGAATCGCACAATTACGATTAAGTGCTAACTTTGTTTGGGCTCGTAAGCTATCTGAAACTTTGTCGAATATATCGTATTATCTGCCAAGACATTTCATGTAAAAAACCAATAGAATAACCAACCCCAGGAACCCATTCGACTCTGTGTGATATTATTTATATATTTAAATTGCAATAATCATTATGATTTGTAAAAGAAAAAATAATTTTGAGGAATGATCCAGAAAAATGCAACGTTATGAGCCATTTTTGATTCAAACAAAAGATGAATCTTAAACATTTCTAATAAGAATATGAGTGTGCACTCGTAAAAAAATAATGTCGAAGTTCAGACGAGCTTATATAAACTAGAAAAGCATTTAAAAAATATATTTACATTTCTAATCGAACGGGACCGCACATTCCTCCCTTAAACGAAATTAAGCTTCTAACCGAATCGAGATCCAAAAAAAAGTATGGCGACGGAAGAATCAACAGAAAGCGGATAATTCGGAAATGGCGCGACCGAGAGTGTCTGTAATCGAATCAGCCACTCTAAAAGCATCCACTTAGACAGCAAAATTGCATTTGCTGACGCGTTAAAGATCAATTTGCAGCATAAAAGCCGACTCACTTGCATCGACTGCTTATTTACGCTGCTTCAATTTGGACAATATTAAATTGATAGCTCTTGACTCGAGCCCTGAAATGCGTGCACTCAGGCAGCAGAGAACCATTTTCCGTATACCCTACTGTCTTATTAGGCAGACGGCTTGACGTCAAAATCGAAACAATTCCAGCAATGCTTCGAAGTGCATTTTCAAATAAAATAATACCCACAATCTGTAATTTATCGCCTTGAACATGGAAACTTGCAAATTTTTTGGCCAACACATTTAATTTAGTTTATGGATGCTAACATTTCATAGTTTTAGTACATGTAACGCAATTAGACTTTCTAACATTTGGTAGAACTAAATTATATCAAATAAAATAATACCCTCATTTTATAATTTATCGTCTTGAACATGGGAACTTGCAAATTTTTTTGGCCCACTCATTTAATTTGATTTATGGGTGCTAACATTTCTTAGTTTTAGTACATGTAACGCAATTAGACTTTCTAAAAATCTTTAGATCTGCAAACAAGAAGGGAAAGAACGGTCGAACTTAATTATATCGCTTGTTAAGATATCCAATTAAAGAGGAATTAATACCTAACTAATGAATGCAGTAGGTGGGTTTCGTTTGCACTTCTCTTACGGTTTATGTTATTACTGAGTTTATTAACGGGTGTTCTGTTCAACCGTGCGAGAGCTATATTTCTTCGTATCAGTGAGCAAATTATAGGCAATCCTATGCTAATAAATCCAATTTCAAAATTGCATTTATTAGTTTATACAAGACCGACAGATATACTCAGCTAGGGTTAGCGATGTATTTTTGTGAACGTAAGTGTTTGCTTAATTCTTCAACTCTTACACTAGTAGTTCTTTTGGGTTATCGGTTTGGATGGGATGGACGTCATGAGAAGTTTTTTTCATGAAGCTGCCCACGAATTTTACGATTTCTGCCCTTTATCACACTGGTTGCATTTTATTTAAGTATGCAAACCATTCTGGAAAATTGGGCGATACGAAACTGGCAATTCTAATAACGTCCTTTTATTACATAAAAGAGGCATGTTTACTGTTGCTACAGAGACAGACAGAGGTGTTACATCTCAGGAAAATAATTGGCTCCATTAGATATAACACTGAAGTTGAGGTATGAGAAAAACTGTATTATTACATGGCGTTTTCGCAATCGTTGCTTTTCTTGCTAACCAACCAAACCTAACAAAAACTAACCAGAACTATCTTACTCGGGATTTTCAGATATAACAACCCCTGAAATTAGAAGATTTGGGTTAGAAGTGTTTGCTTCTCAGTGGACTAGTTCGTTTTTGCGATGTTAATGATCCCGCATCGCCCTTGAGTGGGCTTAGAAGGGAACCAATGACCTTCAACTTGTGTTGTGTATGTGTGTGATTCTGTGTGGGCAATATTTAGATCTAAGTTTCACAGATATTAACAATAAAGAAGAAATTTATTGGGAAAGTGGGAATAGCAATCGTAGAAAATTTTGATCGCCCTGCTTCTTTAACGAAGCTATTCGAATAGGCCCTAGAATCAAGTGTAAATAAGTAAATAAATATTGTAGTAACGTTGTAATTAATGAAAGTTGAAGATTGAAATGTTGTGGGATGTCTAAAATGCTGTGTTTAGCAAAAGGTTTTTTTTACTGTTGTAAATTTGACCACAGCTCTGCTAATATTCAGGCACTAGGTATATAGATTAAAGAATGGTTATCCCGCATCCCCTACAATGGATTGTCTGAAAATATTATAGGTCAAATTCGATCCACATTAAAGGTTTCGGATTCTATTAAATGTATTTTGAACACAAAAATAATTTTATTTTGAGATTGAAACCTTCTAATGCTATTCTAGTTTAACACAATGCAATGCTCGCGCATGTATAAGCTGGATTGCTGTTTGTTTATTAATATACTATATAACAATATTTCTTCCACGCATGCAAATTAATTTCCCACACTACTTTGCACTTTTCACCCTACACTTAACTAATTTCACGCGATTACTTCTTTCTTGATAGATCCCCTCAAAACAGAATAATTCTTAAGTTTATATCTAGTTATTGATGACCATGTTGTATTGTTCAGTCAGGAAATAATCTTACCAAATGTCACTAGTTAATCTAATTTCTCGTACGGGAAAATTGGAATAATCGCATCTAAGTTATTAGGTTTGACTAATAACTAAACGAAGTTAGAAAACCGTTTTTCTTATTTTTTTTTTTTGGAGAAATTAGATCACTAGGGATATTACTCATAAAAATGTAATGCTTAGCTGGGCTTGTTTTTAAAAACTACCAGGGAAGAAACGCTACAACCAAAGTGAAAAAGTTCGTTACATGATAACCTTTGTGATGGAAAGCGAGATTTAAACTGAATGCCGATACTGCATATTTCTTATGTTGTGAAAGGTTCAATTTCAGAACAAAACTTGAGATACTGGGTGGTAAAGGTTGCAGGAAAAATCTTCTATTATGTTCTCAACGAAACAATTCTAGATACCTTTGTGAAAGTTAGTAAATGCATTTTGCACATTAAGAAAATTATTCCTGGAAATTAGTTTAGGTTAAAGAATAGGACTTTATTTAAAGGAAAGTGAAAGGAAAAAACATATCAGAACGAAATCTAAAAATGGCATATACATCAACGAAAACATGGTTTTGAAAGCCCGCGATGTGCAATATTGGCAATATTTCTTTGGATAGTCTTTTTATTTCTGCATAAATGTCATTAATAATTTATACATAGATATTAAGAAACTTTTGTACATGCCGCTCTGTACAACTAATATAAATTATATAATTATTAATTTTGTTGGAAATGGTCGAAGAAGTCTGCTCGTATTGTATGCGTATTGAGCGCTTATTCGAATATTCCAGGTGTTAAGATATGTTTCGTATACTAGATATTTAAGGTAGCCGTCTAAAAATAAATCTAAAGTATCGACTTGAGGGGATCTTGCGGGGTCATCGGTAAGGCCCTTCGCGACCTACACCCCAATTAGGATAATTAGGATAAAAATGAGCAAAAGTTCCTAAAGGTAGAAATAAATGCACCTATTAGATGGATACGAATAATTCCTTCCATACATTAACTCAAAACTATTCCTAGAAATTGATGTCGGTTATGGCATAGAGGCTTATTTAGAAAAACTTAAAAATGAAAAGCAAAAAAAATAAATTAACTCAACGAAATACTACAAATGACTACAAATACGGTTTTGAACCCCAAAAACTTGTTTTAAGTCAACAGATATTGACAACGACGTTTATAAACTATAACAACAATTATTGAGCGGTGTGGCGCAATGCAGCACTTTTAATTAAATTATTTTAAACAAGAACGGAGCATCAGGCAAGAAAAACACAAGAGGCGACTTTAATGCAGAAATGACTGAGCCATACAAGGAAAATATTGAACTGTGAAAAATGATGCGTACCTTTTTTTTCAAAAATATTTACCCCTTACCCCATTGGTGTAAATAAAAAAAAAGTGATCACCAGTTGCTTCTTCATGCACGATAATATCTAGAATCGTTTCTTTAATTAAATTAACCACCCTATAGCTCAAAAATCACGATGTTTAGGACATACATTCATTTGAAGTTTCTTCATAAAATAAGCTCAAGAATTGTCTGCCACAGTGTTAAAGAACACCCTGTAAACAATTTATCTAGTGCTATATGGTAACAGTCCACAGACTAACGGACGTGCGAAAGATATAATTTCGATGGAATTAGCACTTCAGTTGAGTAAAAATGCGAACCAACGCCAACAAAAGATGTTAATAAAGCCATTTTCAGATGTAGATTTATGCCGGGAAAAGGATAAGTTATTCCATCCAACTCACCAGAGTCCTTTTTCCGTAACGATATTCGATACACTCATTGGGGTCACAGTACCAGCCTTTCCTAAACTGCAGAGGGCTTTCGTTTATATCTCAGCTCCGAATTTTCTTCGTCGCGCCCACTTTTGCCGCGTTAGGAATTCAGATTAAACGGACGCGATGCTTTAAATCAAGGTTTCCACTTTATGCGAGGTTTTCGTTAAATACGTAAATACGATTCCGCTTTTCCGGCAATAATTTCGGCAGATGGAAAAAGTTAAATCCACGGGAAACGGTGTTCGGTAATGTATTTTAGATGCCGCGTTCGAGATTAGAGGGACCATTTTGCTACATATAAGGTGGTCCGTTTGTCAGAAAACTGGTTAAAAAATATAAACCATGAAGCGAAAAGTTTATTTAGTTATTTATCTACAAAGTATTTTCTTCAATTTTAAAATTCGGCTTCAACAAATATTTCGAATGTTAACCAGAGTTAAATGACTATTTTAAAGCTGAGACAAAATAAAACATGTTTTGTTTAAAAGGGCTTTCCTAGGCTATCAATAGTGTTACGGCTGACGCAATTGCGATTTCTTACTTTGCGACCAACGATACGACTTTTTTTAAGTCATTTGATAGCCAAATAAGGGTTGAACAAGCCAGCTCAAACCGCGCACATATATATTGTCTATTCATCTTAATCTAAAATATGAATAAAAGAACACAACGATTAAAAAAGGTGGAATTTTGAGAAAAATTTCCACCTTGTTGTTGAGTTGTTACTTTAATTTGGCTGGTTTATTATTTTTTCTACTCCCGTCTGTAATAGTGCGTAACAAGTACGGTTGACTCACGAGTTTATTTGACACGAGCGGAGCGAGTGTTTAATAAACGAATGAGTTAAAAAGTTTACCGAACGTGTTGCATACTATACTTTTTCTACGACCGTTACTTTTTGGGTACATTTTCGCAAAACAACACGAATACGTTCACTGACATGACCGTCAGAACTGACAAATGTCAAAATTCAAAGCGTGGGAAATATCTCCGAAAACATCCGATTGCTCCCAAATCCATGTCCGAAGTGGCTCGGATTCATGGGAAACGAAACTGACGTGGTAAAGTGACGCTTCCCGCACGCTAGATCGATAGGTAATTAGATATTTTACAGACGGGAGTAGAAAAAACACCTAATTACACACCGATCTAGCGTGCGGGAAGCGTCACTTTACCACGTCAGTTTCGTTTCCCATTTTACCGCACGGGTTTGGAAGCAATCGGATGTTTTTGGAGATATTTCCCATGCCTTGCATTTTGACGTTTGTCAATTGTGACGGTCATGTCATGTCGTGCTGTTTTGAGAAAATGTACCCAAAAACTTACGGCCGCACAAGAAGCATAGTATGCAACAGGTTCAGTAAATTCAGTCACTCGTTTATTAAACACTCGCTCCGCTCGTGTCAAATAAGCTCGTGAGTCAAATGCCGTTTACCGCACTTGTACCATGATATACTAGTGCCGGCCAAATGATATTAAAAATCAAACTAAAATGTTAATTTTACTATTACTATTATTGTTACTTTGTTTAAATTACCAAATTGTCCCGTAGCTGACTTGTTACGTTTTCACATATTTAGTTATTTTTAAATATTTCACTTTGCATTACTTTACAATTACATTAACAATAGAACTAATTTTAATAACTATTGACGTATTTAGGCAATAAAATGTGGAAAACCATTAGCTTTGCTGTGCCTCAACTAAAAATTTGATGATCATAAAAATTATATACTAGCGAAGAAAATTCGGAGCGAATTAATAAACGAAAACCCTCTGCAGTGTAGATAAATAAGTATCATTACGGAAAAAGGACTCTGGTATAAATCTACATCCGAAAATGGCTGCCAACCATACATCGAAATGATATATTTTGCACCTCCATTAGTCAATGGACTGTTATCATATAACACTGGTGAAATTGTGTAAAGTGTGTTCCTCAATGGTGTGTCAGTACTGTGGGGACAATTCCTGAGCTTATTCTAGGAGGAAACTTCACATGAACGTATGTTCTAAACCTGTAAACTTTTGAGATGCGGGGTTGTAAAGGAATGATTCTAGACATTATTGTGACGTTTCTTAAATGCATTTTGTGCATCAAATATTTGAAAACTCACTAAATCACTGAATTGGACGTAATTGTAATAGTTCAAATTCAAAATATGCATAATAACTGAGCACATTAAAAATTATGCACTAATACTACACTATTATGCATAATATCTTTAATATACTAACTAAACATTTTACAGGAATTATGCATAATATTTCAACATTTCATCATTATGCATACCTCGAAAGTATCAATTTGGGATAGGAAATTTAGGAAACGCGTACTTTTTTTTCAATCTATTTAAAGAACAACGTTCATGGTACCGTATTAACATATTGCAAAACCATTAATTTATTTGAACTAGGAAAACTTTGGTGGCAGTTACTATTACATGAACTGTCATTCTTTTTACAGCGCACTGTTTCTGCAGAACTTAATAAATTAGCATCTTTGGTGACACTGCCTAGAACCAGAAGCACTTGCGGCTGCTTTTCTAAAGGAAATTGTTACATTTGGGATATCATTGACGTGCAAGAAGTCTGAACTTGAACACGGTTCAAATTGAGATCGGACAATTTATCTAAAACATTGTCCAGGTAGATTTTCTGTTGCAAGACCAATTTTGGGTTCAGTGTCAAATAAGGTTTTATATGGCGACATTTTTATCCCAGTGGGTAAAGGATCTGTTTTTCATAAAACTATATTTATACATGTTGGTCATTCTTTGGTTCTATTGTCATTGGCCGTCGCAATAAACAGGCTTTAAATTTCCAAGATTAAAACCTTCCCATTCTGCCGTTAAACTTTGGATTATAATTTGAGGACTGCTATAAACTTCTTGTATATGGTTTTACAGTATGGTATTTTCGTAACCATTTCTTGTGTAATATTACGTACTGTTTTGAGTTCGCTCTTCATTCGATCTCTCTCTCCATGACTTATATTGGTGAGAATATCAAACATTTCCTCAACAAGGAGTATCCTGTAATTCGTCTCTCGTCCTCTACTTATTGTTCGTAATAAGTTTTTCAACTTCTCCAACTTTTACTATTCCAGACCTGTTACGTCTACGATATTATGATGGACATTTTGGGCCGATACTGAAAGAAGCATCTCCGACTTGTAAGAGTAAATTGATTTAAATGATGAAACACGTCTTGTCAAGAAATTGCTTTAACTGAACTAACCATGCGTCATATTCTTCTTTGAACAAAATATCCCGCCGTGCATTTGTTCTTCCGTAAGCTTCTTAATTTCTTCGATAAATTTGTATTCAACCCTAACGGCAGGTTCCACAGTGATAATGAGAAACATTCGCCCTAACCTATATTTAGCAAGTGCCCAGCACTCACGACACAGAAATTGTCTGCCCTCTAGGAAACATGCAGCAAAATGTTGTTTTAGGTACCAAGCATGATTCCGGTAGAATTTTTAGTTATCAATATTACCGGAATATCCCAGATATCATGTATAGACGATTTTCGAATTTATCAATAATTCTTAATGATCTTATGCAGTGTCAGTAATTACTCATAACTCCTAAAATGATAAGTTATTATTATTATTATTATTATTATGCATTCTAACGTTTATCAAATATTAGCTGTAACGTACACATATAAATTGAAAATTACAGGAGTATAAATAAATATTAGACATGTTAATCCTAATATTTTTGAATGAATGAAGTTTTAATTTCGATTTATGCTAAATTATTTAACACAAGGTAAACAAATATCAATAAATATAAATAACAATATTCAACAGATTTAAATTCCATCCTTTTAACTCAATTATTTATGCGATCCAAATAACACATCGCAGACACTAAAGAGATGTGCGGATACACTGGTGGCGCCTGGTTGAAACTCATTAAACTCCGCAATGTATTTCTCCAGTCATATTTTCCGTTTTTGTACGTACAATTTTGCCCATTGAAAGGCAAATAAAATTTGTTCTGAATCATATATTTTCATTATGTATGCAGTATGCGGAGAAATTTCAAATAATTATTTAAATCAGTCCGCTCAAATGATAAAATTTAATTATACTAATGTTTACAATTAATTAAAATGTTTGCTCCTCAAATTAAAGTCGTTGCGAAATTTAATTTCAGCCCACTAAAAAATCGCACTGCAATTGTGCTCAGCTCGTTAATAATTTTGATTTTTTTTTTATGTGCAATACAGGCGATTTATTTCAAATGTAAAATATTAAATATTAACATTACCCCGAACAGTTTTTTTTATAAAATCGTTGTTGAAACACATGTTAATATAAAAATTGAAAAACAGTCATCATTGAACTGGGGTAAATATAATGAAACGAATCAGTTCCTGAATTTTCCATAGAAATTTTACAAGTTTTTTTATGACATCATCATAACTAGAGCATTTACTTTTTAAACTGAATGCAAAAGATAATGAAGTTTTACAAGGGACAGTGCTAAGCTCCTATATTCGCCTTAATTTATTTAAGTGGCCTGTTAGAGTATATTCATTTTTAGGTACTTTAAGTGCTTCTAGCAAAGAAAAATGCCAAGTTGCTCTAAAAAAACAAAATAAAATATTTACCATGTCATTATTATCAAACTCTTCTGCAATAAAATAATCAAAATACGGAACCAAACCATACAGGAGCAACAATTTTAAAAACATAAGGGAATATCCCAAAAATGCAAAGAATATCTCTTAAAATCTATAAATTTAAAGAAAATGTTCGTTAGTTCCCAAATCCAAGTACTAAAGTAGTAATCTGGATGCCTAATCTGAATTTTTTAATTTGAGATCTCGTTAAGTTGTAAACTTTTAACTTCAAAACCCTATTTTAAAAATTGTATATCCAGTGGCGTGGCGCAATTAATTATTTCACTTAAAAGTTTAATATTGCACCTGTTTCCGCCACAGAAAAGGATCACCTAGCTTTGTAGAAAATAAAATCAAATGAGTACATCAAATAAAATCTGAAAAATAAGGGTTATGAAACTTTGATTGAAGTTTGCAAAAAAAATTATAATAATGCACACCGGAATTTAAAAAATACAAAAGCTCACAATTTGCTGGCACAGTTAGAGACGACATAATAAATTAATCAAAATTGTGCTGCTTTGAAATAGTTTATACTATTCACAAGTGAAGAAATAGACGATCCGGTTAGTCCAAATTTGACTAAAGCATTTGATGACCAAAACTCTAAAGATGTATTCTATAGTTCTGTTCAAAATAGGAATGACGGAAGAAATAGTGTAGATATAGAGGTGATCAATAAAGGTAAATAAATTTATAAAAAAATAGACATTTTTCAGTAAAATATTACAATAATAAGTGGATTAAAAAAAAACAAACTAATTCGTCAATAAATTATTTAGAAGTTAAGCTTTCCCGGTATCTATGATGTTATCTTGCTATTGATTTTTTTACTTTAACACTAAAATCTTCACAGTACTTGCTTTTATTAAAATTGACATTTTTCTTTGTTCCAGTTTTAATAATAATTATTCATTGGTAAAAATTAATTAAAAAACGACTTTCTTAAATTGCTCAGATTTCATACGTACGGCCATTGTTCCCCTGAAGCGGAAAAATGATTTTTTTCTAAATTCATTTTTGAACATGTGTCCGAAAGGGCGATTCGGGACAGACTCTCTCATCGAATTTCGAATTTTTACTTCGAATTCCATATTCGCGGAAAAACAAATTTATTTCGGAATCCAGTTCGAAATCGGTTCTGGGAAATACATTTTTAAATGTTGTTTTGTGTATGTGAATTTTTTTTTTTTTTTCATTTATTTGTAGGAATGCCGAGGTTAAATTTTTCAAGGGTTTTTCTCTCCTTTTCATATCAGTATTTTGGAATACTGATGGTATGAGTCGTAGCCAAAAGAGTAATGAAATTAACAGGTGGTTCATGAATGTCGGTAATGCTGATCGTTTAAAACATTCCGGCAACATTTTAACGTGATCCTTACTCCTTCAAAATAATGCAGACACTATAAATTAAATCCGAGGTGAAGTCGTTCAAGACATGAGTTACACATCAGCAGCATATGGAAAGGGTACACTTAAGCTTAAGTGTAACATAACAGCTTCGTTCGTTGTAAAGCGTAAACATGTAGAGGTGGATCTCATTAAATGCTCCATGTTCAGAGGTGGTTGTTGTAATTTATAAAGTTTGTTCCAACCCAAATTACAAGTACAAATTACAACCACAATAAAACTACAAACGTTATACCAACGACTCTTAATGTGTCAGATAGATTGTTTGCTGCGAATCGATTTATGGAAATTGTTTAGAACAACTGACTGATAAATTAGCAAATTAAAGTTTGGAGATATAGATAAATGAAAAATGAAGCACAAAGTTAAACCAATTTTTCTCTTTGATATTCCTATTTTATTTATTATTAAAGTTTAGGTTACAAACATTGACAATTTATAAGTCTCATTAAAAAAATCCAAAAGCATTTTTATTTTTTGGAAAAAAATTCAGTTGGGCCACTTTGCCAAATACAAAAATTTGACAAAAAAATACAAAAAGTTCAATTGGTTTCTTACTCATCCGTTTCCAGACCAATATCTTCTGCTTCTTCATTTACCTTTAAGCTGGTGTTGAAGTAGTGACATAGTTGCGGAATACGGAAGGAGACTATTTTAATTTTTCTTCAGTAAGATAGATGATGTCGAATTAAAAAAGAATTTTATAATGCCGTCTTTACCACCGCATTCGTTGCTGTGTAAGATCAAAATTTATGTTTTTACATAGGTTGTTGCATAATGCACGATGCAAGACCTAACCTCTTGCAGGTCCCGTGAGGTCATTCCCTCATGCCATCCTCACATGTGTGCTTGACCTATGCGGAAAATACGTCCATAGCTGACTTTTATAATATGGCACTCCTACAGAAACATTAATAGTTTTCATAGGTCTTCATTAAATCAAAAGTGATGGTCGTTGTTGTGCCTTTATCCTTGGCTCCAAGCCATTTTGAACCACCTCTGCGATCCGTAGGGGTAACTCTTTCTTTTTATGCTGTATTTCTTTCCACGTTAATAGCGTTTTTTTTTAATGCTATAGATATTAAAATAAATAATATATATAAAAGAAAATAGACGTATCAGACCTGAACTCACAGTTGCCAATAATTACAAAATTTGAAACATCAGATAATAGTGGAAGGTTGTTTATGTCACATTATTGGTGGACCTACTGCAAAATATGCAAAACTTTCATGTTTAAGCAATTTAAGTTAATTGGAAAATTAGTAAGTTTCACATGCATTAACATTGGAATAATCAGGTGGGTAACTGTGGTTTCCATATTGAAAACACTTATTTCAATTTTAGCTCATCTAATAATAGGAGTTCCAACCAGTTAAAATTTGAACCCTACCGATGACCACGTGAGTTTTACTGTTCTTAACATTAAATATGATTTTGATGTTACAAAGCTGTTTGCTTATTTGTATATTTTTGGGAATACTTTTTCCATAAAATGATTTTTTTGACTATCACGGCATTTTTTATAGCGCTCTATATCTTTATATAGATACCAATGATATGAATATATTTGTTCTATGTTAGGCATGTTAAATGTGATTCGGCAACACTGGACAATATTAGATTTCCCGGCAAAGTAACAGAACTGGCGCAGAAGCGTCAATACACCGGTGTAACCTGCTTATGCGCAGTATGATTGTATTGCTCGTCGTGGTACTATGTTCGCTTCTGTTGTCTTCGTTGTTGCGTATTTCTAGTGTTCTAGAACGTATAAATATCGAAAGAAGACATTGTGTGAACAATCCAAATAACTTTTGTTATATCTGTGGTAGTTACATCGTAGTAAAGCCTAACCAAAACTAACCAAAACTATGACTTCTTTTGTGAAACATGTATACCACGCTTATTTTGGTGTAACAATTGGTGACCAAGATAAGTCCTGTTTGTTCCGCTTGCGTTGAAGGATTAAGAAACTGACAAAAAGGTAGGAAGAAATGTTTAAGCTTTGGTGTTTCTATGGTATGGTAAGAACCTAGAAATCATAGATTGTTATTTTTGTTTTCTATAATGTTCAAGGATTCAACAGAAAATAGAAAAAACAAATTGTGTATCCCAATCTTGACACTGATATTCGAGCATTTCCTCATGAGCCAGATGTACCTCCCCAAAAGAACTAGAAAACGTAAAATCGTCAGATTTCATACCAGATTTCAGAGAGTTTTGCACCTTCCAAAGGATTCATCCGAATTGTAGGCGTCCAGACTTCGTGACAAGCATTTACTGGCACCGGGCGTCACATCAAGCTCATGAAAGACCGCTAGTGTATTACAACAACATTTCCTACCTAGTTTTAAAATTAGGAAATGTGCCGTATATAAAAGAAGAATAACCATTACTTATTCATTCAAGTAAGTATAGTTTAAAAGGCGTTTTCTTGCACAATGGTAATGAAACTGGCCCCGGTTCCTGTTGCACATTCGGTACATTTAAAAGAAGGGTATGAAAATTTTGGACTTCTTTTGAAGAAAATAAACTACCAAGAACATCAGTGGATGCTTTGTGGTGATCTTAAAGTGCTGTGCATGCTCCTAGGACAACAGGGGGGTTATACAAAATTTCCATGCTTTATTTGTGAGTGAGCTGGTCAGACAAGATATAGACACTGGAGTTAAACAGAATGGCCCTCTAAAACAAACCTTACACCTGGCAGTAAAAACGTATTAACAGATAGCTTACTTGACCGCAAAAACGTTTTTTCCGCCTCCTCTTTATATCTTGACTTGATAAAGCAGTTTGTTTTAGCCGTAGACAAAAATTTACAGTGTTTCAAATATTTGTTGGTAAAGGTATTTTTTTTTACGCCGCAGATAAGAACATTATGCGAAGACAAGGATTTTCAAAACACAATGACCAGTATCGAGAAACAAGCCAGCGTTTCATTTAAAGAAGTAATTGATAAGTTTCTTGGAAACTCTAAGGACGAAAACTACGAAAGTATTGTCCAAAATAAGTTACACCACTTTCATATGAGTAATATGAGTAATATGTAATATGAGTTTGAAAGTGCATTTCCTGTGTTCACGCTTGAACTATTTTCCTGAAAAGTTTGGAGCAGTTAACGAAGAACAGGGAGAGAGGTTTCACCAGGACATAAAGGAAATGGAACGGCGATACCAAGGCAGATGTAGCATAACGATAATGGCGAACTACTGCTACTGCTGCGCGATATGCCCTTAAAAACACATAGCCCAATGTCCGGAAAACGTAGCTTTCTGGCAAAAAGACGAAGATTTCATTTTAAAAAGTGTGAGGATTCCACTTTTTTACTGAATAAAAAAAATAATTTTAGAAATCTGTATAGAATTTTTGAAATCAGCATACCAAAATCTGTCAAAAAGTTTTTAATTTTGTAGACCTGTGTTATTTATAAAAAAAACTATGTATATCAAGGACTCAGTGTACTTAAGTATTGTATTGTATTTTATTGTATATCCAGTATTCAGAGTACTTCATATACAATGCAATACTCCATTCCATGTAGTACTCGATTTTTTTAGATTCGATTGTCCAAAATATCGCGAATCTCAGATGACAGAAAATTCAGACCACTTATTAATTTACCGTGCATCAAATTATTGTTAAGCAAAACATGCACGACAGTTCACGCGTTTTAAATTGGAACGAAGCACAAAACAACATTTTAGCTGTCAATGGCTACGGTTGCGCATAATCCTTTCTGTACGAAACTATTTCTAACTGCGGTTTCCCATCAATATCCCGATGAAATGTGCGGCTCAGTCCTCTGTAAACAAAGCAAATAATTAATTATACTAAATTAATTCATAATTCTTATCGCGAACGCTTAATCTTATTATTCTAGAAATGGCGAATATAAGTTTGACTTTCAATATTTTTATACTGCCGTCATGTGTGAACAAACCCAATGCAACAATTCGTTCCATTGTCTTTTACTGGTGATTACATTCGTTCCTTATGCCCGCTCGTACTTTAGCCTTATCGACGATTTACGAGCGAAAGACGTGACTAAAATTTACGCTAAATCGACACAGTTATTAATTTAATCCTTTCGGTTCTTACGACGGCCGGAGAAGATGTCGAAGGTGATTGCCAACAATTTAGGTTCACCACCGTGGCGTGTTGCCCTATTCGCAAAATGGAGTCGCACGATTATATTTTATGAGCAGACGACGCAAACGCTGTCAGCTGTCAGCTGCTAATGCAATCTTTATATAAGTACCTAGTAATCTTGACAGGCTTACAGATTGTGAGAACAGAAGATTTTGTTGCCTTTTATATACCGGGTGACCTGATTATTCTAGATTATCCTCAATCACATGTTTTTCGGATTCTCTTATACTATTAAAATATTATATTGTTATATATACAGGACGTTTGAATTTGAAAATTAGAGATATTTTTGATACTTGGGATATTGTACTTAAGCTTTGCTGTTTCTGAGATATCTTGAGTTTTATGTTATGTCCGACCGATTTTGGGGTTGATTTTTTTGATTTTTTTAGATGAAAACACCTCATTTTTATAATTTCATCGTATTTAATATTATTAAAAAGAGTAATAGATTATAAACGCTGTCAATTTCAAAAAATTGTATTAAAAAAAGTATAGCATAGAATACATCGATAAACTTTTAAGTCAGTGGCTCCGCTCGTGCCAAAAAAAAACAGCGACTTAAATGGCAGTTACCACACTTCTTGCACAATATACTATGATAGAAATGAAAAATATGGGTAATGTTAATGGCATGTTACCGAACCAGATGCACATGACATAGCTGAAATGAGTTAAGGACCAACATTTAGAATTATGGCATTAAACTTTGAAAACAAAATGCAACGTTTAAAGTAGTCCAGATTAAATAAACTCTTCTATCATAATTTGTCATGTAGAGTCTGCAGCTGGCTATAAATCGGCTTAATTTTAATTCTTTATTAAAATTATCTCTGAATGGCGCAGCGTACAATTCACACATTTTCGCACATCCGACAGCGCTAAAACTGACTGAAATTACTAATGACATTATTTGTGTGCGCTCACCGTATGAGATGGGATAAGCTCCGACCAAAAATTTTCCAACTAAAACCATTAATTTTCCATAGAAATTAAAAAAATAACAAAATTAATTAATTATATATATTAATTATCAAGTTAAATGATACAACTTTTGTATGTATATACATTTAACCTTTATATGTATATATTACTTCAGATATGAATTCTTTTAGAAGGCCACAAAGGGCAAACGCAATGGCCCGCGATAAATCATCAAGACAAAGGCAGACCCATGAATTCCTCAGAACCGCATCAACCACACACGTGCTTTGTCAATATGAAGGCCTAACGAGAGTGCGTTTTCAACTGCTGGTCGTAACCAAAGCAAAGATATGAAGGAGGAGCCACCATCGAAGCTATGGAGTCTAATCAGAGAGACAAACCTAGATAAACTTTTTTAGCTATGGAGAGGGTCTTCCAAATTTGAATCTTGTATCTCCACCATTAGTAAATAAAGTAATTCTTCCCAATGGAGAATAACCCGGATACCAAGTCAAAGATAAATAACTGATGCACGTTGGGTGTTAATGCCCCTGTATCCTGTACAGTATGTCCCATTTTTTATGATTTTACGACGTATCTCGGTTACTAAGGCTACTTGTTGCATTTCTAGACACTCTTTTCTCATCGAAAAGGTGAAGTGGCGTGATCAGTTTTCCTCTCACAACAACTCACAAAGTTTGATGTATACACCAAACTTTATTTTTTTAATTTTTAACACCTTAATATATTGATTGGGGTTATTATGAACTTTATATGAAAATATATAACACGTCAGATATATTTTAAATAAAAAGGATTTAAGTTTAATTTTTCCACTTTCTTCTAGTAGGCCATAGGAAAAGGGTGTCTGTTTTCCTAATATTCTTAATCAAACAATCACAACATTTTGCAGTTAGTATTTTTTTTCTATTGTTATGGCTTATCTTAACACAAAATATGACAATTATGAGAAATTTCATAGCAGGCCTAATCAAAATGTTAAGAAATATAAACTGAAGTTCAGTTTATATATCAAAATTTGCGAGTTTAAGAAAAAAGCAAATGAGTTACTTTCCGATAAGTTTACGCATAACTGAGCTGCTCTAAGAATCCAGAATTTTCAAAAGCACACTTCATCTAAAAATTCATGGATCGCGGAAGCCGCTACAAGCAACACCTTCATTAATAAGGCAGAAGGCAGATACGCCATAAAACCATCAACAATATACACATCGTACAATCATGTTATGATAATAGGCGATCAAAGCGCGCATCGTAACGGATCGAAACTAAATCCCAAATTCCACTCAGTATTTCGAGGAAGGAAAAATGGCCGAGTCCGATTTTCGAGAAAATTAGATTACAAGCAAGTTATTGGCGCTAAACGTAGGAACATCGATCGCCCTGTGGAACATCAAGCTTTGTGCTGGAGACAATGGGGAGAGTTTGTCTTGAATTACAACGAGAAGGCAGGGTTACGCGAGTCACATTCGAACGAACAGAGGGCATGATAAATTGATGAAATTCAAACCAATGACCAGTGGACACTGAAAACTGTATGACCGAAAATAATATTAAGAGAAAATTAGATCATTCAAAAATTATAGGCAAGCACCGTAAATATTGGTACTACTACTTTCGGTTATATTTTAAACAAGTGCCGATAGTTTTATTTTAGATTAATCATGTTCGATTTTATTATAAGAGAGTTTCACAAAGTGTTTAAAGAAAAATGGCCCTTTCTGCCCGACTGTTGATATTTGGCAACGTCATTTATAATAAATGAAGCCAAGTGCTGTCCTAGAAAGCATCCGAATGATTAGCATCGCATGTATGGAACTGAATTTTTCGCAGTTTTTGTTACTTACTTTAAATAAGCCACAAATAGGCCAACTTTTGTAACTCTTGAGTTGTTTTCGCATTTTCCGTCATATATATGCGAAAAATGTATAATTATGAAAACGGAAAAAAAGATTATTTAAGAACTATTATGTTTTGAACCTATATTATTACCATACTGGATACACAATGTGCCTTACCATTATAATTTACAAATTGCATTATGGTAATAAGCCAAATCATTTTCCGCTTACAGAATGGCTGGTAGAAAGTGTGGACTAATTTTTTTGAAAATTGAGGTCACTAAGTGAATGGTGTTTATTGAAAAGCAAGCTTCTCGACTCAATCAATTCTTATTTCATCAATATTGCAAATTCTTGCTTCATTGCATGGCCCTTAAAGCGAAATGTATCCCCCGGCTCAATTTGCGTAATACGCAGCTTATTAACAATTGAAATAACCACGCTAACAACATAATTGGCGTCGGGCTTGAGGCGAAAGGGTCCAATTTCGAGTTGGAATCGGGAATACGGGAGGCAAAATACGTTCGCGGGTAATTTTGCATGCAAATTATTGGTTCTCCCGCGTCTACTGGAATTACTATGCGCGCCCCCAGCGCACCGAATTCCACCAGACGTTTAATGTGTAGCGACTTGGAGCAATACCATCTAGTGATTGGAATCCGTAGGCGGCTTTATCCGCTCCGAATTTGATAACGAAAATGCCTCCGTGTCGGTCGGCCAAATTTCCATTTGTGTTTAGAAATAATTTTAGGTTATTTGTGCCAATGAACCGATCACTGATCAAGAGCAAATAAGGTTTGTGGAATTTGTAGGTACACTCCTGGATTTCTCCTGCGTCGGGTATTGCTGGGATTCCGTCATCGGCCATCAAGCAATTAGACCGCCGTCCCTACTTCCCTTTCCCATGCCAGGGATATCAGTTTCACAGAGCGGTCTGAAGAACCCAGCAGCATATTTGATGAAACGTCAGCGGGACAGACTCAATACCCGACGAAGGAGAAATCCAAAAGAAGTGTTTCTTTGACAAAAAAAAAGTTTTGCGTAAATGAAAAAATATAAAAATCTAAAATCTAGTTTAGGATAGGAACTAGAAAAAATAAAAACAGGACTGACAGACCTGCAATAGTATAGTGCAATAAACGGCATTTTTTAATAAACGAGTGAGTTAAAAAAATTACCGAACGTGTTCCATATTATACTTTTCCTACGACTGTTAGTTTTTGGGTACATTTTCGCAAAACAACACAAATACAGTCACTGACATGACCGTCAAATTGGCAAACGTCAAAATTCAAAAGCGTGGGAAATATCTCCGAAAACATCCGATTGCTCCCAAACCCGTGCGGTAAAATCCCGGAAATGTCCGAAGTGGCTCGGATTCGTGGGAACCGAAACTGACGTAGTAAAGTGAAGCTAGTTAGGTATTTTGCAGACGGGAGTAGAAAAACGCATTTAATTATTACGTACCACGACATACCTGTACTGTTTCCCAATTGATTATTATAATATCATCTTTTTTTATCACGCACTCTAAAATTTTCTCAATTGCATTGTACAGGTTTGCGCAAAGTGTCACTTTAAGTTGTCAGCTGATACGAATTAAGAAAAGACCTGGGCAAGCTATAAGAATGAAATATGGCCGAATAGGTCCGTACTTTGCTTAGAATTTAATTATTTGGGGTTTTGTTAGGAAAGATACTAAACAATATTTATTTATTTATGTATGTATTTATGTTTCAATCTAAAATAAAATTACAATTTATTTTTATTACCTACTTAAATTACTTAAAATTATTCACATAATATATCAATATCACTATCGTTATCATCGCCTGTTCTAATTATTATTTATTCTATATTATTTGCAATAAGGATATACGATTGTTCTGCTTTTTCTATATGTTTAACAGAATTTGCCCAACTTCGTGTAGGGATGTTAAAAACTTCGGTTTCTAGAAGTTTGAGGACACTGGAATTAACACGGGGAAAAACATTGTTACGAAGAATGGCAGATTTCAGTTTGTGCCAAACATGTTCAATGGGATTAAATATACAGTGGTAAGGCATTAAAGCTGTATGCCCTAGATTTTTTGCATAATTATTACAGACGTATTCCTTTCATAGGTTTAAGCTTTTTAGAATCTCAATTAATTGCTTTTTGGTATAATCTTCATGAAAATAAATTTCGTTATTATACATGTAGTTTTGGATTGTTGCTTTTGAGTCACATGAGGAAGGGGTTTTAGTCAAGTGTCTACTGTGATAACTTGCATTGTCCATTACAATGACGCTATTAGGAGGAATGTTGGGAACTAGTGTGTTTTTAAACCAACTTTCAAATAAATCAGCGGTGGTGCCTTCATGGTAATCCAGAGGAGAATCTTTAATATTTTTCGCAGACAGAGAAACTTCATTTGGAACCTAACCATCTTTAGAGCCAGCATGCAAAATAGTTATTCTTTTACTTCTTTTTGATGGCGCGTTTGTTTTACACTTATCAGTTGAGTCAACCCAACCCTTTTCCGGGGTATCATAAGTGTCGAACCGGGTTTCATCTAAGTAAATAACTGGCCTTTGTTGCTCTCTGTACATCCTATTTTTTTCTAGATATTCCAGTCGCCATTTCCGAATTCTAAAAGATTCCATTACAACTAGCCTTTTGTCAATTATTTTAAATCTAAAACCCATGTGTTGAATACACTTCCATAAGGTAGTTCTGCCACATTTAACACCGGTTTCATCTTTTTCAAGCCTCCTAATTACGATATCTAATGTAGGCACGCTTTGTTCCTCGTATAACTGGTAAATTTTACGCCCTATTATATCTTGATGACTTTCATCTACACTCGAGAAAATGTCAGCACCGCTTCTTTTTTTCCTCGCTGAAATGGGATTATTCATAATTTTCCATACAGTTGATGTTGGAATTTTTGTCAATGTGGCCGTTTCTTCTAAAGATGCTTGCTTGCTGGCACCACGTTCAATGAGAGTCAAATAAACGTTGTTTATAACTTCCTTAGTCTCAATAGAATAGTGTTTTCTACATTTGAGCGGGAGCATCTCCTGAGATACACTAGACTCGCACATATTTTGCATAATTCGCACACGATTCAACACACGAAATAAGAATGATTACTAATAAACTTAAAACAAATTAGTATACCAAACTAAAGAATATTAAACACAGGTAGGTATAAAATTAATTTCTATTACGGACCACAATTTTACCTGAATTTAAATTCCGAAAGTTTAAGTAATAATCTTGTTGCATTGTATGTTAATGACCACTCTTGGATAATCCCATTGAAAAGCAATTGGTCACTTTCTTATATCTATGAACAGACCATACCTGCTAGAAATAGCAACAAACTTTTATGTGAATTACTCTAGATTTCCTCCATGCCAACTAACGATGTTAATGAAGTAATTAAAGTGATTAAAGTGAAAACAGTTAAACGAGATATTGGAACTAATTACGTTTTCTTAAGGAACGGAATAATTATATCATGAAGAAATCAACGAATTAATTATCTATTACCACCTTACAATTTTGCAGAAATGTATTAAGGAGTGCAGGTATGCCGATGAGAAATACATAATTTTTTTAAATGATTTATTTTTTCTATATGTACATATCATTCAAGTTCAGATAACTTGTCCTCAAAGCAAGGAGCAGAGAATTAGAAACTAGTCAAAAAATGAAAAATTTGGTTGATTTTAGAATTTAAAAGCAGCAACCTTGAATGAAATATGGGTGAAAGTTCTTTTACAAAAGGGCATTCGCTATTATCTCCCTGTCACATTAACATCTGCTATTCTGAAATTTCTGAAATTACGAAAGAAAGGTACCTTTAAGTATCTAAAAAGTGAATCAACAAAATGGATTTACGAAGCAATTGGTCTAGTTCTCCACATTCTTTTGAAAGCGTATTTACTTTATTGATAATTGACAACCTTTAATTTATCCCAGAAGACTGTTATAGATTCACATTTTTAGTATTTGTAGACTGAGTGCAATTAAATATCACAAAGAAGCTTGCTCTGATCACAAGTCTATTAACTATGACCACAGTTACAATATGGCTTTTTAAATATAATATTAATACAAATTATAATTATGATAATGGGGTTTCAAAACTGTGAGTAGATCTATGAAAAGTTCTTGCACCCAATTCTTGTTTTCCACAAGTCAGATCTAGAAGAAAATTTTATTATCAGGGAACGCTGCACAAGGTTATCCATTTTTTTGTACTGGGTAGCACATAAATGAACGCCATAAAATTTTATCTCTGTCATTATTTTTATTTTTTAATTCATTTTATGATTGATAACTCGTTAAACAAGGCATATAAATTGGTTCAGTTGGCCAACAATGGATTCGAATTGTCGCGTGTGGATTTCCGGAATTTCCAAAATTTATGACCCGGAGAGATTTTGTCTCCAGTTCCAGAGTTATCATAGCTCTTTATGATCAGTTTCAGTTTTGCATTCTGCATGTTACAATCGGTTTAAAGGAAAACAGCGCCATTTCTTTTGTTAACATCAAGCAATATTCTTATTCACAAGGTTTTTTTAATTAGGTCCTAATAGTGTTTACTTTTTTGCTTTGCAATTGAGTTTTCAGTTTTCTAAGTGTAGTTTGGGAAGTATGTTTTCCCATAACGATGCATACGAGGTAAATCTGCTTTCTTGCTAAGTCTATCGATGACAGGTATAATGAATAAAATATTATCATTTGCAATGACAAAAATACAAAATCCAGGTGTAGATGAGCTAATCCGCAAACTCTTTTGTTAACCTATGTAGCAGATTCAAAGCGGCTTTTCAGTGATTAACTGCCCTTTTGGACAATTGTTTAAAATATGTTTTAACCACTAAAAATAAATGTTTTATATACATGAACAGAGTTTCCAAAAAGTATTGAATTGGATTATTTTAGAAATACACCTCTATCTGTTCAATAGCACATAAAACTACTGTCCAAAGATGACGCGACTTTGAAACCTTAGGACTAAACTTGTAGTCTTTATTTTAACTTCATATTCCACAAGTCAAAATACTTATCACAAACATCAAATTGTGTGTTGTGTGTGTGGTAGAGTCAGGATTATTTTTTTACAATTAATATTGCAAATAGTCTGAAGGTTCTCTAGAAATGAAAAAGAAAACAATATCTGCCAGAATTCCTCATTCCATCCATTATTGATGTTTGTGTTTTTATAAAACGTGAATAAAGTTGCAGAAATTTGTCATTCAAACATAAATCGGGTCCTTAATTAACATGAAATTTATTTGACTTACGATTTTTTGAATACAAAACCACTAGGTTCGTCAAATAATAAATTAATTTCACTTTATTTGAAACTTCTGATTCTACACTGTATAGGATAGATCACTTAATTCTCTAGTCGATTTAAAGAGTCTATCGCTCTTGCTTCCGACTTCTCGTTTGACCTTTATAAAAGTTAATAAAGTTTTTACAGCGTATATTAATCGAACGCCATCCACTGACAGCTAAGTACTCCATCATTGCCAAATAGATAGCCAGCGTACATCTACGAATCGTTGTACCCCTAAATGTTCCACAAATTTAAATTGGAGTTTATTTACCCATAACATTTTTATTACGAACTGTACGGTAAAGCCAGTAGTGAAAGTGGAAATAGTCAGACGAAAATAATGGTCCATATCGTTAGTCCTACAAATATTGATAGAATTGCCTGCTGGTAGAAAGAAATCTAAAACGTACATGTGATTAAAACTGATTTTTGACTGACATTAACGTACTGGTAAACTCTGAATTGTCAACTCTAAAGAGGTGATGGCCCGTCCCAGGTGTGAAGACGATTAATCGGATGATTCCGCACTTTCCCAAATAAATAGCTAAAGTTTGAGCGCTCGCCGGAAAACAAACGATCCGGAAATCCTCATCGTAAATTTTTCCTGGGGATTACTCGAGAATTTGTCTGAACGTACATATATTATACGCGAGCGTTTTATTTGTCTGAAAGTAACGCATTCCTTAATTCGGCCTAAATAATTTGAGCTCAGCAGATTCTTGGAAAAAACGATCATAAAAGAAAATTTATTCCTGTATCAACAAGTTTTCCAATTTATTTATATTTAAACATTTTTTTTTATTTAGTTAAGGCAATGTGGGGTTGATAGTCCTCCATCGGGCGCCTCCCCAGGTGGCGGATAGGGGAATGCTTCTCAGATATGGGTGGTACCGGGGAAATTAAATACTCGGGGTGGACCAAAACTAGCACAGATTCCTCAAGTTTGGGGTTATGCAGTGGACAGACCTAAACAAAAACGACATGGCGACGAAAAAGGATTAACGACTATAGGAATTTGGAACGTACAAGGGATACGGAATAAAGACCAGGAAGTTTTTTCAGAAATGAACGAGAGACATATAGATATCGCCATATTATCTGAAACCAAAAAAAAGAGAAAAGGATGCGAAAGGACCAAATATTATACACACTATTATAGCTGTGTGGAAAAAAGTGAAAGAGCAAAGGCAGTATCAATAGACAATCAATAAAAAGAAAATAAGAAAAACATGTTAAATATTGGGACGCCATAAACGAACGAATTATAAGAGTAACCCTAACCATACGAGGCAAAACAATGAATATTATTGGAATGTATGCTCCAAATGATGATTCTCTAGTAAAGGTGAAAGATGATTTTGAAACTGACACAAGGCAAGTACTAGATACAATTCCGAAACGCGAGGAACTCATTTTAGCTGGGGACTTCAATAGCCGGGTGTGTAGAAAATAAGACAACAAAGTAATAGGCCCTCACGGTGAAGACTGTTGTAATAACAATGGGGATAGATTGATACAAATGTGTGAAGAATATAACTTGAAAATTATGAACTCCTTCTTCCAACACAAGGACATACACAAGTATACGTGGGAACAACATACCAGGGGGTTAAAATAAAACAGGACAGCTCTTGTAGAGTATACGGTTGTAGAGTGAAAAGGGGTGCCGATTGCAGATCCGGACATTACCTGTTAATCTCCAAGTTTTTCATACCATACTACAAGCGAAATCAGGAAGGTCCTAAAAAAAAAGAAAGTGACCCAGCAGAAATAAAATACAACCTGGAAAGTTTAGAAGACACAAGTACGATCTATTTATATAAACGACGCTTAGATGAAAAACTAATAGAAGACAGCAGAACAATAGAGGAAGAATATAAGCATATAGCTGATAGTATAAAACATGCTGCATTGGAAGCACTGGGAAGATATGAAATTAAACGAAAACCATATTGGTGGGACGCAAAAGTTAAAAATAAGATCAAGGAAAAAGAAGCAATTATACCTGAAATGGCTAGACAGTAAGGACCCAGAAACTAAAGAAAGGTACAAACAGGCAGACAAAGACGTGAAGAAGGAAGTAACGGCTCGAAAAAATAACAAAATCGACAAAACCATCGGAGGAAAAAGATGTACAGAAGCATGGAATTCATTAAAGAGAATACGCCAAAGTGATAAAATAAGTTCAGTGACCACAGCGATACCTGAAAAGGAATGGATAACTTATTTTAAGAACCTACTGCAAGAAAATAGAGCATTCGAGGAGCAACCGCTCAATACAACGGCAGAAGAAATCCAATTACACATAGAGGAGGTTAGAAAAGCTCTAAGAGAGACAAAAAAAAGCAGAAAAGCAGCTGGCGTAGGAGGTATTCCATCAGAGCTTCTCAAACATGGTTCAGGAAAACTTTTAGGAATGATAACAAATCCCTTCCGAAGATGCATAAATGGGGAAAACGTCCCAAAGGATTGGCAGACTCATATCACACCTATTTATAAAAAAGGATCAAAGAGAGAGCCGAAAAACTACAGAGGCATTGCAGTTATATGTTTAATCGGACGTTTATACTCGCCGGTCATAAAATCAAAAATTGAACAGCAAATAGCTACAAGAAAAATGGAAGAGCAGTCAGGTTTTCACGCCGGAAGATCGGTGATAGACAATATTTTTACTCATAAAATCCTTGTAGAAAAGAGGAAACAGAGAACCCTAGATACACACTTAGCCTTCATTGACTTGGAAAAGGCATATGACATCGTCCCTATACACAAGCTGTGGAAAACAATGTTAGACATAGGAGTCAAGCCAAAATAAATCGAGGTGACCAAGAACCTATACCAGCTCAAGACTGCAAGAGTTAAAATAGCAAATATGCATCTAACAGAACCTTTCACCACTGATAAAGGACTACGACAAGGCTGTTGCTTATCGCCAACATTGTTTAAGATAATGAAAAACTTAAAACGTGGAAAAGACCATGTATGGGAATAGCCGTAGATGAAAACCTCCTTATGACCCTCTTCTATGCTGATGATCAAATAGTGATAGCCGAAGATGCAGATGATCTGAGCTATATGGTACGGAAACTGAACGAGTATTATGTACATGCCGGTTTGAAAATAAACATGACGAAGTCAGAATACATGATTGTAGGTAATGACGAAGTAAGAGATCTACCACTCGAAAACGAAAAAATGATAGGAGTAGAGAGATAAATATCTGGGTGTAATATTTAATAAGGACGAAAATAGCAGGGAAGAATATCCGATAATCCGATCACTTAACTCAGTACTATGGGAGAAGAACTTACGGAAGACAACAAAAAAAACGAATGTACTCTTCCTTTGTGGAAAGGGTAACATTATACGGAGCGGAGATCTGGGATCTGAATAGAGACAATAAAAATAAATTATTATCTACAGGAATGGATTTTTGGCGGAGAAGCTTGGGCGTAACACGATTAGAAAGAAAAAGAAACATCGATGTAAGAAGAGAAATGGAAATAGAAAAAGACATCACAGAGGAAATAGAAAGGCGACAACTGGTATGGTTTGGACATGTAAACAGAATGACAGATGATAGATGGCCAAAACGAATTTTAAAATGGACTCCCCCGCAGAGACGAAAACGTGGTTGACCAAAGCGCAGTTGGAAAGACGAGGTGGAAGAAGCAATGGCAGCAATGGATAGTTTGTGCATCAAAAATAAATTAATTTAAAGAGTTTTTTTTTATTTCTTTTACCTGTTAAAATTGTCGTTTTTTTAGAAGCATATTATAGGTTGTTTTTGAAACTATCCAAAAATTTACAAAAAATATTTCCATAGGATGCGGACTTGGTTATATAAACAGCTAGAAAAATAAAGCAAAGCAGATTCACAAAAATTCAGTTTATTTATCCAATTACAAATTTAATCAAAAATACCGCTCGGATGGAAATTCTTTATCCAAAAAAAAAAAGAAAAAAATCATACAAATGCGAACATGTTTAGTTTTGCATTAAATAGTTAAAATAAAAACGGCTTGCAGAGTGTGAAAATACGTGCGTCTGGCTCTTTAGAGGAAAACTAATCATAACTATTGTATATAAAAATAAATGTTAATGAAAATGCAGTCTGAATTACTACGACTTTCGTTTTCTTGAAAATCAAGCAAGTTACGAGCACACTTTACTATACTATACTTTTTATGGCTTATTCGAAATAAATAACAAAAATTGCAAATCATCTTTATAAATGATGTTGCTTAATTGCAATATTTTCAATTTTTTTTTTATTTTTTTGAATGAAGGGTGTCTAGGCGAGCGTTGGTGTATGTTTTTTAAAACACCCATTATAGAGGCCCTGCGTATGCTGATAATACAGGAACTTTTGTATCCAACATGAAAAAAATTATGTTGAAAAAACCCATTTTATATAATTTCATTTTCAACCAATAAAACCTGAGATTTGAATAGAACTAATAAGATCATGCGTTCAACAGTTTATTAATTGGACAGTTTTCAGTTTGGATGCATATTTTCAGCAGATTTTTCTCAAAACATGTTATACGTTTCTAAAAAATAGAAAAAACTAAGGACTTATTTGCGTTAATTGTTCGCACCAATAGTGATGGATTATGCTGACGGGTGACTGACTTTATATTGTTACTCACAGGAAGGAAGTCTGTAGAAACCATTGGAATAATAGGAGCGGCGACCTCAAAAGGTCTACCGAATGCAATACACTTTTGAATACGAAGAAGTTAAAATGGTAGATTTACTAAAATATGTATTGTGGCCTGCCCGTAAGCTAGTAATTACCGAAAAAACAACCTCTTTAATAGATGTTGAACAAGTTTTCAGAGAAAATGGTGAATACTGGCAAACATTAGGGACTAGTGAGGGGCCCAGGTAACTGGACAATTTTTTATTAAGACCGATTAAAATACATATTCATTGTAATGACTTTGATAGGGGATATCTCGGCAACGAATTTTCTAATTCTGTAGTAAGTACACAGGAAACAATTTTATAGTCAGCTCGATCATGGCGTCCTACAGCTAATGACTTCTATCTGTTTCGTTGCCCTGAAGAAGCTCGCTCCTACACGTTAGACGAGAGGTTTTATAATAGTGTGGGATATTATCTAGCAGCAGAAGAATGATTTCTCGAGCATTCACTCTACCTTTTTTTAGTTGAGAATATTTTAACGGCAGGTTAGTTGTAATATAATAGAGGCACAAGCGTCGAAAATTTATGTAAGCGCATAAAAATTATCTCATCCCGAATCACTGAACCCAAAATTAAAACACCTTACCTCTGCTCTTCTCTCTAATAATTTCCACATTAAAGATGTTAAGCGTTCCATCAAAAAATACACTTCACCACAACCTCCCAATAGCAATGATGCACTGATCACATATCAAAAGTCCTAAAGAAGTATAACGTTAAAACCAGATTTACCACTTGTCCAAAAATCTCTCAACATTTTCGACCCTTCAAAGACATTTGAGATGCCAGGAGTTTACAACAGTCTATGCGTATGCGGCAAAGAATACATTGGAGAGACCGGACGAAAAATATCAACTAGGCTTAAAGAACATGAAAAAGCCTTAAGACTAAGACAAATAAAATTCTTACATGTAATCAATTCTTCTACCAACGAAAAATCCGAGAGTCTGTACAAATCTATAAACAACCTAACAATCTTAACCGGGACGCAGGTCTTGGGAACCAGTCATCCGAGACATTTAGCTCCGAACCCCTCGAACAATATATAAACAGGTACAGAGAACAATGCGAGCCAGTTTCAGTCAAGCTCTGAAGTAGCCAACAGGATGATTGGCGAAACGTTAGCAAGTTCGACTCGGCAAGAACCGACGTAGAAGGAATTCCGAAGTTATGTAAAATGAATTCTGTAATAATTTTTGTTTTTTCTTTTCCCTTGATTGATCATAATTCTTTATCCCATGATATAAGTCGCCGAATTATATTTTCACAGCTGGAATTACAATGATTTGATTAAGAAAATATCTTAACGGATATACATCAGAAACATTCTCGTCTATTTTATGAATCGCCGAAAAGCAATACAAACTACCTTTTTGTTTTTCATTCCGTCATCCAAATACTAATCCTTGATTCGTTTGATCAATTAGTCAGACAAAAAGTAATTTATAAAAATATTATTGTGCTACGCTTCAATGCTTTTGAAGAGATACTTTGCTCAATTTTCATACTTAATTGTTTGACAGTTTCATCATTTATTTAAATATGGAATACTATAAATCGTGTCAAAATTTTGTATTTACAAATATACTTTATAGTAATTTCGTGACCATAAAATTCATTATTTGGTTTTCTCCATCAAATGAACATTTTCATTCGTATATATGATTTTTATTTAAAAACAATGTACGTTGCTAGATGTTAAAGAAAATCCTCATTCCATAAATCAGTGTCTTTTAACAACCAAAAATTACATTCTATTGTTATTCCTAAAATCGATTTATAAACAAAAGGACCAAACATTAAGTGCCAAGTTTGCTCCTATCATAATTTTTTTATATTACGATTTACCTAGAGTGATGCCAGCCCTAATTAGAGCAAGTTTTTTCTTCGGTGGTTCTCAATGCGGTGATACTTATTGATAAATGAACGAATATGATAATCTAATTTCATAGGACGGTACTCATTTAGCTCCTGCAACCTAAATAAACTTTGATATGGCTGTAGTAAATAACATTAAAAACCAATTAGAGATATTCAATCAACTAAAAATGAAACTAAACCACAACGAATCTACACATGTAGCTTTATTAAAAAGCAATTTCGAGTTTTCCCTAATATGCTAATCAACCATATTTTAAAAAGTTAAATGAAAATTTATTTTTAGCGCTACAGGTATTTCCTGTAATTATACTGTGGATAACGTATGCTTTATATGCATCGTAGTAAATGAACAATGCTGGGATTACTCTGCATGTCCTAGATTTCTCATCGATAATTTGCCGTTTTAAGTGATTCAGACCTTGGAAAGAAGAAAGATCTTTTGATCGCAAAGGCCCTCACTGACCATCAAGTACGGAATACTACTTCCTATTTTCTAATCTATGGGTTGCCAGAAAAAAGGATTGACTAATAAAACAATATTAGTATTAAGAAATAATAAACATTGAAAAGGTAAGGGAAACCTTAATTTTAAACGTAATTGGTCTTGTTCGTCTGGGTGTCTTTCTGATAGCATGTAATAAAAAATACGACACATATGACTAACAAGCGTAATTTGCTTGGTTTTTTGCAATTTACACAAATAGTAAGGCAATGATTTTTGTTATTTGCTCAGTATGAGTAAATTTTTATTTGAAATATAAGTTATTAAAATCCTTATCAAACCTCAATTGAAAGTTTATTTCATTGAAATGGCTAGTTTTAAAATTCCGTGAAATTTCCCAATACGCTTATTAGATTGTTTTCAAGAATTATTTCAATCATAAAACAAGTTTTCAAAGCTTTCAAAACATTAATCAATTTCTCGTTTTGTATGTATTGACCGGATTAATTTTATTTGGTCTTTAAACAAACCGAATAATATACAAAATGTTTACATTTTCAAAGAATAATCCACTCAGTTGGGTTTGTCAAATGGGGGTTTGTAGTAGGCAGGAGAACTAATTGCCCAAACACTTCACTTGGTTAATATATCACGCAATATTTACACAGCGAATTAATATAGGGAAGAGTACATTTATTAAATATCAATAATCAACTTTAGTTCCATTTGAAAATCTAAAATAATAACTCAGCATACGTTGCCAAATAATTGCCCTAGATTTAAAGAGCTCAAATGGAAACAAAAACTAATGCAAACAAAATGCAAGCTCAAAGTGTAAAAAATATTGAAATATCTGCAAAGCGCAATCGAAAATATAAATCTCGATACGAATTTTCATCTCGGCCTTTCTAAAAATAACTCTATTCATAAAACCGCAACAATTCAAACAAATGAAAAGCATATTTAAAATTTTATGTAGAATGCGTGTTGTTAGTACAGGACCAAGTTATATTCCGTACTCAAAACCAAATCAAGTATCTGCTTTTATGTGAAAAATTGTATTTTAAGCGCATTAGTTCGAAAAGTACAATTAGTAATGTTATCTAGTCAAATGAAATTAATCTCGGCGTCAACTATTTTATTTTATTTTTTTAATTAATTAATGTTTTATTAACTTACTCAAGAGCCAGACCTATTTTAATAATAAATCTAATTCAATACAACATTTTTCATGCATAACATTATCTTATATACAACAGGCGTAACAATACATATACATACTAGTAGACCACATAACCACACAACTAACTCCAAAAATACAGGTTCTACTCCATGATAGACTTGGCACTTGACCAAGTTCAGTATAAGATCTATTTTCATTATATCATCAAAACCAAAACCAAAACGGTAATTGACCAGGAACCTATGTTCAACACTTTCGAGGCTCTTAGTGTGCACTGCGTAAGAGGAGTTTCAAAGCTCAGATATATAGTCCAAGTGGGAACGAACTAATCAGCAGTTCAAAGATTTAAGAGACAAAAGATTATGGAAATCTTTGACCGTGATTCTTAAAAATGAGCAACAAAGTTGAAGGAGGTATCCAATTCCAAGGTACTAGATGGAGTGTACAAATTTAATATGGTATTCTGGAGTGAAAGGTTAAGGGAGTACGTGAGCAAAAATATATGATTAAATTACACTTGACCGTATTTAACCCCATTCAGTTATACATCATTAGCTGGAACAAACTGGTTATTACATTAAAGTTTGTCAGCAAACGAATACAGTCTATGGGAAACCTCACACTCCAATAGAAATATATATATCATCTACGAAAAGTAAAAACGAGGATGTTTTAAAATAAGTATGACTGCTATATTTAACTAGATTGAAAAACAAATGGCAAGTGGGGTAGCCGACTAAATATTTACATGAAATCGTCGACTTATATAATCTGCACCCTCTCCTGTATATAGCTTTCACACCAGTCAAGCAATAGCTCGGTATTCCTTGCTGCGTAAGCTTAGGCAGTTAAAGGCCATGCAGCGTAAATAGAATGAATATGAACTTGTCATCATTCTCCAACATCTCCAACAGAGAGGCATCATGAAATGAAATTAAGAAGAAAGAAGTTAAGAAGAAAGTCAGATTACATTTGATTTCTAAACGGAAAGCAAACTGCTGAGTGATAAAGTAGATATATGAAAGTGGGACCCTCAAGAACAAAACTACTATAACCACAGCTACCATCAAGAGTATTTCAATACAATTAGTAGAGATATTCACGTTATTATCAACGAGTCGGTCTGGAGTATCGCTGTTATAACAGTTATTTTTTTTAATGCAAAACTTTGAAATAATGAACATAATCCTTATAGCATTCAGAAAACCAGTTACAACCCGCCCTCAATCTAGAAAACTCCAAACCCAAGATTATAAACCACTCCGCTGCATTTCGAATGCACTTCTTTTTTCTTGAGAATTAAATTCTTCAGCTATCTAGAGAAAGGAAATTTAAAGGATTATGTTTGCCTTAGAGGCACAAATAAGTTCATTGCTTTCAGTCGATAGTCTCGGACAGTAGTGTTGGCAAAAATTTATTACAATCTGTGCATGCTTATAGTATTGGTGCTATTTGTGCTGCTCGAGCGACAAGGTTTAACTTTACGTTCGAAATTTAAGAAAAACTGTTTCTGTGACTAAACTTCTATGACAATGTGGACTAAACTATTTCAAAATTATCTACATATACGTGAAATTCCCCTCTATGCTTACTTCTGTGTTAAAAGTCACGGACATCCCAGACAGCTAAAAGAAAATTATGCAACAAATTTCATAGAGGACACTTTATACGTAAGTGGAGCCCGAGTATCTAATAAATAATTAAATCAAGGATGATAACTGTCGTACCTTACTATTTTTAGAAATAAAAATCATTATCCTATGGTTCACTATTAAAAAACTTCGAGTCAAATACGAAATTCACATAGTATTAATATAGTGAGCAAGTAGATAAACTAAAAGAGTTCAGACGAACATAACCTTAAAACTTCCAATCGCCCCTCTGGACTACCGCGGCACCATGAAGCTTGTAGGTCGGTGCACCGAACTATATTTCGGCGATACGCGGGAATCTTGCCCTACACTATCATCAAGGTTTACAGAAATATGATATGCTCTAAACTTTGTTATGATAGTTCCCGATACTCTCGTCTAACTCCGATAAGTAGCCAGATTATAAAGGACCAAAATATTTTGGGTTGGTCCAGCAATTAAACTTTCGATAATTCAAGACGATATTTTATAAGCAGCGCAGCAGAGGTAATATGACATTCGACGCTGTCAAATTACCGATCAGCTGAAATAAAAGGAAATAAATTATTAATTAGAAGTTACGTTTCGGAACACTTTCGCCCATTTCTGTTGACGTCTAACGAAAATTAAGCACCTCTACTCAACACGAAATAGATCCGACGACAGGGATGTAATTAAAAGATGCTTTTCTTGTAAATTTTACGTAATGAATTTTCCTGGTAATTAATATTTACGGTCCGGACAAATTGCCTCCTTTCTGACAGCTGACTCTCGCTTCCTCCACTAATATTTGTCACGTCAGCGTTTGAAAAAACCCTTGCGTTGGCACACACACAATGACTTCTTTATTCTGAAAGTTTCTTTAACCTCAAACTTAATTTCATTATAAAGCTGCTTAACTGAATACTGCATATTCTATATTATAATAACAAGGTGTTTTATTGCAATTAAGGGTAACACATCAAGATTTTTTTAAAAGAACTGCAACTGAACAGCCGTCATTTCGGAGTATTTTGTAAGATTTTTGCTATACCGTCCATACGTCCACAAATTAGGATACAGTGGATATTGTGTCATTATTCTAAGGGAAACATGACATATTTTCGATATTTTTTAGACCAATTTGTTATTTATTAGGTCCGTTATTATTCAGATACCTCTTGTACTTGGTGGTTCATGTAGAAAATATCATCACGTCATTTTAGGGCTACGAAGGATCTGTGAAAAGTATGCTTTTGTAAAAAGAAATCGGCAAGTAATTATGTCCTCTGATGAGATCAGAACTCGCTGACTTGAAATAAACAGTCGAAACATAAGGAAGAACAACAACTGGTTTGGACAACATACCCAACCTAACTCTGTAACTCGGTTTGTGAATTTGTATAGTTCCTCGAATTCAATGAGTTCAGCTCCTATTACCCTTAATCTCAATCTTTAGTCAGATTGTCGATAACGGGGAAATTATTGTAAGCGCAATTTTAAAAAGTCAAAAGCGGCTCACTTTAAACAAAAGTCTAGCTATAATTGGTATTAACAGAACCTTTTCAACAAAGTTGATCGTCTTCTAATAACAACAATATAAACGACTTACAACGTCATCTGTAGCAAATAGCTTTATTTTATTAAACACGTTAATTTTAAACATCGAAACAAGCAATTAACTCAGTTAAAGGTTCGTCCTTAGGCGGCAACCCTCGAGCTCATGGTTAATAAAGACATCATCGTTGGAATAGCGAAAATTGCCAAACGGAATGAGTTTGTGTCCCACCACCCGTTAACGATTAGTTTTGCACAAGACGTTTTGCCCTTATGCGACAATAAATTAAGCGGCGGCATAAAGCGATGACAGTGTCAACATGAATACCCCAGTATCGTCACGCGCCATCTTACCGACTATATAAGCCTAGCAAGTTAAACAAAATTTACGGAATCTTCAATAGAGGGCGGTGGTCTATTGTAAATTTATTATGCGAGTATGCAAATCAAGACCCTACAGAGACACTTAACTTGTTTCGCCATCTCATGTGTCTCTAACAGGGGCTTCAAACAAGACGCAGCCAAAATCGAGTCGATTGTACCTATTCACAATTCTCAGCTCGTTTATACTTAGTGAATAATAAACATATCTCTGTTGACCTTAATGTACCTTCATTTTGTGTATTCCATTTAAGAAAGTCCCTCGACTAATATATATCATCAATAGTGAATAATGGTAATTCACCACTGGTACAAAATATTCCAAATTTTACAATAACACAATAGAAAAATTATTTAGCACAATCATAAAGAAAGTAGTTTTCAAAAAACCTTGTTTTAAAAAAGGCGCAAGAAGAACATGAGCAGAATAGAATTTACGATTAAAAAAAAAGAGGATTGAGATAAAAATCCATCTACCTACTTATACTTATATTCAATCATATAACTCTACAATTCTACCAAAATAGAGAGAAAGGAAGAGAGAGAAAGATAATTTGAAAAGATTAATAATTTCTCACATTAGTAGAAGAAATGGGAAACTGACAACATGCTAGAAAAGAAAAGACAGTAGAGCCCTTTATAATTTCTTTGGGCTCCAACGACTATAGTTCACCTAACTACTTGGAATATGATAACTAAAATTTACAAATAAAGCTGTATTGTAAAATTATAAATAATAAAATTAATTATAATTCATTTATTTTATATTTTTCTTACTTCTACAAAATCAAGTATAATTATTATTAGATTTATTCTAATAAACCACCAGTAAGACTGTCACATTACTTTCATTCACCAAACTTGCTTTGCTATTGCATGAAAATTAGTGTGATAATAATTTAGTAATGATTCGAGATATGTAGCAGGTCTGAAAACTGAAATACGGAAAACTATCATTACAATTTATCAACAATTTATGAACTTTAATAGCGATTTGACATTTGTTCCTAAATTATTGGAGACGAGAGATAAACTTGCTTCAATCAAGTTTTGTATTAGTATCATCATTAAGATTTGCCTTAAAGCAATATTTGACAATTGTTTACGAGTGTATCCAGCTAATGACTGCATAATGTCAAAAATCGCCGAGTTTCTAGGTTAGTACTCCATTCATTTTCAATAATGTAATAACCACAGCTTGGCAAGTACATGTTCTCCAAACACGCTGAACAATCACAATAGTTTCAACTGCAACAAAATCTATTAGCGTAATATCATAACTTTCCAACGATACAGACATATTTGCTATTATTACCGACCAACCCATTTTACCGAATGTCTACAATTCGCACAAACGTCACACGAAAATAATGCGTTTCATCACGGCGCTTGATAAACAGTTTTAGTTTCACACCTAATTTATTCCATCTTCCTACTGCGCCCACCTCTCCTCCACACCTTTTACAATTGCCGGAGTAAAGTTCGAGTGGAAATTCGCATAATGCCTGTTTCTAAATTTAAAGAATTTTAAAGCCAAGTGAAAAAGAGAATAAAAGATAACAGTGAAAAGGTCATAAAAGGTTAGTTACATTAAAGTGCCCCCAAAATGAAACTTTTGGCTGTGTCCATTTAACAGCGTTTTAAAAGAACTCATTCTAAAAGGGTATACAGAAACGACACTGTTTCCACTGTTTTATAACGCGTGGTAATGCAGAAACCACATGAAATTCTTATCAAAATATATACGTTGTCCATTTGTTTTTTACTGCTCACAATGTTCCTTTTTTTTAGGAAGCATTCTTGAAAATCATTGACTATTAAACTTTAAATACGATTCTATCAATCATCAACCAAGAGTTGGAGCGTTTTCCAATTTCTATGACGTATAAAAAGTAGTAGAATAACAGCATAAGATTCATATTTTTTTCACACCAACAACGAATCCTGGTTTCGTGCAAATGTAATTTCACGCTATCGAATGTCGAATGGACGATCATTACATTTATTATTCCGGTAATGACGGTGTACGACACATAAATGATGTGGGTTTCTTGGTGGAAGTAACAAAAGCATATCATAACAGAGTTTGCGTGTTACAGCTCAATATATCGCCCATGCCAACCAATCTTATACAGGTTTATGCTCCCATTTGTGATGGTTCTGATGATAAAGAAGAAGGCTTTTATGATGACGTTGGAATTAACCAAATCCTAGGAAGTTAATATAATTATGGGTTCTCTTAAGGCAAAAGTTGGCAAATGTCAAAGACAGGCAATAGTATGAGTTATGACTTAGGTAAATCAAATTATCTGGGAGATCGATTGATACAGTTCTGCCAAGAAAACAACTTAATTATAGCAAATACACATTTTAAGCAACCTCTAAGGCGTCTATACGCATGGATTTCTAATGCTGATAAAAATGTAGGCAACCAAATAGACTTCATCATTCAGGAATACCATACAAATTGCTGAGACCAACCCAGCCCCAAATATATTCAGAGATCACCCATTATCGACTGCGAAAACGAAACTGAAATTAAAAAAATCTTAGGCCATAAAAACTATAGATAAAAGAAGACTTTTAATTTCAGCCATAAGAACGAACGATACAAGTGCGAGAAGAATTAAATTCAAGATTGGATACGAGTCATCAAACGTTAAATGAAAACGACGTAGTAGAGGTTACTCAAGCTAAGCTGAAAAGTACCAAAACTAAACATAAAGCTTGGATTACCGATGACATCCTGAAATTAATGGACTGCTGTAGATCATATAAAGACCCTACAAGATACAAAGCGAACCACCAAGAAATTAGGGCTAAGATTAGGCAATCGAAAGCAAATTGGTTAGCCGAAATATAAATAGAGGTCTTAAAAATGTTGGAAGAGGAAGATAGCTTTCACACTTCTGTTAAGTTTGCTAAACTGCATATACAAAATCGGAATAATTCCTAAAGAGTGACTCAGGTCAACTTTCGTTGCTCTACCCAAGAAAGCTAACAGGCATTGCAAATATTATAGAGCGATCAGTTTAAAGAGCCATGTATTGAAGTTGTTCTTAAAAATCATTCACTACAGAATATACATAAAATGCGAAGAAAACATTGGTATGTCTCAATTTGGTTTTCAAAGTGATTTCTATATATATATATATATATGGGCCTGGATGGTCGGAACATTAAGATGATAGCCAACTTATACTGGAACCAGACAGCTGACATAGGAGTTAACGGCCAGACATCTGAAGAATTGCCTATTATGAGAGGAGTTCGACAAAGATGTGTTCTCCCCTCTTTTGTTTAGTTTGAATGCAGAAAAAATCTTCAGGGGAGCCGTCGAAGAAAGAACAGAGGGTGTAATTGCTAATGGAATCGTCATCAACAATTTAAGATAAGCTGACAACACGGTGTTATTAGCAATAGATAAGGATGATTTGAAGCTACTTTTATCGCCGGAACAGGCCATAGCCAACAAATGGGTTTTTTCTTAAATATAAAGAAAACCAAATGGGTAGGCACAAATAGTGGAGAGATTACAAATATTACAAGTATTTAGGGTGCTGGGTGAATGAAAACTGGGACTCAACTTAAGAAATCAAAAACAGAATAGAGCCGACAAGAACATCTTTTAAGAACATGCAAAATGTAACCAACAGAACCTTAAGAATACACTTAATACGTTGCTATGTCTTTAACTTATTATACTACGGTATGAAACCATGGACCCTCACTGAAACAATGGGTAAGAGGATCGAGGTTATCAAAATTTGGGCTTACCGGAGAATGTTGAAGATATCATGGATGGACAGAGTGACCAATCAAGGGACTCTGCAACATATGAACAAAGAAAGGGAGGTACCTAATACCCCTAAAAGAAGAAGGCTGGAATATTTTGCCTGTGATCGTCTCTTGTCTTCATATTAGGAACATAGATACATTTTTTTGCAAATGTTGCAAGCAAATTCAAGAGCGCCGTTTGTAAAGTTTGACTGTGTGTACGTCCACTAGTCTTGAAACCAAATAGAATATAAGCGCGTGAGTTGAAACAAAATATTTTGGGATCAATAGAAACAAAAATTCCTGTAACATGAGTTCCAAGAACTAAACACTTATAAAGATATAAATACAATACTTATAGTTGTGTCTCCTGGTGTCGACAATGCAATTGCAGCCCAGTTGAAGCCGGTTGCTGGTTAGAACGGCAAGAGTTGAATATTTGGGGATAGTAACTTCGAAAAACGTGATGCCTTAGGTTTTTAAACCTTTAAATAAGCAGGAACGAATTATTTTTTCAAGATGGCAGGTGAAGAGAGAAACTATTGTTTTCAATTTATCTTTTATTAAACAAAAATATTGCGATTATTTTGTGTTTTCCTTGGAAATGCATCTTTAAATTTTTACGTGAGTTAAAAGCAAGATTTTTGCTGTATAGAAGCAAGGCAACACAATTTTAGTTTCCGTTCGTGGTAGAATACCCCAAAATATTGAAAACATAGATTGGATTCCAGTGAATAATTTCCAAATTAAATAATCTAAGAAACCCGCACGTTGGCTGACTAAATTAAATTACACCCTTTATGTTGAGGTCTCCCCATTTTACCGCCGCCTATAAAACTTATTTTATTACAGGTTCGTGACTTACATCAACCACTCTCGCAGAAATATAAAAATATATTCGCGATGGTATCTTTGACAAACCTCGAAAACTCCAACCTAATAATTAGGAAATACTGTTCGAATAGCACCATGTAGATATATTCACTTCTATAAGTAATAACGAAATAAATAGAAGTCAACCACAAGTTTATTATATTTGAAATTCAACATAGACTATAAATTTGACTGTGGCCAAAGTGATACATCATTTCATGAAAATATTTCTACAAGAAAAAGTCACCACTTCAATTTAGAGCATATGACTTTGCCTAGTGCCATTAAGATTCGAAATTACCAGTCGAATTATAGCAGTTCAAGAGCTCCAACTGGAATCAATGTCGGAGCACCAAATGACGTACGGCATAAACTTAATTTTTTACAATGGACATTAAAATGAAATGAATCAAATGAAATGTTTCAATTTAAAGTGAAGCAAATATGAAGATAAAATTACAACTTAACTTCAACATACCAAACCTTTTTGGGATTCGCAAGACCAAGGTTTTCTAAACAAAATATTTCAAAATTTTGTACCTATGAAAGTTCTCGAAAAACGCATTAATTTTATACTTGGACCTTATATTTTTTGTAGCTTTATCAATATCAACAACATGCAACAAACTTGAGGTTATAGATTTTTATAATGCCTAAAGATGTCAGTCAAAAGGACTTAAGTCCATTGCTCAATCTCCCAATTCATGTATAGGCACCCAAATTGAAGACTTGCGGGGCCTGTGGCAGTCGTTTTGTGGAAGATGTTTATTCTGAACACCACTATTTTAAGCCGTCGCCAATTGCATTGTATTCAAAATTCAAAATCAACCGAACGGTTTACGAGAAATACAACTTTGAAATTGGGGTCCGTTTTTAGTGGCAGTTCCGCTTCAGGGTGAGCAATACTTAGTTGAATCTTCGACTGACACGGAGGAATCAACCATAGGGGTCGTTATATTTTGTTAAAAAGAACTTGGTATTGCAGCATATAATTGAAACCAAACGAGTGAATAACGTCTGTAACTGCTAACAATGAAGTTTTTAATGCCAAAGAGATATGTAATAATAGAGCAGGCAAGTAGACTCTGAATGTTCAAACGACTTTTAGTGCGAAAGAAAATGTTTACCTTAAATCGCTAGTTGCCTATTTTATTAGCAATCACTTCTCAAATATTTACTGTCGATTTGAGTTCAGTCTCGACACAATGTAAACAGGCAAGAAATCTTATTTACCGGTTGATCCTATATTATGTGCTTTTTTACTAACCTTTGTGTTGTTAGGGTATTTAATTTTTTAATCTCAAAGGACGTTTGGGTACAATTCGAAAAATCGCTGCAAACGGTTAACATAAATACTTATGTATATTCGAACAGCGCCATTTAGCTCAGTTTGGCCCGATCGAAATCTAATTCCGGCAAATAAATAAACCACACATGGTCGACGTCAGACTACTGTTTAATTAATTTGTTTTCTATTTAATTGAAAATAGATATTCGTTAAAAAAAATGGAAGCAATATCAATATAATATTCATAACTACCTATGCAATAACAGGGACCGATGTTCATCAATACGCTTTGTACCGTGTGCTCATGAAATTTGGCTCGGTGAATCTTACCTGAAACAAAAAATGCCATTCTTATAATTATTTCTAATTAGCGCATATATAACTAATTACTTTTAACGGAGCTTACAAAAGCAATCAAAGTTATCAATTGCTTACTTATATCGAGAGTAAAATTAAAATCATGTTCCTGTTGGAAAATAATAAACAAAAATTAACACATAATTGCATGAGTATAAAAATAACTAATTACATGATCGACCATTTGCCGTACAAGATCTGCCAAAGAAATTTCGAAACTAAGAGCATTTCATTATTGATTTACTGTCATTTCTATAATTTAAACAACAACTTTATTTTGAAAAAGGATTGTTATTAACTAATTCAATTTCTGTGAAAATATAGAATTACAAAATAGAGCGATATTTTATTCTTTTTGTTCGCAGCTATAAAAATCGCTTTTACTTCATAGTACTACTACTTACTTCCAATTGGAAGGAGATCTCTTATTTTCTATCAATAATTTCGAATTGCGATTGTTTTATCTCACGCTAGTTTACTTCCTACACGAGGCCAACTTAATTTGGTATAAAAATACTTGTTTAGTTAGATTACACAGATTACATACAATGTCCACCGCACAGTGACTGCCATTACGGCCGCAATTGTAATTAAAGTGTTATTCCCTGGTGAATATTTACCCTGCTTTATCTGGTCGTAAAACGAACTTTATGTGCACGATTATTTCGGCTATAATGGTGACTCGCTTGGTTAGAATGAACTCCATTTTCTCGAGAAAAAAGCGTGGTAGTCTCAGGATAAGGCGAACGCGGAGCAAAGGGGGAAATGCGGAAAAGCTAAAGCGGTTATATTGGTTATTTCGGGGGAAGTTCTGAGTAAGCTTTATTTCACAATATTTAATCTACGGTTTATCAGGTCCTTGGCTCCATTATTTCGTGACAACCGTCGTTATTTTCTTTGTATCTCTTATGTATTTTGGCCAACAGCGTTCTTCAACTTTAATAACGTTTTGGGAGAAAAAAAGGTGGAATTTGGCTACTTTCATTAGATAAAGAAGATTATTATTTTATTTCTGGTGCGAGAGGAATAATAAACCCCTACGTATAAGATAACTTACTCCCTCTAATTAGGCGTTAATGAAAACTCATCCTGCGAATGGCGAAAAGCGAGAAAAGTTGGTTCAGTTATCTTTATGTGATGGTTATTTTCCATGGATTTGACTTTTATTGAAATAATGAATGAAATTGCCAAAAAGACAATCGCTGCATACTTGAAACTCGGATTTAAGGATGGTTTGTAGTACCTTATTTGAAAGTCGATGAAATTTAACGAAATTTTTAAAATATACAAAATTCCACGATCAATAATAGGTACCTAGCTCACCTATGTTGACAGTTCCCGAATAAATGTTCAATTAATGAATGAAAGTTGACGGTTCATTTTATCGGTAACAAAAGTAGTAAAAATTATCCAATAAGCAATTCTTCTTGTAATTATGGTCTCTCAAGAGCGAGCAGACCTCCTGGATGTCCCCCCAACAATGGCATGTGAGCTGGAGCTCATCTTTCCAGCGGCGTCTCCGACTACCCAGTACAAGGCAAAACCCTTATAAAAAGAAGAGGAAGAGAAGAGAAGTAATTCTTCTTCTTCTTCTCTCTTCGATTTAGGCAAACTGTATCTTTTTCTTGGTCACCTCTACCTATTCGGGAAACTATAGATAAATATATCCAAATAGAGGTAGCGAGCCGTGGAAATGTCATCTATATTACTTCTAATTTCAAGTTAAGGGTTTCATGCTGGCGTGCTTCAATTTTTTATTAATTTAAGATCGAAAATTATTCTCGAATTAATATTAATTTTCGATATCCTTGTAACAGATAATGCGAAAATGAAAAAGAAACCTCTATGTCAGTACCTTGATCACCGGAGAAACCTTAATAAACAAAACACGCAATAAACAGGAGGGAGAACAACCCCATTACGCAACATCAATGACGACTGAAGGCAAAAAGAGTAACCCGAATGTGGCACGGTATTATTACATAAATTATCAAAATAATTCCATAAAGCAATGATACTATAATTAACGAGATGTTTTCATCTACGTTCCAATAATATTAGAGACTCACATCTTTAGCTCATTTACCAAGAATACAAACCGCCCTGACAGCCCAGGTTTGAACATTAATTTACTTTGTTACTTAATTAAGCTGGTTAGGTTTTGAGGTACGGAAAATTAACCTGCGAAAGATGAACTCCTTTGTAAAGTAGACCGACAACTGATTTGTTTGATGTTATGAAGTTATTGAACTAACAGAAAATCCCAAATTTATTCGTCGGACTAACGGAAATTGCATCGCACCGCATAATAATTTAAGTTTTTTCTATTTTCTCGTGTTTCAAAAAACGCTCGACTCATTTCTAGGTCAACGGTCAAGTATATCTTTCTTTTAATTATTCTCGAAGCATGGCCTGTTACTTAACGAAAATAAGACGCCACTTATAATTTTTGGTAAGGGTAAAAAAAAAATAATTATACTAGACGCTGCCAAAATTTACTTATATGGCCGGTTGCCTAATGCATAAATCTGGGTCTGCATTTCGATAATAATTTCAAAGTAACTTAGCTTCATTCGTCAAGAAATTGTTTTACAAGCTTCGGATTCTCTACTCTATTCTCGACACAGCATTAAGTTAAAACTTACTTCATACTATATAGTAGTTTACTGGCCTGCCCCACCAAAAGGATATTCATAAATTTTATCACATATCTACTAGCCTAAAGGATTCTCGCTTAGACGAACGTTTTAAATCGTAGCTTTTAGTCTTAATTAAAAAATTAATATCTCTCCAAGGTCCTATATATCTTTTTGACAAACTTACTCGTGGATCAGATATTCATTCGGGTAATATTCGCCTTAGGGGGCTGTTTGCCGTTCCCAAACATACTTCGGCACAATTGTAGTGTTGTTTCACGCATAATGCTATCAAGGCTTACCACAAACTCCCTCTCCAACTGAAATCAATCACCTTAGTTACTTCATTCAAACAAAATCAATACATT
Source organism: Cylas formicarius (assembly GCF_029955315.1). Classification (NCBI taxonomy): domain Eukaryota; kingdom Metazoa; phylum Arthropoda; class Insecta; order Coleoptera; family Brentidae; genus Cylas; species Cylas formicarius. Next base: position 4,642,136 of record NW_026844347.1, read on the forward strand.
TATCATAATAGAGACCGATCATAAAACTAGTAACTATCAAATTGTATATATTTATGGTGTCAATTTATTTTTTCTTATCTCTTTCTTTTTTGAATTCACTCTAGCGGTGTTAATAATTAATAATATTTTTTTCACATTTTAACTCTCCCCCTTTGAATGGATGTCTATGTAATTTATATGCAATATTTTATTTTATAAGTAGTGTCATATTTATGGAGTTGCATGAGAGGAACTAAGCTAGATGACGCCCCACCAGTTATATATTTTGTAAGATATCTCCTTCGAAATCGAATAAAGGCCCTTCATTATTATTATTATTAATAATATTATTTAATATAGAATCAAAGAATGATGTTAATTTGGTTAAGCAGTATGTGGCTGAAAATACCTCTTTCAGAAGATTCGGTTGTGTCGAAGGGGTCATAAAACCATATTTTTAATTATTTCTGGGACGGAGGTATCTTTAACACAAAACACCTTTGTTCGGGTCATAAAAAAAATTGCAGACAAAATTTTATTATGTTCTATAGGAGAGTCGCTAAAGGAGGGTGCCACTTATTGTGATCTAAAAATTTTTTATGTGGACTTTTTTTATTTTTTGGGAAAATCAATTTTCTCTTGTTTAGAGTAATAGAAGAAACTGGTTTTGGAGTTATTTAAGGTTTTAGGAAGAAATGTTACCCAAATTAAATTATTTTAGGTAATTCAAGTGGTAGAAAGGCTATGTCAAGGCATTTTTTCAGAAAGAATAATGAAATAAAAATATGTACATTTTGTCGACAACTATTATTTGTATTTCTAGTCTAATTTTTATTTCACTATTCAAAAAATAAGTAAAAAAAACATTTTAGGGACCCTTCTATACAGGCCTAACTTCTGAAAGAAGGACACATGTTTATTAGTCAAAGCAACCTGTTTTAAAGATTAATTTAAACTAAAAATTAGAGTAGCATTTTTTTTAACACGCTGTAGAATTCAGATTTTCTTCTATCAAAAATGCAATAGAATTTGCAATGGATAGTTTTAATTATTACGCGTGCACGTTAACAGTGACACTGTGTTGCTCTTTTTATTTAAACAAAAAATTTACGTAACTTCGCTAATTTTAAGCAGTTTTTTTAAAGAAATCTGAATGATTCGATGGCAAAATTTTACAAAACCTATAAATTTTACGGTTAAGTTGTAACTGCTTACCCTGTACAGTTATCAAAAGTGTTTCCGATAAAAGTAACTTGGAAAGATTCTACAAACCACTGTAACTATTTAGCTTTATGACCAGACTAAATGTACAACCAACCAGGTCTACTATGCCGACATTATTCCGAATCATATTTAAATCTACAGGAGTTGCACTAAAAAAGCACGGAATAAGAACAAAGTATCTTGCGGTCCTGACAAAGTTCCTTGTTTGATTGTGCGAGATTGCACACACGTTTATTTTTAACTTAGCACTAGCAACAAACTCCTTCCCAGATCTCTGAGAGGAGGCAAGATTTACTCCCGTCCTAAAGAAGTCAAAAGCATCTGATATATCCAATTACAGGCATGTATCGGTAATATCGCCTTTTGCGAGGGCTTTAGAGATGTCGCAAACACTTATAAAGGTCGAAGCACCATCAGTAATTTGGCTTGCTTTGCTAAGGCTTTGGGAGGCGGGTAGATGTGCTATACACGGACTTTTCAAAAGGCTTTGACCGGGTGGACCACACTGTACTGCTCTCTAAACTGAGTATGCTTGGATTTCGTGATGATCTTGTGACATTCATAGTCATATCTGCACAACAGAATACAGCATGTGGAGATCCGCAATCACTCATCGCTTAGATTCATGGCTAGTAGCGGCGTTCCCCAGGGTAACAATTTAGAGCCAATGATATTCTTGCTATTCATTAATGATATAGTAGCTAACATTGATAGTCAAATTTGACTCTTTGCTGATGATGTCAAACTGTTTAGAATAATTGATAGTGCAGCCGATTATGTGTCTCTACAGAATGATTTGGAGATTATTGGTTCTTAGTGTGCCTAATAACCTACCCCTGAACACAGGTAAATGTTTCGCAATGACATTTTAAACAAAACTGATACTATAACTTTTCATTACCATCTGGATAACATATTATTAAGAAAATGTGACAATTTTAAAGATCTGGGTATAACGTTTGGTACAAAACTCTTCTTCAGAAATCAAGTCGATGACATGGAAGTGACATAGAGTTGGACTGTGGAGGTGTACTCAAAATGCTGGGATTCATAATGAGAAATTCTAGAGATTTTGCAAGCGAACATACTTTAAAACTGTTATACTATAGTTATGTGCGCTCGAAACATGAGTACGGTTTAACGGCAAGCAATATTTGGTAAGTACATTACTCAAATTGAAAACGCACAGAAAAAGTTTCTGAAATTTCTTCACTTTTGTGTAAATGGTTTTTACCCGGCTAGGGGACTGCCACGGAGTAATTTATTACTGTTTAAAGTTCCCTCAGTTTTTATATAAACTTTGCAATGCGCTACTGGATTGCCCTGAGTTGCCGAGACAATTAAACTTTCATTTCTTTCTTTATTTACCTAGTAATTCCAAAAACCAATTTTTTTATCAAAGGTTCTCTCTATCAGTTGATGAAATTATTGAATGACTGTTGTAATAATATTGACGTTTTTTTATCATAGTCGCCTACAGATTACCACAATAATTAAACATAAATTTGAAATAATGGATTGTATGTCTCACTATTACATTGTTGGAGTGAATATAGTTGAATACTGATTATACTTATAGTTTATAGCTCTTACGATGAAATTAATATAATAAAACCAAATCTTAGCGCGGGAGAGGTTAGATGTTACTTATAATTTTATCAAACAATATATAAGCAGGTACAGAGTAAAATGCGAGCCAGTTTTAGCCAAGCTCTGAAGAAGCCAACAGGATGATTGGCGAAACGTTAGCTAGTTCGAGTCAACAAAAACCGACGAAAGTTGAAAATGGTTGGAATTTTCAAAATGTACTATTAGTCGCTAGTGGCAAGACAATAACCAGGGAAGTACTAAAACCATAACAGTTCATCACAAACAGTTTTGCAATTAGCCCCATACTTTTAACCAAATTGAACTGATTCGGAGAATTACAAAAATTATGATAAAACCGACATAGTGGCAGCGATGGTCATACTAAAGATGCTTGTTTATAAATTTGGCAAGAGGAACTGTTACTCCTGAAACGTCAAATGCTACATACACATAGAGAAGAAATAATTGACGAGTAGTATAACAAGGAATAATTAACTTATTATTAATGTTGAGGACGACTCTAGTGATTCTAGTGATTTCAGTGACTGTATTCAAATATTCATAAAGTCTAATAATTACTATTTAGAGGTACCGAATGCTGTTTTCATTTTTCTGTTATGATTGACAAATAAGCAACTAAAATCGAGTTGCTGAATAAATATCTATAAAATAAAGCTTTGAAACATTGTATATTTTAAGCATTTTTGAAAATTTTTAGATAACTAGATTCCTTGATTAAATGAAAATATGTAAATTACTAAAATTTTGTTTGATGTGAGCTACTGATACTTAATACTGGAAGTTGTCAGTGTAAAGTCTTCCTAGTAGTCCCATTATTAGTTTATATATGTAGTATGACGCATATTATGAGAAACTTTTTACATTAGCGTTTCTAGTGTGAACATGTTATATGTGGTTGTAAACTTGATATTTGTCGATGTGCTGGGAAAATAATAAAGGTTTCCGAATGTCGGGGGCGACTTTCGCGATCCTTTGTATTTTCCGAAATTCATCCATTAACATTAGCCTTATACACTCGAAGTCGGGGCATAAACAAAGGGTTTAGCCGCACCGAGAGTACGGAAACCTGAAACTTTTGACTTTTCCTTTGTACCGCATTTAAACGAGCACGGATGCAGGGAAATGATTGCAAAGAACGTAAAGTGTGTACTTTTAAACTTTGAAATTTGATTTATTCGGGGCGAAGGAATTCAGTCGAGGAGAATTCAAAGCTCGAAAATCAAATACTTTGGTGAAACGTTAAATTAACAGTAGAATTGGTACGCGCAATCCCAATGAAATGTTTGTGTTCTCTTAGGTAAGTTGCTACAATTCTAAATTAGTTATTTCGAGTAATCTCTGGTGTTGCTGGCGGTAAGAATTATGGCCTTTTTATGGCGGAATAAATTTTATTGATTGATTGTCATTGATTGAAAAAAACTAAAAGTTCCTAATAACTTCTTTACACAAATTTACACTCACTCATAAGTCAGTCAGTTTGTAAAATTGTATACCAGTTATTGAGAAGCAAAAACCATCATTCAAATATTAAAATATATTTTTAATGCAATCCAGCGTTTTTTTAAGGTGCTTTGTTTAACAACAAATGGACTATGGGTATTGGTATTGAGTATCTTTGAGGACCATTGACAAACAGTGTCCAAAACTGCAAAATCTTCATAACTATCACAAATGAAACTCGATGTGTTTGGTTCAGTAAGTGAACGACACTGATTTGCACTGCATTTAAATCAATGAAAGTTTGAAATTTTCAACACTATTTTTGAGAATAATATTATAACACGGCGAAGAAAGAAAAGAAAGAAATTAGTTTAGATTTAAACCGCAGTATTAGAAAAAAAAATTCGGGGTATTCCATTATCATTATCAACCATTATCATCTGTCAAATAATAAGTGAGAGCTTACAGAAGACATTTTAAATAAAAGAAAAGATGAATTAAAATAAACAATTAATAAATTCCAGTAAACTTTTAATGGAGCGTTAACGTAATTAACTCTAGTGTAGAAGGGGCCGAGGTTCCCAAAATTTGTTGCTTTTTTTCCTTGATTTTTTCATTGTTTAGCATAATATTTTAAAATCAATTGGTTTTGCAATTACTTTAAGTTATGACACATAACGTATATATATTTTTCAATGAGAAACAAACAATAATCAAAAGTGAATTAAATAATGTTAAAACAGATTTTCTCCAGAGTATAATATAATATAATATAACATAATATAATAGTATGGGTATAATACAGGAAGTGATACAGTGTTGTGTATGTAGTAAGTTTGGTCAGAAATCAACATGGACACCCGATGCTGATTACTAACTAAATAGCACTTCAGCGATCGAGAACTGACAAACAGTTTTGGTTTCACCTAGTAGTTAAGGTGCCTGACTAGAGATCAAATTCTCTCTTGGAGAAAAGAAAGATTATTGTGGACTGGCAGGTTTTTCGGCTCGGCGCGCTTCTGTGGAACTCGGAAAATATCAATCATGAAAGTAAACTGAATATTATAAAAGAAGCGCATAACAATAGCACCATTAGGGAACGCGAGATACAAAACAGGCGGCTATATTGAAAGAAATGCCTAAAATTACGAAGAAAAACAACAAGAGCACAAGAATGAGCTTAAATCGTTACATATAAATACAAAAAATCGCGATAGCTTAGCTTAGGAAAATGATACTGAGAGTCAAAGAAGCAGACTGGAACATGTAATGAACTGAATGACGACATTTGGGGTAAAACACCAATGGACGTAAGCCTAGATCAAAACACCCAAATGGCAAAAAAACTTTTTTTTAATTTGCAAGGACACAATAACGGAGGTTAGATTGGATTGGATCTACAAAACTGGAGCTAGAAGATCAAGAACGGAAAAGCGCCCGGGACGGACAATATCCTTTCAGAAACGAACAAGGAATCGGTTAGTTTTATACCAGAAAAATTTTTTAAGGACTTAAACAATCTGCTAAGACGGCAAGGTTCACAGGAGTATAAAAAAACTCCTGCTTGATTCTAATTCTCAAGGCAAGGAAAACAAAGGCATATAGGACAATATTTCTAATTAGGGTATTTGACAAATTGTACGAGGGCTTAATTAAAGACAAGCTCGAGTAGAAGTGAGGCAGACTGAGGACGGTAATAGAAAATAGGGAACACAAACACCTGAAATTGGTCTTGGACGTTAAGAACGCTTTCAATGCTGAATCTTTGACCACTATCATATTGCATATTAAAAGGAAGGAAATCTCGAGGTACATTTTAAATGTAGTCGAGGACAATCTGAATAACAGGAACATAACTTTATGTAAGCAGAAATTGAAATAGCCATGAGAGTGTCGCAGGGTCAGTACTTGGTTCTACCCTATAACGAAGATCCCAAGGAGTGCCGCACTACCAGGGAAGGAAAGAACCAGTACCTAATGTCCATAAAACTTTCCCACCTGCAAAAAAATCTCCTTTAAGCTTAGGTTAGAAAAATCGATTTTTTTGTTTTCATTTTACTACTAAATAAAATTTATTTCAATATATAATGCCTGTATTATTTCCTGTAGCTTTTATTTGGCACACGATCCGAAATATTTCAACTTTCCAATAGATTTAGTCTTGGCCTGGCGGTTAAGGCATCTGACTAGAAATTAGATTGTCTCTCGCCAATGTTCGTCGGTTCGAAACCCACCGTCTACAAACGTGATTACCAGAGTAAGGAGTTGGAAAGTATTTCCTAGTCGATTAGATAATACTTATTTTTCTACCCCTTTTGTGAAAGCTTCACTTTACCACGTGAGTTTCTTGTTCCACGGATCCGAGCCCCTTCGGACATTTCCGGGCCAATACCGCACGGGTTTGGGAGCAATCGGATATTTTCGGAAATTTTACCGCACGGCTTGAACTTTGTCATTTGTCAACTCTGACGGTCATGTCAGTAAATGTATTCGTGTTGTTTCCCAAACATGTATCTAAAAACTAATGATCGTAGAAAAAGTATAGTATGCAATACGTTAGGTAAACTTTTCAAGTCAACTGTTTATTAAATACTCGCTCCGCTAGTTGCAAATAAACACATGACTCAAATGCCTTTTATAGCGCTTGTTGCATATTATACTATACAAGATTTAGTGAGTAAGGAGAGAACTATTCGCAGATGGTATTTGCTAATATATCTTGCGTCAGATATACTTTTTCCCGACAGTATTATATTTACTTATGACAAATTTTCGGAACCAAATAAACATTTTTTACGCCAGTTAGTCAACTGAAATCTAAAAATTATACTCAGCTAGTTATTTCACGAAATTTTAGGAACCACGAAAGCAAATAGGACAAAATTGGAATAGGTTGACTTCTAGAGAGGATTTAGATTATCACCTTACGGAACAGATAGAAAACTGTTTTTCCTAGACCATGAGAGTTGCTGGTAACTCTTCAGATACAATACAATTTATTAGTCTCTAAAAATGGAACGTAATAATTTGGAAAGTTCATTTAGGCACCCTTAGTGCGGTGGCCCCGCGAGATGCACTAATAAGCGAAAATTACCAAATAAAACAATAAGTTTAATTAAGGAACAGTGTGCGAATTAATTTGTAAACTCTGTTTACCCGAGTACACAACTTCCTATATAATCTCGACGAACATCATCGTCTGACGAGGGAGGAGACAATTGTAATTAAACCGCGATAGTCAGAGTGAAATGTAAACCTTGTTCCGAAATGAAACCAAATATTGCTGTGTCTAACTCTGCCGACGTGCGCAGTAATTTGATTGAGGGGTTGAATCCGAGCCGGTATGGTTTATACCGGTGGCAAACATTAATATAGCCAGGTGTTTTGCGATTTCTGATATACAATATGTCGGTGGCGAAAAACTAACTTTAATGCCGACACAAACGGCGTGTGCTCAAATTTCAAATATTGCAGATAATTAATTTCGAATACAAACGGAAAATGGAATTCCTGGTACGTTTCAAAATGCATTCGAATGCTTCCACGCAGAAACACTAAAGCATAGGAGGATCATCAAAATAGAAAATTGGCAAAAATCAAGAAAACGACAAAAGAAAAAGACGAGATAAAAGAAAAAGAAATACAAATCTCAAGAGGACCTAGAAAATGACGCTTCGCTCATGCCAAATCAAACTCGTAACTATATCCTCTGTAAGACTATTAGTTTTTTAAATAATCTAGTAATTGTACAAATTGCAAACAAACGAAACAACTGAAACAACGAAAGTTTATTTGCTAATTCGATGAATGGTATATTATGCAAAAAAAAGAATGTTTAATAATCGAGTGACTGAAGAAATTTGTGAACGTCTTAAGGCTTGTGAATTGGGTTCGCTGTCGTGTCAGTTCGTTCAGTGGGCTCGTCCGTAAAAATGAATAATCGACAAAGATGAATTGCTGCTTTAGCTGTGGCTATGTATATTACTTTAGGTAGTTCTGTAAACATACAAAAGTCTAAAAAAGGAGGTGCTTTTCTTCAATTCTGTGATTGAAATCTTCAAAAATCTTTTTCAGATTACAGGCATCATGAACGAGGTTTCTATATTTTTGGTTTGAATTCCTCGGCTTAAAAATTAAAAATTATTTTTGATTAAATTTGACCCTTCCGCGCAAAGCGGGGACATTACTGATAATAGTAAAACCAGGTAAAACCCGCCCTTACATTCCATACTCTTTCGAGTGTGAGTGTTAGTGTGAACTAATAAACGTCAAAATGCCATGAGTGGCGAAAATCGACCGAAAACATTCTATCGCTCCCAAACCCATGAAGAAAGTCCAAGAAACGTCGGAAATGACTGGTGACAGCGGTTAACGAAGTCGATGCCTTAAAGTGTCAAATTGCGCATGTTTGATTGGTGCAGGGGAGCAGAAAAAGAGTATTTACATTAACATATTGTCACGATCCGGTTAAAAAAGATAAAAGAAAATACTTAATGACACTCACAGGACAAAACGTAAGAGGCCGCGACGGAGGAGTCGATACAGGAATCAAGAGGCGAGGATCTTTCATGGTTGGAGTCGAGAGTCAATAACTAATGACGAGGTTCAGGACCAAGCCGACTATACAGACCAATACAAGAACGAAATGTCGTAAAAGATTTGTGACTTCGGCAAAAGATAAAGCACAAAGAATAAACTCCTTTATCATATTTCCGAAAGTAACAAAAAAACTTTAATATTTTAATTTTTCAAAGAACCTTTCACAGGTTACTGGGTGTGAAAATTTTTTAATCGGAATATTACCACGCTCATCGATAAGCAATTTTGTCGTAATTACAGTTTCCAAGACCTCAATGGTAAAAGATTGAAACACCCACACACACTTAATATTGATTTAAATTTTAGGTCGTCAAGGTGGTAAATGGGTAGATTAAATATTGTATGCACTATTTGATGATCATAAGTAAATGTTTAAAATAAACAATTTATTCAAACGCGCTCTTGCGTGTGCCTTAATTGGAAAAGTTTGTTTCAGTGTTCAGTCAACTATAATAGTGCAACTCGAGAGGAAGTTACAACAAGAAAAACGACATAACAGGTCCTTTTATACGAACGGGTTCCCTAAACTATTTTCTAAAATATTTTTTCTGCTTTCTTTTCTAAAATACCCAATCATTTCTTTAGATTTTAATTTACTTCATTTTCCAAACACAAGACGCTGATAAACTTAAATCACTCCTTAAACAGCGCTCGGGTCGTGCCAAATCAAAATTGCATATTAATAATGTATTATGCAGCAAGTGCGGTAAACGGTATTTGACTCACGAGTTTATTTGACAAGAGCGCATCGAGTGTTTAATAAACGAGTGACTTAAAAAGTTTACCGAATGTGTTGCATACTATACTTTTTCTACGACCGTTAGTTTTAGGGTACATTTTCGCAAAACAACGCGAATACATTCACTGACATGACCGTCAGAATTGACAAACGTCACAATTCAAGGCGTGGGAAATATCTCCGAAAACTACCGACTACTCCCAAACCCGTGCGGTAAAATCCCGGTAATAACCGAAGTGGCTCACATCCGTCGGAAACAAAACTGAAGTCGGAAAGTGACGCTTCCCGCACGCTAGATCGGTGTGTAATTAGGCATTTTACAGACGCGAGTAGAATAAAATATTTTCATGTCAAAATAGGTCGATTAGTTCTTTGTTTTGAAAATGTAATCAGTGAATATTTCATTATTTTACTATTTAAAAAAAGAACATCTGAATGTTCGTCATAAACGTCTCAACTATTGAGATCCTACATGTCAATAGCATTTTTTTTTCTTGGAAAACATACGATGCAAATCGCGGAATTTCACAAATATAACAGGAATCGTTTCTAAGATAATATCTAAAGAAGATTTTCTCCTAAATACTTACTACTATCTCACTGTATCTCAAAAGTTAAGACGTTTAGGACATTACGTGCGTGTGAAGTTTTTTTTTCTTGAAATAAGTTCAAGAATTAACATCCGTTTAAGAACCATTATGTATCTGTATATTAATTAGGAATTGGATATTATAATAATATCTCAAATATGACTCTGAGTTTTTGTGGCATAATGATTGTAAAGGGGTCGGCAGAATGAAGTACATATCTATTTTCAACGCTCTCATTTGCATAAGAATGAGTTGAATCAAAGTTTATCACGAAAATATCTGTTTATTGCAACACGTAACGATTTTAATATATTATATACAGCCTTGTATCTGTTCTTTCTTACATGCATAAAAAGGCAAAAAGACTCTTATAAAATGCTACTTGTTACGGCAACACTGAACTAATAACCGACACGGTACACTTGAACATATCTTCAATAATTACTGTTCTATCCTATGGAGCTCTTTAATATAACACACTACTTTATTTAAAATGCCTTATACCATTCCTATTATTACTTTAGAAAACACACTGACTTATTTTTAATGTGCAAAAAAGTAATATAATAAACAATTAAACAATTAATGTACTTTTCACAACTGGATCTTTTCGGGTTTGAATAATTTTAAGCGGTCAGTGGCTACAACAACCCGTTTGAACATTCCAATCTCCTCAGAAAGGGACATCACCCGATATCTATCGATGCCTAATTCTTAGGTCTTGCGCGATTTTTACGGGTCCAATATGGTTCGATACTAATTTGCGATAAGTAATGCCTCGAACCAACTGCGTCAGTTCCACCAAGACCAGATTTCAGTTTTGTTCTTATTTCCATCGAATCGTTCCTTCTTCTTTGAGGCTACTAAGGCGCATCTCTTTTTGAAAATGACCGGTTCTACATTTTTGTTACTCTTGATACCTTTTTGAACGTTTACGAGGTATTTATTCCAACTATACTGCTCATCTCCAATGCAGCCGTATAATGCTTCTAGGACGATTCCATTCAACCGCTCTACTTGACCATTACTTCTTGGAGATGCAATTGCATTTATTACGATGGAATTTATGCTCAAAGAGTCCACGTGCTTCATCTGAATTTCTCGGCGCTAGATTAGACTACGTGGACAACACGTCCTTGTCAATCTGATAGTGTTGCAAACAGTGACTATTGCGAAATGTCGGCCATAGTGGAAGTTACGGAATTTCTTCATAAATTCAAATAATGCCGACGTTTCAAATTGATAACTCTGGTATACTTTTCTCCTTCACTAGTTTGACGTCTCATGAAAGCAACAGGTTTCTAATTGTTATCGTCTTGACATTGCAACAGAATTCCTGCAATTCCATTATTATTTCTTAAACTCTTAAACTCTTTCGAATTCAGATAAACGTTAGTTTTTACTGGAGATTGGAATTTGAGATTTTATCTCTATAACCATTTCAACATGGGTATTATTGGAGACATTTTCTGCAAAACAATTACGGTAAACAACAAATATTACGGAGACTTATGGACAAAAGTCCATCAAATTCTATAAGGGGACGCCCTAATAACACATCTACTGTCTGTAGATTATTTGGTACGACATAGAACTTTGTTGCATCTGTTTCGACGGTTTAGAAAAATATAACTAAAGGAACTACCGAAGCTCCGACACAACCTTCTACAACAATATTTTCATTGTTAGACTTAGCTATACAATATTATTAAGTTTTTGAACACCACATGGCCTAATTATATTGCATGCGCATATGCCGAAATAATTTCATTATTCTATTTGAAAATTTTAAAGAATTTACTGAATTGTATTGTTCGCCTGGCAAGCTAGTTCGCAAATAGTTTCCTTATCAGATATGTTTCTTTTTTTTTAAACAATCTATTTCAAAATTTCCTTTTATTTTACAAAAATTGTAGAATTTTTCGGTATTATTATTGAGACACATTTTTCTTAAATGGTTCGTTGTTTGCAATCACATATTTCAAGAATTATAGAGTAGTTAACCTCCAATTTTAAAACTATATTATTTTTAGTATTTATGATAACATCTGCAATTGTTGTTCTTTTCTCACATTGAACATACACAAGTTCTTCAGATTTAAAAACATACCTCTCCAAGCCAGAACAGCATTTACTCCGTCCAGGACATATATATTTACATCATTTTGATTGTGTTACCAGTTTGTTTCATGATTGGAAAGTCTGTTCATCAATGAGTGCTTTTTCGTCCCACTCAAATAAGTCAGCACTAAGCCCTATCTATCAATTTTTTCTTCAAACCAGCCTCAAAATTTATTGTATTGCGAAGGAAACGTTTTACTTTCTCAAAACTTTACCTTTTTACAGAGTTTCCGACTTTCTCGCTTTAAAGTTGCTTTACTACGATTTTGATCCGCACTACTAGAACTAGCTTTACTACTTAACCTACTGCAGCTACAATCGCAATAACTATACTCACCAGAACTAGCTTCAGCGATGTTTTTGGCATCTTGTCTTTTAAAGTGCCGGGAGTATTAACAAAAAATATACACCGCGTATACACGTGTACGAATCCGACTCTTGACATGCAAAAAATAGGTCTTACATAAAGCTAAATTTTGTAGTAACGTGATAGCATTAATTCAATGAGCTCGCGTCTTTACTTAGATGGCTGCCCAGGTTTTTTCCACATCAACCAGTAAATTAGGCAATTTTTGCCGATCGTTAAAGTACGACAAACACAGTAACACCCGAAGCTCCCGGTAGGAATCGAAACCACAACCTCCGGCAAGTCGAGTTGGACACAGGAATTTTGTTTGACAAATTTTGAAATCGTTATTTATGGTTATGGTAGCAATATAGCCAAGACATACGGATCATTTTTGATTACGTAACTATACGCGATCCAACTGCGCAACTGCTTTGACCGGTATATTTGCGATGCACCAAAACACGTTGATAAAAAGTTCGAAAGGTAAAAATATCTTTCAAGCAGTTTGCTGTGATCTTCGTTTATTCATGTAACTACTACAAAAACTTTTTCTTAAGTATTTCCCATTCTTGAAACTACAATAATGAGTTTTAACACACTGAGAAGAGAATCGAATGTGGCGTCCAGTTACCTAAGTGATTTTTGACTTCAACGCAATATGAAGCGATATAAGTTTCGACAAGAATGTACACGAATTTTTTCAAAAATTTCAAATATAAAACAGAAAATTCAATTAGAATTAACCACAACGTAATATTTTGTTGGCACATACTAATACACACACATACACAAACTAATTCCAAATATTTTCATAGTAAACGAGAATTCCTACTTTTCGCGATCGCAGATAGTAAAATAAAAGCGTCCCTTTTTACACACTGAAAAGAGACAAATTCGCCCTGTCTCCATGTCGACAGGGTGATATTTGATGTGCCGATAGGAAACTTTGTACGGTTCGAAATAGCGACCGTGCAATATCCGTTTATCTTTCCGGTTTAATTCGGTTGTTGCTATCGGGTTGGGTGGCATACTATATTTTAACCTTCTAAACGGTTAGTTATATTTGAAAAAGTTTTTTGTTATATTTAGTACCTGTTAGTACCTACCCCATGTCAAGCGTTCAGTTAGCTTACATGACACTATCTGCATTAAATGTTTGGAGATATTGGTACAGATCTCACTCAATTGTATGAAATAATTTACATACACATTACGACATTATGACAGGTTACCATAATATTAACTTTTTCCATATATAACAGTTGGTGCTTTAATTATGTGTGTGAAACTCTCTTTAAAACCTGTTAAAACTTAAGTGCTTTTAGACATAGATACTAATATAACTTACGCACAAAATTAATGTCACAAAATTTTTGCAAAAAAAAACTGCAACAAACGGTTGTAGATATCTTACCTCTCCACCTCAGAGTCGTGAAAAAGAAACGCATTAATTAATTAAATTCGTAATTTAATAGTGAGGTAAGACAATGCCTAGGCTAGCTCATTAACAACCGAGAAAAATTAATAAAGTAGAAAAGGAAAAAAATATATATATACTAAACCAAAGCCAGGTTGGAAGGCGGCGAAGGGCACCTCGGTCAGTCCCGGAAGGTGGTAGGTAGGCGCCACGTGATTCGAAAAAGGTAGACTTATCAACCCGAGGTTCCAACCCGTAAAGGAAATAAACAAGTGAATCACGAACAATAATTTATTTCCTTCAACCTGGTGGTAGGTGTGAGTGTCAAATCTCACCTTCAAGTTTTGGCGGTGCAAAAGAATGTAAGACACTATAATTTAAGGCTATAAGTTCCGCAAACCGTTCTTGAAGAGAACAGGCCACTTAAGCTACCCAAACCTCAAGATGTCCCGAACGTTACACAGCTGTCTGTCACTATCCCGGGAACCAAGCCAAGATGGAATGGTGGCTCAATGAGACAGCCGCAGGTGGGCAGTCTCAGTTAACCCAGCAAAGTCCGTCCGGAAAGCCGGCTGCTCGATAGGGGAAACTCCACAACTAAACATGTACCCAAGAGACAGCATACGCTGCAAGACACCAAGCCTGGTCTGGTATTCCGGTGAAAGAAGAAACCACGTGGAAGGTTTGCGGGAAACGGAGCAACAATACGTACAATACTAATTAAAAAAAAAAAAACCCTAAAATAAAATCGGCATAAATTGAGGAACACTGATTAGGTGGCGAAATGGTTCCAAAAGGTAACTTACCTCGATTCGAGGGTTTTCTGGAAATATGGGGCAATGACAATTCTTTTCAAAATCCCTCGTTGAGGAAGATTCCCATTCCAAACTCCAAATAGATCCAAAAGTATGGGAAATCATAAATTAGTGACCAATTCACATATCCCCCTCTTATTGGGGTAGCACTACCGGCTCAAAAAGAAATCGGTCACACAAAAGAAAATCTGCCACAACCCCAAGCTTCAAAAGCTAGCGTACAAAATGCCGGACGATTCAGACAACCAGTTTTATTAAAAGGCTAAACGGGCACAAAAAATTAGAGGGAAAACGCCACTCTTGCCAACCTAGTCGACGGTACGCCGCCAGTAGAAAGTACAACCGAACTATATCTGTGGTGATGGCCGTATGGCCCGTGCCAAAGAATCGAGGTTGCGTCAACGAGATCGAATTACCCGAACGCTATCTATGGTGGCGACCGGACGGCCAGTCACAGAAAATCGAGGAAGAATAGGTTAAGAAACAAAACAATATTTACTAGGCTCGCCAAGGAATACCGAAGCAATGAAAAGCAAATGCGGTCCCTAGTCTCATAGAGTGACAGATGGTAATGGTTATGACTCCTTCTAATGCGCAACTAATACTCTGTTTTTTGCATTAGTATCTCTCAGTAAACCGGTGTCACTTAAGAGAAAACCAAGCGAACAAGGGGCCACGCACACAGCCGTTGCAGCATAAAATATTTATGGTTCGGCAACACAATCGGCCGGGGAGTACAAGTCCGAAACTAAAGGAACCGAGTCTACAAAAGAACGTGTGTTCAAATTGCAAAATCGATATGAACCTAATAAACAAGAATTTTAATTGTTAAGAAGCACTCGCCATACAGCAAAAGGTGAAGGAAATGGACAGTACAATTAATTCTACAAGGTACTAATAAAATAAACCCGTTACTTCGCAAATGTGCCAGCACTCTCACTTTAAAAATGCTAAATTTTACCATTGAAATATGAAACCGTCACACTCCCCCGTTCCTCCGTCAGAGGTGAACACCGATCGACACATGGACTTCCACCAGAACAGCAAAATAGCGTACAACTTGCCGAAACGCCCGAAAAAAAAACTTAAATATTAGTAAAAGAGCAGCAATATCACCCGAAAACTCGGTAAAGCACGAAGGAAAAAAAAAACAAGAACTTACAACTAGTGAAACAGCAGTATCGCGCGCACTCTTGTTGCGCTCGACACTACCTAGTGGAGCCTGCGCATCCACTAATACCAACTGAATAATTTTGACAGGTTAATCCCTAACCCACTACTGTCGCACATCAGACACTACCACATCTAAGGCGGGCCACTTGAATACCAGTAGCCGAGACCTCCCATAAATTGATTGGCTCGCCGAAGCTACCATTCGGGCCAATCTCGAGCCCCCCAATACTAAGCTCCACGCCAAAGACATCCATCGCACTCACCAACACATACCTGCAAGACGCAGCAGTGAAACCGCACGACACCCATTGGGCCAGAGAGCCGTATAAGAAGCCGAAAAAAAAAAAAAATTTAAAAGAGGTTAGCTATACCCAAGTGATCCCCAACAACAGCGCAACGACGAATTCACCGGAAGCAGAAGGGAAAACCTCTAGACTAGAGTGGTAACACTAGGCCGTCGGTAATCTATATACCGCGATGTTAAGTCGACCTCGTAGGCTAAAATTGCACAGGTTACTACAGCGGTAAACAAGTCTCGTGTATTAGCCCTCACAACAGCCCACAGGATTACACCTCCACCACCAAGCGAAACCGACGCACGCGGCCGCGCAAGATCAACCTGGCATAACAAGACCAAAGACACTAATCGGGAAAGAAAAGGTGAGAGCTCGCAGGAGCTCTACCTTGTTGGTGATAACTCTCCAACACTCTCAATATGATTTAGTATGTAAAAAAAGCTTACCAAATCTGTCAAAAGAATAACAGACTGGTCAGGCATCGATGTACGGCCTTCAAACAGCAACTGAAAAGTTTAGGGACAGAAAATTCATAAACTTCAGTGCTTATTAATAAGTAAGTAACCCACCTCTAACCCACGAAAACAACTGTCTGAAGAATAGATTGTAAATCCAAACCAGTTGTTCACCAAAACTAAATCAATCGTCATCAGAAGCAAAATAAGTAGGTTTTAAATCTTTAACATGCCAAACACCCGACGACCTACCCTGACTATTCGTCAACTCATACGTCCAACCTCCTATTCTACGCTTAACCGTGAAGGGGCCTATAAATTTTGGACAAAGTTTAGCATTGAGGTTTTTCGACGCGTCGGAGAGAATTTTATTTTTCCTCCAAACCCGATCTCCGACCTGATAGTGAACTGGTCTCCTACGCAAATTGTATATTTTACGGGATCGGTCCGCCATTCTAGCTATACGGGCTTTGACATCCTCAAAAAGTTTTCTATAACCTATTACGCGTGCTTTCATCTCGGTCTGTACTTCAACTCGATCATCATTACCATTGTTAAACATATAACGATACTCGGTACCATCTCCGACATACTCTCGTCCAAAATTGACAAAGTATGGGGTATAACCTGTGGTTTCACTCCGAGAGGTTCTTATAGCGCATCCAATTGCAGCAAGATTTTTGTCCCATTCTTTGTGATTCTCTCCCAAATAGATGGAAACCATGGTTTTCACAATCTTGTTGTACCGCTCAACAGGGTCCGCCTGCGCGTGGTAATATGCGGTATACGAGATTTTCACATGATATCTGGAACACAAGGCTTTAAATTCCTTGCTTCTCATTTGTTTGCCATTGTCGCAAATGAGGAACTGAGGCACTCCATACACCAGAAATATTTGCTCTTCCACGAAACGACACAGGGCGCTTGAAGTAGCGCTCCGTAATGGACACAGAGCAACGAACTTGCTGAAGTAATCGCATACTGTAAGGAGGTAGGAGTAACCCTTCTTGCTTCTAGGATATGGTCCCATAAAGTCAAGGCTTATCATTTGCCATGGGCGGTTTATCTCAGGTCGTGTACCCATATGACCTGCTGAGGCCTTTTGCTCCGGCTTGTGTTGGGCACAAATGCGACAACTACGAACATACTTCCTTACATCTGCTCTCATCTTCGGCCAAAAATATTTATTATGAATTTTCCAATAAGTCTTATAAGTTCCAACATGACCGGAAACGGGCTCGTCATGATACTTCCTAAGGATTTTATTTCGGTGATCCTTGGGTACTACAATCTTCCAATAGTCAGACTGCGCAGTAAGTTCTGGAATCGGACACTTTACATATTTATATACAATATTATTCTCCACACGCCATTGAGGAAATTGCTCCGGTCGACTCTCAATATTACTTATCATCTTCCTATACCACGCATCCGTACTACTGCCAAAATCAAGGACTTGCTCAGGGCTCGTACTAACAACTTCCACGTTGATCGGGACACTTCTCGAAAGAAAATCCGGAACGACATTATCTTTCCCTTTTCGGTGTACGATGTCAAAATCATAGGGTTGCAAACGAAGAGCCCATCTGGCCAATCTTCCGGTTGGGTCTTTCAGATTATTAAGCCAAATGAGTGAAGCATGGTCCGTGACAATAGTAAAATGGCTCCCTTCAAGATAATTGCGCAGTTTTTCGACAGCCCAAATGACACCTAAACACTCACGCTCAGTAGTGGAATAATTACGCTCCTGTTTTGTCAACGAACGTGACAAGAAGCAGATTACCTTTTCTCCATCGCCCGATTCTTGGGTCAGAACAGCGCCAAGTCCATAAGCAGAAGCGTCGGTCTGAAGGACAAAGGGTTTCGAGAAATCTGGACACGTTAATATAGGAGCTGAGGCAAGTGCATTTTTAATATGATTAAAGGCAGCCTCGCAATTGCTATCCCAGACGAAAGAGGCATTCTTGTGGGTCAATTTGGTTAACGGCGCGATCAGGGTGGAAAAATCTGGCACAAATCTTCGGTACCAACCAGCCATACCTAGAAATCTCCTAATCTCTGTAATGTTCTTGGGCGGAGGAACCGTCATTATGGCTTCAACTTTTCTGACATCTACATGAAGACCTTTAGAGTCAACTACAAATCCTAAATAATTAAGGAAAGGCATACAAAACTTACACTTCCCAGGGCTTAATGTTAAACCTGCTTTCATTAGGCGATCAAATACCTTACCCAAAATGATTAAATGCGTTTCAAAGTCGGGAGAAATTATTATAATATCGTCCAGATACACCAAAACATACTGTTCTAAATCTGAGCCGAGGACGGCATCGATAAGTCTCTGCCAAGTTGCCGGTGCGTTAGTAAGCCCGAACGGCATTCGCTTGAACTGAAAAAGTCCCCGTTGTGGTACTGTAAATGCGGTATACTCTCGACACTCCTTCTTCACTCCCACTTGCCAAAATGCCGACTTAATGTCCATGGAACTTAAATATCTGGCTCCACGCAGCCTGTCCAAAATTGATGAAACGTATGGTAAAGGGTATGCGTCTTTCTTAGTAACCTTATTAAGTGCCCTGTAGTCTACACAAAATCGATAGGCGTTGTCCTCTTTGGGCACAAGAAGTACTGGTGAAGACCAAGCGCTCTTAGAAGGCTCGATGACGTCCATTTCAAGCATTTTCTTAACTTCTTCATCAAGGATCTTCTGCTTGAAGGGTGAAACGGGATAATATCGCTGTTTAATGGGCTTAACGTTCTCCTCTAAGACAATCTCATGAGTCGCCACTGTAGTATACCCCAAACCTTTGCTCATTCTTTCAAATTTTTCATCCACTAAAGAGTTCAATCTTTCTCGTTGGTCCTCAGTCAAAGTGGTCTCGTCCGTAATACCACAAACCTCCACCATAGGGTATTCTCCAAAACGCCACTCGTTCCTTTTCAAATTCGGTACTACATCCATTGAAATCCAAAAATCGGTTCCCAAAATTAAGTTATTTGATAGCTCCGGTACCACTAAAACATCTATAATAGACACCCTCCCCATCAGGGACATTGGCGTCTTTACGGATCCAATACTCCGACAAGTATTTCCGTTCGCAACAGAGCACAACGTTTTCCGAGAGGTATCCAACTTCAAACCTAAATGCATCAATGTCATATAACCTGACTTCCCAACTAAAGTGGCACTACTCCCAGAGTCTAACAAACCCAGAATGGGATGTCCCAAAACGGTAACCTCTATATGCGGTCTCTGATCCTGATTTGAATGGGATATTACGTAATCAATCAATGCTCGCTTCTGAAGAAAAGCAGAAGTGTGTACATTATCGGTCGTCGAAACATTCACAGGGGACACTAACCGACCACTTAATTCCCCTGAGTCTCGTTTTTTGAGCACTCTGGACAGTTTCTAATAGTATAACCTGGCTGCTTGCATCGAAAACAAAATAAGCGACGTGATTGAGGACAACTGGATCGTCTGTGACCCGTCTGGCCGCAATTCCAACACTCAATTGGTCTCCTTGGGAAATCACAGCGAGGCTGCGCTCTAGGACTTTGGACTGCCGTCTCCACCGCTCTGACCTGAACAGGACGGTTTGCAGTTTGGTGACGATACGCCAAATGAGGTTCCTGCACTAGACGAGGATGCGCAGGTGGAGGACAGTATTGTTGTGCGCGCCAGTGTATCTCCTCGGCAGCTCTTCCCCTTTCCAAAAGACTCTCGATGGTGGCGATTTCTTGAAAGCTCAAGGCTACCTGTAAGTGTGGTAATAGATTTCTTCTAATAATGTTAACTTGCTCGCTCTCGGACGGTTTGCTAGAAGACAATTTCATAAAAAGATTTTGCATCCTTGTAACATATAATAGCAATCGTTCATCTTGACCCTGAGTACGTCTCTTAATATCGTCCAACAAATCTTCGTCGTAGTTCAGAGGCAGAAATGCATCGCGGAGCTTTTGTCTTAAATCGGGCCAGTCAAGGAACGACCGCCTTCGGGGCGTATACCAATCTCGTGCATCTCCTCTCAAGATTTCGTAAGCTGAATGGAACAACTGATCTTCAGTCACTCCTCTTGACTCCGCCAAATGCTCTATATCTTCAATAAATGAAGTGACACTGCCACTACCATTAAAGAAAACGTTCCATTTGTGTATTGGTACGAATGATCCTGAGGATCGAGGCACATCTCTCTCATTAGACAAGCCTGCATGAGACGGTGCACCAATGTGACTCACTGGGTTTGTAATTAACGATATGCTGCCATTTGGCCTAGAAGTACTGTTTCCTCCGGATTGAGAGCACGTTTGGATCATTGGTACCGCGCTTGAGTCAGGATTAGTCGCAAATGATACTCGACGAGTACTAGAAGTTGCCTCCTTAGTCATAAAAGGAATCGGACAAATTGTAAATGCGGCCAACCGATCGGCCAACTGGGTACAGGCTCGACGGTTGATTGTTTGAGCTAAATTCTGCAATTCAAATTCCGTTATTCGCCTCCTTGCATCTCCAAACGAGTTCCCTGTAAGGTTGGAATCTACATCATTATTGAGCGATCGTGATAATCCAGAGTCTACCGGCCTCTCCAAAGTAGGATTATGATCAGGTGCTGCACCTCCCAGATCTATCAAATTACCCACAGGAGCATCCATTCTCTCCGGATGAATAAATTCATTTTGTGTGCACATTGCTCCAACACTAGTCTGGCAAAGGCTGGCGATGTGATTCGCATCCTGCAAGGCGTCAAAACACCCACTCAATAAAAACATCAGGTTTTGTTTCTTTGATTTCAAGTCCTGACCCTCAGCTACCACTCTGTGCAATCTGCTTTTGACATGCATTAGCCTGCTGTAAATTTTCTTGAATTCATTATCTCTATTCTCCGCATCAAACTCTTGAATAAGGCCCACCAATTCATCCAACTTAGATGCACATATGCCCAATTCAGAAGATGGCTCAAAATGAATGTTAATATCCTCCCGAATGTTCCGCTGAAATGCTTCCCGCAACTGAGCTCTCTTTTCATCCACTGTAGACCCCACATCACAACCTCTAGCAGCTAACTCCCACGTCAATTCATCACTCCTAAGCCGATTAATCTCCATTTAAAATTTAAATAATTAAATTCCCCACCCCTTCCTGGTATAAGGAAAATAGAAAAAAAAAACAAAAAATTCGGAGGAAAAACGAATCCCTCTCAAACTACTATTTAAAATGAACAATTGTGTTCTGCATATTTAAAAGGGGAAGAGTTTCAGCCCTGTACCAATGGCTGTCTCATATCGCCTACACTGTTGACGAAATTTCGATTTCATTCCGTGAAAGAAAAAGAAGACAAAATAAAATGGTATTCCAAATAATGGCTACAAAATGCGGGGTTATTTAATCACCAACCAATTTTCGCAAGCACTTCAATGTGATGGGCCAATTTTTATTGGCATGATCTGCTTTGCGTTCACAACTAAATATAGATCGTAGGAAACAGCGCAGCAAAACAACGAAACGAATATTTGCAAGCAAGAGGAAATCCTCTATCTATCGTTCATTGTAATCTTATACCCTGTGTGTTATGAGTTACCAGCGATCATAATAATAATAATAAAATATAATAATAATAATACACTGTATTTCACATTGTGTTACAAATACATTACATAAAAATAACATACCAGACGCAAAGGAAATCAGCATTAAAAAAGGAAAAGATACTAGATTCTATATTGTATTTATTAATCAGTAATTAGGGCCAACAGCAAAAAAAAATTTCTAGAGAGTTAGTTTCAGTCAAGCTCTGAAGAAGCCAAAAGGATGATTGGCGAAACGTCAGCGATTTCGACTAAGCAAAAACCGACGCAGGAAGAATCGACAAGTTTTGTAAAAAGCATTACAGCAGCCTGTGGAAGTTTCTTTGAAAAATTAGCATGAGTATGAGTGTCATGTAACAACAATAAATTTTCAGTTCACTTTTGAAGTATTCAATCAATCGATGGTCCTTCACCAGCGCAACCAGGTGGTTAATGGCAAGTGCGTAAATTAGTACGTGCACCATAAGACCCCACACTTTACTTAGTTGTTAATGCAATACCAATACATGTGAGTTGAGATCTTTAACATTTTGAGGCGTCTTTGTTCGTCAATTTGTTGGCAATACAATTAAGATCATCCGAATCTCGGTTTTCTTATGTGATCACAATTTGGAACATTGTAACAGAGTTTGATATAATAGTAGATTCAATTGGATCAGAAAACTTTTTCACAATTGAATCACACTGTTCTGCAGGACAATTTTAATGTCGTATTTATTCCCTACAATGTCGACTTCGCGTAATGCGCAAAGTTTTGGGGGCAAACCTACACTAAATTTAATGCACGGTTTTCCTTGATGAGAGGGGGTAATATCAGTTTGGTTCAGTGTTTGAGTTTCAGCCTGTCCCTATCGTCTAGTTAGACTTAACTGCAAATGGAATGCATCACGTCGAGCTTAAGCTATTTGCATAAATTTTGTATTTGGTGTGAATTTTGGAAACCGGAGTATGTATTTATAAAGGCAAAACGTAAGTTTGTATAAGATTGCGGATGACATATATACTCGTATTGCCTCACACTAGAGCGAACAAAATACAACCTGAACTCCAATCTCCAGCGAATAGACAACAGAGATAACAATTTATTTATATAATGTATGGTCTCCGTGATGTAATTAAACCTAGAGACAAAAATTTCTTCGAATTTCTATAGTTTTGCATCTTTAGAATGAAATATTAATAGATAAAAGTTAAAATAGAAATAAATGTAATAGTCGCGATATAACATGTATGTAAACACAAAATTCTCATATAATACCTAAACTTTCTGAAGAAGATAGGCGAAAACTAATGTCGGCGTCGGGGGAAACAAGTTTCATACATAACGTAATGATCAAAAACCACGGGATATATGTTACCGTTTCAGAATTCACCTTAGCAAACTGTATTATTCTTAAATGTGCATTTTTAAAATATCTCAGTTTCGGAGTATTGGACAGCTTTAAACAGTAAACATGTATTCCAGTAATTATCAATATTCTGAAGATTGTTTTTAAGGCTGGCGCAGCTTTATTTTATTGTTTTAATGTTTCATCTTTAATTTCGAATTATTTGGTCTGTTGTTGTTATTCCCCATGATTTATTGGCTGGATATTTGATTTATTCGATCCGGTCCGTTTGAGAGCTTTTTAGAATTAAAAGAACATTTATTAAATCCTACGCTTTAATCTCTGTCGATGGCGCGATTGCTGATTAATTGTTTTTTGAGGTTTAACACTGAGCCTTCCACGAATGATAAAATTTAAATGACTGTTATTTTGTTAATGCAAGCGTTCTTCGGGCTTATGTGTCGAGACATGTTTTAAAAATACTAGTATATATTCATAAACTGTCACCGCTTAAAATGTTTGGCAGTCAAAGTCAATTGGAGCGAATCTCAGTGCCAGTTTTATAAAAAATTCAAATTCTCGAGGAATAAAAGGTTGTTAAAAATATCATTCGACTTGTCACGTTTGCAAATCGATCATGTTTATTAAAATTCTCAAGCTAGAGTTTACTACAATCTAAACAATTAAAAATTACTATGTCAACACAGACTTTACTGGAAATTTTTGTTTGTCAAGTGAGATTAGTTTGCATGGAGTTTTAAAGTAAATACCTAAATGTCAAAACATAATAATTTAAATTTCCGAGGAACAAACGAACATCTTTTATTAAAAATTAGCTCTTTAAAATGCCAAGAAATGTGAAAGCAAAGTGAAAACTAACTTGCAAGTAAAACCATGTAGTTATTTGATAATGCAATGGACGTAAATATGGTTAAATTGATACACCTCAGTAGGCAATGATCTTCTGGGCAGGCGCCTAAAATTCACACACTAACCGCACTGCAATTTGAGCTATTTTAGCTTTCAAAATTGCCTCTATTATCACCATTACCAATAAAAACGAGAATTCAGGTTTGCACTTTCGGAGCTTGGGAATTTGATCATACGATTTTCATATACATAAATTCGTATGCATATTGTGTGTATCAGGTGGCCATGGCACTATATTTACTTTTTTTCGCGGACTAGAAGGCAGGGCCAAATTGTAATTATAAAATATTA
Source organism: Cylas formicarius (assembly GCF_029955315.1). NCBI lineage: Eukaryota > Metazoa > Arthropoda > Insecta > Coleoptera > Brentidae > Cylas > Cylas formicarius. The sequence goes on from NW_026844347.1 coordinate 4,667,079, forward strand.
GCTTAAGTCTCTGATCCTAATGTGCCAAATACGTTTAAAAATACGTGTGTGCTGTTTTCGTGGTGTTAATATCAAATGTAAGGTAAGTTTAGTTAATAATTTTATTTTATTTGTCTAAGATTAAAATTTAATGATAAGAAAACAAATTTTTGCATTTTTTATTAGTTTAAAAGGTTTCAAGACCACAAAACATGAATAACATCAAGACATCAATAAAAAAAAAATATTTTAAAATTCTACGTCTAGGTTGTAGTTGTGGGGCATGATAACATGTATGTTTTAACAAATACGCCTTTAATATACAATATGTTTCAGTAGGTTGGTTTATTATACATTTTAAGATAAAATTTAAATACAATCGCCAGATATCAGTTTCTCTTCCTGTAGGATACAAGGTTTGACAAGAAATATGAATTTTACTTAAGAGTAAAGTAATATTAAATTTCACGATAAAATTAGAAACTACCATGTCAAACTTAAAGTGAAAGTGAAAGTGAAAAATCATATCTAATGATAGAAATAATAAGTTATTTTCCCAAAATTATAATAAAAAAGTTTCTCATATGGTTCCCAGTTAACTGAGACATATTATATATGGGGCGGATGGACGCGTTGCAATAAACCAGCGGGCACAATTTATTTTCAGTTTTTGCCTTTTATTGCCGAATATATTGCATATGTTTAAACCTCTTTGTTGAGTTTAAATACGTTAAATGTATTGGTTAGTAAAAACCGAACAAACCGACGTTCGAATATGTCCGTTACAAAAACCACTGAAATCGAAACGCTTTCAACCTTCTGGATGATTGGAATCCGTGTTCAAATTGATTTACAGGTAAACATTTCCAGGAGACTGAACTGAACCAATTTTTTACAGTTCGACTGAATTTTACTACATGAAGTGAGTTTAATCTAGATAACTACATACCATTTTATTTTGTTAATTTTTTGATGCAGCATATGAAGAGCAGTCGAGCTAAGTAAACGACGTTTAATGATGGATGTGCGCGATAATTACTAATTGATGTATACCAGTACGAAAGTCCGCAAACACGTTTGTAAATATTTTCCTGCTAGTACGTAGTATTGTTTTTATTGGTATTTTCAAGTAAATGAAATGTATTTTCAACAATAAAAAAAATTAAAGTTGGATTGTTGATGCTATACTTTCCAAAACATCAAAAAATTTGTTAGATATGGATGACTAAACAATTCTAGATTTTGATAAAATATGATCATGATATTGGTATTACTGCAAGGACAGAGATAGTACCAAGAATACGTATGAGAAAAGTGTCATTGCTTCGAATGGGGATAGCGTTCTGTGTTTCGAAACGATATGACGAAGCTCTTGGCTTTGCCTGGTATTAGGCACGTTAATGAAAAGAGCAAAATATTCAATGCACAATGCTACTCTAATAATCAAGAAAGCAAAGCTTTTCTGGGTCCTATTTTGACAATTTTATGTTAATTTTTTGTCATATCCTTTTTCAGGGTTCCCAGAACTCGAAAAAGAGAGACATTTAAAAAGTGAGTTGCAGTCATAAAAGGCTATTTCAACTATTTTAGTCAAAAATCTTAAAGATTCCTAAGATTTAAGTTATTTCATACAGTTATTTTGCAAAATATATAAATGTAAATTAATTATGAATTTTAAGTGGTGCTTTCTGCATCTAAGGCGACTTTACAGACCAAACACTCTTGAGAAAACAGCAAACGTATAATAAAATCTGGGAGTATTGGGCACAAGTTTATTAACAAAACATCTTAGCATCTCTATGCCAACCAAGTTTGGCTATCCCTCCACTCTCTACATAAAAGTATGGTTACGAAGAATAGTAATTTACATTCTTATTTCGTTACTGTGAAGACTAAAACCGACCCAAAAGGGTTGTCGTGGACGGATAGCCAGATGTGGGAGTATTACTTTAAAATGTTAGATAATGAATAATAGAAATGGGAGAAAAGCCCAGATTGTAACTTAGAAATTTGTTTTTTGCCACCTCTTATTTGCGGTATATTTACTGCTAAACTTATATTTAGGAAAAAAATGCAATAATAATGCCGATTTTAGCTCTGGATGAGATTGAGATTGGATGAGATGTACTTATACATAACTTCTTATACGAATGTCTTTATTACTTCGAAAATTTGTAACATTATATCGAAGATTGCACTTTTTAAACATTTTTGACTGGCGGTTAAGTGCTTGTATAACTTGTATAATGGTATATTTCACACAAACATTTTTCGACAAAACAAACTCTAATGATCGATTTATTTCTTAGTTTCTAAGCCGCCTTCTTTACTTCTGGCAATTTCCATTATAGGCACTTTGCTATTGCAATTTCCATATATTTTGAATACTTTACATAGATAAAAACTTACAGATCATATTAACTGTGGTAGTTTTTGTAATATTTCTATTAAATTTTTCAAAAGACATTAATATAATCTTTTAAAAAATGACAAATATTAAAATAGCACATTATGCAACAAGTTTCATTTGGCACTAGCTAAAAGCGTGTTTGAAACGAATGAAAAACTAATACACTTTTTCAGTCACTCATTTATTAAACTAAAGTGAAGTTTATCAAACTTGTTACCCAATAAACTAATATCGCTCCCGACTGTAAAGAATCTCGCCAAAGAGGTCATGTTTCGATTTCCACCGCATAGTTATTAAATTAGCAAAAAAATCCATCGAGCGACTTCAAATTATAATAAAAGTTCGTATAATACTTTTTCTGTTCTTTAATATATTTGACAGCGATTTCAGAATATTGGCGTTGTTATCAAAAAAATCCGATTTATTTCCGTACGGTGTTTTCGTTTCGAAACTAAACACTCTACCATACTAAACCACTCAAGATTTCAAGCCGAATCCTCCCCATTAATTAACAACTAACTTCGATTAAAGCGGCTTTGCGGGTTCGATCGCATAAAACGAAACCGATAGAGCTAAATAGAAAAACGAAAATGTTGGTCTCCGATGAGCGGAACATTTCCTTTTATTTTCAGCAATTGAGAATTTGTTACGAAAAGTTGGGCTTCAGTAAATGGATTTTTAACTTAACTTTTTATGTAAATTATATTCCCTGGCTTTAAAAAGCTTGGGCTTAGACAAGACTTTTACGAGTGACATGTCATCGACAGTAAGTAGGTATATTTTCTTACCAATTATTATTTTATAACGCTTTAAACGTTTTGCCTATTAAGCATATTGTATACCTATAATATTTTGTGAAAAACAGTTTCCTGATTAACTAGTGCCCTCTTCATAACGAAGATATCTAAATAAAAATTTTCAAATGTATAAGTTTTTACCGATTTTCTATTGCAAAAAGCTAAACATCTAACATATCTGCGGAGGCACAGTTAATAAATACGAAAATAATTATTAAGAACCAAAAAAAAAAAACAAAGCAAATTTCGAACGTTTACATTTGCCAAATTGAAAAACTGTTGTCTAGTTCCAATTCTAAATGTATGTAAAAACAGCGTGAATAAAGAGAAATTGTTGACGGTCCTTTATTTGCTATGTTATTTGTATACATGCCATCCACTAAGCATTAATTTCCAAATGAATTTACTTCCTCCTAGTAGTCGTTCTGCAAAAGAGAAAAAATGTACATTCATTGCAGAAAAGAAATACTAAACACTTACTTCGCTTTTCTTTTTCTTTTTATTGAATCTGACCTTGGCTGTAAACTTCTATTGTTAAATACAATTTTTCCAAATTCAGCGTCATTATTTGTCGTCCCAGTTTTGAAATTGCTCCGCCCAGCTCCTGAAACAACAGAGTTTATTATTATAACTATTTATTAATAAAATCTGTTGGAAGTTTGTTGTCTAATTTATGCAAGATTTTCTTGAAAAATAGATATTCCTATTAAATAAATTTCTTGGAGTCTGATTCTGATGAATGTTAAATTTTCCATAACTGCTTTTCGTTATTATATTGGGATATAAAAATTCTGTAATACTGGTAATGACAAAATAATGAAATAATAAAAAAAATATTTCAGAGTTTATGGTTCACAAAGTCTTTTTCCGCTTTAATGCAGTGTACAAAATGTTCTTATTGAGAGAGAAATCATTCTTGACCTGTAAAGCTTAATGGCCTTCGCAGTAGTATTGCACCTATGGTGATTGTCAAGGGTCCCAAAAGCGATCTGACCTGTGTCTTAGTGTTTAAAATTAGAATTATAGTCCGCCAGTTGTTGGCAAAGTTCGGCTTTGAAAATCACGAATGTCGCTGAATTTCTTCTTGAGAAACGAATCTGTAAAACTGCGCTTTCCGAATAAGAAAAAATTAATCATCTCTTCGCCACCAAAACTCAATAATCGGAGTTTCAAAAATAGTTGAAATCTGTTCGAATTTGACTGCAGTTGGACAGTGACCAATATAAGATGATGTACCTGGGGATATTGGAAACTGTAAGAGATTCAGCGTCGCCTAAGTGAAAGAAAAGTAGCCTAAGTATATGCCAAAAAATAACCTAATAATTTTAAATCGATACCTTTAGATCATTTCTTTAGTGACGTACCTAAAAACCAGAGGGCTAAACAAGGAGTATGTATCTATTATAATGTGAAGGTCTTTTAGAAGATATCTTGGGAAGCTATTCACGAAAGACTAATTAAAATAAATATGCTCATAGGAGGCCATAGACCGCGATTTTAGGAGCGTACAGCGTAAACAAAGACATCCTAGTGAACGATAAAGAAGAATTTTTCGAAACACTAAATGGGGAGATATAAAAAGTTAAGAAAACCAGGGAACTTATAATACTAGAGGACATGAATAGTAGAACAAGTAAGCAAGACAACCACAACGTGATAGGAAAATATGGCGAAAAAGTGAGAAACGATAACGGTAATAGATTAATAAACCTCTGTTAAAAAAACAAAAACGGATTTTTCCGCATCGCTGGATTCACAAATATACATGGGCAAACCACAATAGAAATCTTAAATCGATAATAGATTACGTCATTAGGAGACAAACGACAAATAGGAAAGTCCAAGATGTTAAAGTTTGTGGAAGCGATCATTATCTGCTTTGACCAAAAATAAGGCTCCCAGGAAACAACGGGCAGAGAAGACTTGAAAGCGAAACAGCAAATATATATCAACGTAGATATAACCTCGATAGATTGGGACACAAAAGCGTTACAATACTATACCGAAGAAGATAAAACGACAAACTCAATATGCAGCCGACATTCGCAAACGCAGAAGACCTCCACACGTATATAACAGTATGCATGCATGACGCAGCTTCAGAAGCATTGAGACTCTATGAAGGAACAAAGCGGAAAAAATCCTATTGCTGGGATACGGAGGTCGAGTTGGCAAAGAAAAAAATTCAAATTATCTTAGCACCATCAAAATCAAGAACGAAAAAAATGTAATCATCTAAATACGTACCCCGGAGGCTCGAGAAATACGGTGGAAATTTCATAAAGCTTTGAGGCAAGATACAACAAAGGATATTATAACACCCATAAAAACGGATGAGTGCGAAAAATACTTTCGGGAGCTACTAACGGAAAATAGGAAAAACTGCGAATTATGATAACCGAACCTAAAACATCACTACAATAGGTTCCCCGCTAGGATTAGAATATAAGGAATTGAAGCAAGCATCTAGAGAGCTGAAAAAGGCATCGGAACCACGAAACACTGCATCGGTGAAATATAGTACAGAAAAGTTGAATGCTTTATTAATTCAAGTCTTCAAAAGGTGTCCTAATCGCGAGGAAATCTCTCTCTGATTTCAACTATACATAAACAAGGTAACAAACCGGAATGTGGCAACTACCGAGGAATCTCAGTCACGAGTACGATCAGTAGAGTGTATGGACAGATAATCAAAAGCAAAGTAGGTGGAGAGTACAGATACATGGAAATAGAAGAACGAGCTCCCTTCTGAGCAGGGAAGTCTACAACAGACCATCCATATTGTCTCACACAAATAATGGAGAAAAAAATAGCTTTAAATTAAGAACTACATCTGGGATTTATAGACCAGCAGATTAAATTATGGGAGATGCTCGAACGTACCAATATCAGCGTAAATCTTATTAAAGCCATTAAAAAATTGTATAACAAGAACGAAGCAATAGTGAAAGTAGAGAAAAATACTTCTAAAGTATTTCCCGTAAATAAGGGACTAAGGCTGGGGTATAGTATTTCTCCAACATTATTTAAAATATATTTTGAATAAGCCCTAAAGAGGTGGAAGGAAAAATGTAAATATATGGGAATACCATTTGGTGAGGATCGTTTTTTCACCCTGTGCGGACGATCAAGTAATCTTGGTCCAAGACTATGAATGATGGCATAGAGTACATGACACCAAAGGTTATTGAAGAATACAATGACTGGGGGCTGGAGTGGACATGGATCTTAGCACCGGACAACGCATTGTAATTATTTGGGTTTAAAAGTAGCAGAAAACGGAATCATGGATAAAGCAATCGAGGAAAGTTGTATTCAAGGGAGGAGAGCTATCTCCTTTCTAAAGAGTATACTATGAGATCAGAGTAAGATGGACTCCTCACAGCAGAAGGAAGAGAGAAAAACTCAGACGAAGCTGGATAGAAGGAATACAATCAGAGGTGACAAAAAGAGAACTGGGCGATGATTTATGGACATAATGACGATACTGTTAGAACAATGTCATTGTGTCAGTGGTTTATTCAGAAAAATATCAAGATACCAAACTTTTTTTTAGAAGTCCTTTGGTCTTGTATTTTCGGCAGATATCGGCTAGTTCGTGAAGTTAGGTGTGAGATGGGGATTTAACGTTTGGTTTGGTAACTTGGGTACCCACAAAATTGGACCATATTTTTTTTATGATAACTTAAATTCTGAGGTATATTTAGACCTTGTACAAAATAAACGCAACAGAAAATCTTTGAACAGTTCCACTAGCGGCTTGGAAACAAATGTTTTTTTAAAAAGACGACGCACCGTCACACCATGCACAGACTATTACGAAGTCTCTAAATTCAGAATTTCCCAACAGGTGGATAGGCAACCTGGGACCAGTCAGATAGCCTGCAAAAGTTAAGAGAAGCGGTTACAGAAACTGTTAACAGTATCACAAAACACAGTATTTTATTTGTTTTTTTTTTGTGCGTTAAAGAAGTAAGCAAACTTTAGAAATATGTTTGATTTTTTTTTTTCGATCCTTTCTCTTCAATTTTGTTGGCTCCTTTCATGTCCACTCATTATTTAAATGTGTTTTAAAACTGAACAGTATTAGCCTGATTTTTTTTTTTTGTTATTTTTCCGAATTTATCTTGGAAAGTGGTCGAAAAGCATTTTTGAAGAGTATTTTGAAAATGTTGAAATTCAATATGGTGCCCATCATAAAAACAAAAACTGGCGCTATTTTTAGCATTGCGGTATCCTTACCCATATCCTGAAAGTTTTAACATTCCAGCTCCTACAAAAAGAAGAATATTGTGATTTTTCACCCTGTATCGTAAGAGTATCGATTTAAAATAACACAAAGCTAGATTAGTTTTGGCCAATTTGGCATATACATATGCAACTTTTTTTCCATTTAAGCGACACCTTGTATACCGAATTTTGCAAGATGATAAACGCGGCCCCATCAAGTCACCAATATATCTATTTTTATATTTTCCTTACTTCAATATAGAGTTTAATTTAGTTGATCTATAATAATAATAATTAATATCTTGTAATTTGTTGTATTTGTATGTATTTATTATTCTCATAAACTACTTGCAGTAACGCCGCTGTCACATTACTTATATTGACGAAGCTCGTCTATCTATTGTATGCAAATTAGCCTTGTAGGTCTTAAAGACTGAAATACGGAATCTATCAGAAATTTTCATTGCAATTTATTTCAACTTGACGATATAACCTTCAATTTATCCACCCTGTTTAATAATCTCCGTCACTGCAAATTTATATTTTATCACTCTCTGGCATTAAGAATCTGGGTGTTAAGTGGTTTGAACGTTATGATATGAAAACAGTTTTTCTTCTTAGAATTTTACCTTGAAAAATAACTAGGGCTTATATACGACGTAGCATATACCGGTTTGTTTGCTGCCGGCACTAAAATCTTGTGTTATTTCTAATCTTCAGTCGATCGAAATTAATCTTGCGGTACCTGTTAGATTCTACAAAATGCGCATAAAACGCAAAAAATTAACTTTACTGAGTTTGCACTACAAATAACTTACCTTAATAATTTGCACCACGCACATAGGTTAATAGAATGCACCTGATTGTGAAAAAATTTAAAACTTAAAAAGTCAAAACTAATCTATTCAACCTAAAGAAATTACGCATCGATTATCACCACTGGAATACGTGAGCGCTATTAATCAGAACATGAGATGCAGTTACCTAGTTGAGATATACACGGTAGTACAGGTAAGAAAACATCTGAAAACGGCTGACACACCCTGTACAGTTCTTTATTTTGATAGGTTATTTGAGGCAGGAATGCGTATGACACTCACTTAATAGCTCCCTTAAAAGAAATACTTTTTTCAAAATTCGAGTAGATTGTACTTACCTGTCTTTTAAAAAGCAAGGCGAAATTCCATTCTTGAATCTTGAATTAATGCCTTCCATGAATATTCAGTTAGTGTATTTACCCAAGAACAAAAAGTAATACTTGGAAAAAATTAAAAATATATTTTTAATAAGACCTTTAAAAATGTGGAATTCCAGTTCAGCTTAACCGTTTCTTTAGTAGTTGTTGTAGGAATCCGTTTCCATATTTAAAATACCACAATCTCCAATCAATGACAACAATACTTAAATACTTAACAGAGCAAATAAAGAGAAACACCTTTCAATTGATTTTGTGAATTAAATAATACGTAGGTAGGTAGGTAAGTGGAGACGAGATAAGCTCTTGAAAGTAATTTTACATAATGATGCAGTATGAATTGTATTAATCAAAAGTCTTTTTGATGATACAAAATCACATTAAACATCTTGATATACTCTTTTTCTAGACCGACGCTGTTTATTCAGCTGAAGTAGTATAGGAATTACTTCGATTTTGAAAAGCGCTTTCAGCGCTCAACCATGATATAAACCGAATGAGAATTTAATAAATAATCCGCTTACAGCCATAATATCACGGATTTACTTTAATGTGTTCGGAGCATATTAACAAAAGGTACGTGTAAAATCTGAGGCGTAATATGCTTCGTTTCTTCCAGAAAATTATATTATTGTGGAAGGGTCTAGCGACTTAAATAAAATGATTCGGTTCTGTGCTACTATGAAAACATCAATTTCCATAGAGTATTACAAGCGAAACTAGAAAGCAAAGAGTCATTAACAGCCCTCAAAACTAATTAGTATTAGTACGTAATATTAATTCAAAACTAAGAACGACTTTGGCAGATGCCTGAAATGACAGACTGAAAGGAAAGTGAAGGCACTCTTTTTCAATTTTTCAATATTTCTCTAAAACCGAGAGAGAAATGTAGTAAACTATAGAGAGAATATTAGGCAGGACAAAAAAAACTCTGATGCAATTCCTCACAAAAGAAACAGAGGATTCAACCAACAGCAAATGATGGATACACGTTGAACAATATGCAAAACTTAAGAAGTGAACTAAATGTCTTATGGATTTTGACCTATGACAGAGGCTATGCAGAAGCTACACTAAAATGTTTGAATATCCATGATCGGATTAGAATGAATAGGGCAATAAAACAGGTTGGCTAAATTTCGTAGTCGACCACAGACATAAGTAAACTTAAAATAATAACAATGATCCTTTTAAATTCTCGCAGATGTTTATTTAAGGGCCTTTTACACAGTAGAAACATAAAATTTCTGAACGCTATTCACGTTATTCATAATCAGTAGCAACGACAAGGTGTTCTAGAATTCTCCACTATTAGCGAATGAAAACTTAAATATCCACGGTGTCCAAAGTATTGTATCTCGGAAACTATTCCGTATCGAAACAACATTCATTACTAAATTGGTAAAAAAAACGTTTTCAGATTTCCAAGATGGTCGTCAAGGGCCATAATTTTTTTTTCTATTAAATCATCAAGTGTAGAAAAAAGGTTTTTAAAAATGTGTTTAAAGAGTTTTAATCGAGTGATTTTTGTTTAACACTTTTTCATCAACCTATTAGTAGTGAAGGTCATTCAATATCTTTTTTTAAATATACAGTTGTTATCCTAAACGACAAAATTGATTTTGACAAACTGGAAACGAAGGTTATTCTCTTCGCACACACTTTCATCAAGAAAAGAAAGAAAGAAATATTCAAATAGATCTACTTAGTCTGAATCAATGGTTTCCTAAAGGTATTTTTAAAGGCACCGCCGTAATTCTCAAAGGTAATTCCGCATTTATTTATAATTTTTTATTTGTTAAAATAAAATTTCGATAAATTTACCCGTACTCCTTTGTATTGTATGTATATGTTCTTCAGTATTTATGAACGGATGCCACTGATAAAATGTATAAATTTATCCAAAAGCGCGACTATTTTGCATACGTAATAACATTTCTGACACTTATAGAAAACCAAAATTCAGAAAACAAAAAAAAAAACATTGCAAATTATAGGAACTTCGAAACATAACGCAAACATCTAACGAGTTCTGCTGAAGGAATAATAATTATATCCATCACGAGAACACTCCATCAATTTAAAACGACAGCAATTACGAAATAATTTCAAATTTAACTTTCATGACATACACAAGAGTAGAAACTTCCAATCATTATCAATTCAGTCGAAGTGCCGAAGTTTTTCTCAGAACCGATGCCATTAATCAACATCGAATGGAACAGACTTTTTCTGTTTTTAAAAACTATTCATTGATTACCACGGCGGAACTTTTCAGGCGCATGCCTCAAAAGAACAACACCCATAAAATGATTATTATTTCCGCCCCTGCACGTAGTCAATCAAAAAGCATATATAAATTTAACGATGTTGTTTCCTCATTACCACATGCTACCATCTGTTCCTGTAAAAATTAGATTTGCAGACGCCTTGATGTTAAGTCATTTTAACAATGGTGATGTATGTAGTGTATGGCTTGTGTTTAGACAGTATTGATATTAAGTAAATATTAGATGGGGTACAAAAGGTTAACTATTGAAAATAGAAAAAATTACACATACGGGTTTATTTCCGTTTCAATTGACCACTTCTTAATTGACCGGTCAATCGATCTCTCCTTAAATGACTAGTCAAAAAATGTTTTAAATAACACTTTTCAATTGTAGACTGTTATATATCATTATTTAATAATAATATGTACTTCATATTAAATTATTATGCCCGTGTGATGTCCAATTTACCTGTAACCCTCTTCAAGGAACGTCCGAATACGATACTTAGCGATTCGGGGAATCTCAATAATAATATCAACTCCATTTGGTTCCCAGAACGAGGTGACGGCGACGCATAATAATATATAAATTTCATAGTATTTTCAAAATTATTTCGGACAATTGACCGGTTAAATCCACAACCCTAGTCGTATGTAAATGAGTCCCGGACGATCCGACAGGTTACCAGAACAATGGCGATTTGTGCCACCCAAAAGTTGTCTTTGGGGCAGTCTAAACCCAGTTTCTCCAGCTCAGTTTTTGTTTGTTTTTCGACCAGCCCAGAATACTTTTTTGATTTGAGAATTATAAAATTATGAAATCTTATCATTTAATCTAAAAAGAGAAATAAAAAACAATAAATACAATATAATAGAACAGGGTCTTCTTAAAATTTAATAAATAAAAATTTTTCTTTTTTGTATATCTTACACTAAGAATACGATATCGAGATGCACTTCTTACCAACCATTTAGATTTTAAATATTTTTAAAAGAATTTTTCAATTTTTTGTTAAAGTAAAAAAAAACATGCTCTACTGGCAGCAATGCAACGAGCTCATTTTTATTACAGCCCATTTAAATCATTCAGGAGTTATAAGCTATTTATTTAAAATCAGTTACTCACCAACACTTCATCCTAATAGATAGGTGAAAAAATAAATAAAGCTTAAAGCTTTAAAAGCTATATATTTCGATGTTCAACCATTTTAGGAATACAATATTTTACCGCGAATAGATTCGGATGTACAGCATTTTGCATGCTCATTTAACTACCCTGTACAAACATGCACAAACAAAATTTACAGCAGTGTTTAATAAACATCAAAATTATTGGATGATTGGTTCCGAAATCGCCTTAAAAAAACAGCACTGTGAAGGACAACGCTAGATACTATGTAAACTCTTCGTTTCTTTTCAGAGCGTACTACAGTTGCAAGTATCCAAGGACTGTGAGGAATAAAAAAAAATATCAGAGCTTGACTGAAACTGAAACTAAAACTGAAGAAACCAACAGGATGATTGGCGAAACGTCAGCAAGTTCGAATCAGCAAAAACAGATGCAGGAGGAATCCAAAAGTTTTGTAAAAAGTATTACAGTAGCCTGTGGAAGTTTCTTTGAAAAATTAGTCAGTCCTCCATTACAATTTAGATGCTCAAGCCCGAGGGTTTCGGCCCCCAGTTTCGAGTACCTGATTCTTCCCGCCACCTGGAATCGACATAATACGTATGTGCTCTGCCTTGTCCTTATCTTCCCAGATCCACCGACACTCGTCATTATTGGTGAGAACGATCTTGTCGGTATTGGAGGCTGCATTGTCAAGTAATTTTTCAGATTTGGTCTTTTAATTGCTTATAAGGTATCGGTTGTGCATTTAGTCATAGGAGATTTTACCACTGTCTTCGGCTGGGTTAACCACCCAGTATGCAAGAGTTTTCTCCGCTATCCACGTTTTGATTGCATTCCTTAGCGATTGACGCGATATAGTCAACATTGTTTGTAGACCTATTGCTGGCAACTTGGCTCCTTTCCTCGCTAAGAGGTTGGCTTTTCTCGTTATCTTTCATATCGCGGAGCCCTTACTTGGCGGCCCTAACTTGGAGGAGCCAGTACTTGTTTTAAACACCTTCACTGTCGTCTGATTGTCCTAAAATATACTTTCGCGCACCAGTTTCTTCCTTTTCAGCATCCTTGCATAGATCCCAATCTGCTTGGCGTATACTTGGGATATATGCCACTACTTCACTACTCCAAATGCCAACTCCAACGGCTTCATGCGCTTTGGAGCCTGCCCCCAAGAGGCCAGTCTTACATTGAATCCACTTATCCTTTTTTGGCAGATTTACTTCATAAGAAAGGTCCGTCAATAATGTCATAGGCAACACGTCTCATAACATCCCCACACGGCTAGAGTAAAGATCATACTCGAGATGTTGTTGCACCGTGTTGCAAGATTTATATGTATATATTTTTTTATATATAAACCTTCCCAATAGGTGCCAAATAGTTTGACTAACTAAGCAGATTTACAGAGTAATGCAATATGTGACTACATCGCTAACACCTGCATTAAAGCGGCGTAACGTCTCCATCTAACTGAATCACTAGTAGCAACGAGAACGAACTTATCTTTCCATTGCAGACAATATTATCCGTAAATGGTAGATTATCAAATCGAATGCAGCGACGAATAATGGCATTGTGTAACAAGGGTAATCGTATTTCCGTGACTATCAAGTTTCCATAAGTTTCCTAATCAATTCCAGAGTGAGATTAATCATAAATTCGTAACTCGCTTGCAATATTTAAGGGAAAACTATTTTAGAATCTGTCGTAAAACGGGTGTTCCCGGTCCAATTTTAGAGGCGAAAATGAAATTTTATATGACGGTATAAGCCAAATTGCTCGCCGCAGGAATACGTAATCTTGCGGCTCTCCTCTCATTCGACACGAGCCATAAAACATCAAATTAAAAAACAACAACACCAAATTAGGTACTATTGTCAGTTTCTACGCATAGTCTTCATATTTATCCTAATAATAATGCACACACTAGCGCCGTTCCTATTATAGTATCATAAGTGTGTGCTATAAATTTACAGGAAAATCCCATTTTGAAATTTTTTTTCAGTATCGATAATTCTAATATTAAACTTAGAATAAGGTCATGATATAAAAGTTATAATTTTTCAAAATAATTTTTGGCTGCTCGATTTAATATTATTTAATTTATTTAATATTTCTGTAGCTGGTTGCAGTAGCATATTCACGGTTCACATAGGCATTTAAAAATTAGCTGACGACCATACCATTGTTACATTTTTAGATTCTATGAGAAATGCTGGAACTTTCAATGAAAAATTCTTGAGCTATTTTTCAGAAAAGTATTTTGAACTCTGTTCTTCGCTTGCCAACTCTGATTAATGCCATGCAAAGTCATAGATGCGATAAAAGTAAATTACAGCAGCTTGTACAAGTTTAAATGCAACAAGCATTTTTACGAGATATTCCTTTGGTCTCTGATATTCATTTTGAGTTACAAAAAATCAAGAGTAATGAAAAATATTAACAAAAATCGAAAAATTCTAAAAGTAACTCTATTATGGACAGTAATAGCACATCTGTGTTCTAGGGACGTATCTGCATGTTGATTACGGAAGAATTGACTCTGCAATGCAATATAATTAGAACTCATCTAGATACTTGCACAACTCAATAAAAATTACATCAGCTGATTGAAATGCTGTCTATGGAAATGCCAGAAATAGAAATAAGAAAATAAGAAAAATAAACAATTTAAAAAAAAATCTGCAGACATGGTTACAACCACAACATAGGCAACATTAATGCACACACGATGTTCATAAAATTAGGCAAATGTGTAAAACAAACGAAAATTTTCAAAGGAAGTCCGGAATTTTGTGGTGACAATAAAAAAGAGCGATTCCATTCTTGATCTAAAAACATTATACAAAATACCGTATTTGCAGATGAAATCGAAAAATGCTATGAGAATAAGTCTTTACTATTCTCAGTACAAAGCTCGCCACAATTTAGTGTATTTGATCCACTCATTTCAATAAAAATAAGCTTTACGTCTCAATATGTAAAATTATTAATTATGAAATTTACTTTTTACCGCTTTTATTCGCTTTAGGCAAATAAAAAGGTATTTTTATATATTTTATTGATTGCAATGAATAGAAACAAGGCTCTTAGCTCCACGTCTCAATATGCGAAACTCTTCGTAGCAACTTGATTCAATCTAGGTCACTGTTACGATGAAAAAAACAAACTTTTCAGTTCTCTAAATATCTCTTTTTAATTTGCTTTTTTGCAAATTCTTGATAATCACAAATATAAAGAAATCTTCGCAAGATATATATTTAGGGAGGTAGACAAACAATCGAATCGAACAAACCGTTTTTCCGCGCTCAAATTATGTGTAATACGTAAAAAAAAGTTACCGGTCCCTCTCAACACAATAGTTTTTTAGAATCATAAATTAATTTTAGTTTAAATTAACATCGTCATTACAAATGTTCGGCGACACAAAATCTGAGAGTAGAACTAAAAGAACGCTCTGGATGGTATGCACATATAATTTAATAAGCAATTTCATATTTCTACTTTTTACCTTAAAATACCCAATCATACCCAAGCATGAGCAAAATATCACTTTGAGACGTCGTCTATCCAGCCGTTTCCGTTACTTGAGTTACGCGTTCGGATAATTTCGATAAATTTTAACCACGAATGGTATTTTTAAGTTTACACATGTGAATGTTACTGTTTGGCAAAAATGTCCCCAAAATGATAGTAGAAAAAATATAGAATCCGACACGTTCACAAACTTCTTCAGTACCGTGCTTATTAAACACTCCCTCCACTAGTGACAATTCAAACTCGTGACTAACATGGCGCAAATTAATATTAATCTTATAATAATTTCACATTTCTTTTAAATTGATGCAATAGGATTCTCATTTCTTCAAATAATCTAAAATTGCACTTTGTCGAACTACACTGGTTACTCTGTAAAGTAAGACCGGTATTTGACACAAATTTCAGATTAAACTTTTAAAAATCTAGTCTCCGCTACCTTTAAGTCTGCACACCAAAGAACGCGCATTCAGCATCAATATTAACAGCAATAAATTTTTACATATAAACCGCGGATCGATTTCTTTCACAGGATAACTATTGAGAAAAAGACCATGAAAGTAGGCCGAGAAATTTTCTCGATACACACACATGCATTAATCATCAATGGTCCTGGCGTTACTTACAGACTTCAGACTCCTGGGAAATTAGAGATATCGATATTTGTGATAACTCCCGCAAGCCTCGTGGTAATATTTCGGAAAATCTCGAGCCCCTTTTAGTTTGCCAATACGGACTGACATGGCGATTGCGATTGAATTGTCGATACGCTTTTTAATAAACTCGTTTTCTAGTTTTAAATCATTGAAAGATAACGAAATTATTGAAGCACAGGAGAGAGAATAGTTATATCAAGCACAAAGGTTCATGTTTCATCCGTAAATATTAAGATTGAAAACAAAATTGAAATATAATTTGGCAATTGTCAAATTTTACCTTTTATTTCCGTAATTGTGCTTTAATAAAGATTTGCATTGGCTAGGAGTATTAAAAGTTACAAATTTTCCTCAAACCTCAAAAATTACAGTACAAACATTCCTTGATTATGAAAATATTATTCATGTTAAAGTGACATAGGTAGGCCTTTAATTGCAGCAAACCTTTAATCATTGATCATTTGTAAATAATTTCGATGAGCACTGAAAGTATTTACAGATTGTCCAGTGTAAAATATGATATATTTCCCAACCTTTACATACAGCTGCAATAGTTTGGTGTTGGTGGACGAACCTTTATCGATTGTGTATTTTAAGCTAATCAACTGTTTTCGTAGCTGATTCTCTTTATAAATATCTGACAATATCACAACCTTTAGGTTAAAAAGAGATGTCAATCGAGTACAGTATAAATATATTGGGTGTACTTTTTTGGACATATCTCGCCATATTAAATTTTATACTTCTTTAGTAATCCAAATACAAGTTTACTAAGTTGGCCTACCTCGTAGCTTCAATACTATATTAGAAACTTATAATTTTTCATAGAGACGAAATTTTTAAAAGTTCGGTGGCTCTCGAATTTCCAAAAGTACAGAGGTACAGAGGTTTTGATTACAATTTGCTAGATCCCGCTTATGGTTTATTGTCTTCGAGAAATAATAAATATACTCTTAAGTACCTAACGCGCATTGTTAAATTTCGCTGAAACCGTGTGGTGCCGGATCGATAATTATGACGGTATTATTTTAAACCTCCATAAATTGAACCGTCATTTTAATGCATTTCTATTCCATTAAACGGCTTTCATCCATTTAATTTCGTCGACATAAATATAAAGTGCAGAGCAAATAAAAGCCGTATTTCGGTTTTATCGACAACTTTATTTCCGACATCCGCTGCGCCTTCGTCCCGGCCATTTACTGTTTAGCATTTATTTACGTAAGAAAATCTATAGCGAAATCTAAATACGTTTACTCACGGTTGTTTTAGACTTGATTTTTCTTTATAACAACATCAATAACAATAACAAATTAAAAATATATATTCCAGCGGAAAAAATGAAGAAATAGGAAAAGATGTGTTTAAGAAAAAAAAGTATCTTAAGGGGAAATCATTTAATTTCAAAAGAAAAAGAATCACCTGAAAGAACGCAATTAGAATCTTGAAGAAATATTCTCCACTTATGAGTTCGTAGTCGATTACGCAAAAAAAAACACAAGGACCGGTTCTGTTTGTTCCTCTTTGACTATTTTAAATTGTTAAATCTCCGTGCGCAAACTCTTCCAAAATACTCACTATGAGGATTAAACATTTAGCGACTTAGCCTAACACATTTATTCATTTGTTATTCTATGAAATTTAATCGGAGGGCATCGTAAGGGCACACACAAACACAGCTTATCTGTATAACGGATGACAGCCTGCCAGCATTCTCCAAAGGTCTCAGCAATGTGAAGGACACCCCGGACTCGTCGACCTCAAATGTCACAGACCAGAGCGGAGCTCGGAGGCTCGTCCAGAGTCTAGGTCTTGAGACACCAGAACTGATGGAAAATTCCTGGTCACAAGTACCCTCGTAACTTCGAGAGTATTATACTAAGAGTGGAATAACCGATGACGCAACGGCGGTGCTCATGTCTTTATTATTGGCACGAACGTGAATTAGAGGAAAAGAGGCGGCCAAACTGCACTATAAACAGACACAGCACTCAACCTCCACAATATTTGGTTCTACAGAACCATCAGGCACAAGAACAACCGCTAAAAAAACCCTTCCGAACAACTTGCGAGAGCTCCCATGCGTAATCTCAGAGAGCAGGTATCCCATAGAAACATACGCTACGTTCAACGTTAAGGTCTTAGTGGCTCTCCCAGCCCTTATTGGATTTTAAATATCACGCGGAAACAAGGTTTGAAAAAGTATCGGGCAAGTGGGACTTTTGAGTCTAGGGACTTCAAGTGGAACCATGAAGGGTCCATTCTATTACCACTGTGGCCGACCAGGGGCGCAGAGTAAAAGTAGGCAAACTCTATGGCGTCACTAATGTTTAACGCCTTTAGGCCTGAATGGAGCCTTATCATCATTGGTGCAAACTAGCGCGTATGTTGTTGGTACTAGGATCGAAATCCCAAGCGCACTGCACTGACGGGACAGATGGTGATAACCAGCTCGATATCTATCGATTAAGGATGCCGATAACAGGTGGGAGGAAAGCACTTTTCCCAATCAAACGCTCTGGAATGTTAATGTCTGACCTAAAATAATCGTGGAGGTCGATCGAGGACCAAACAACCAGGATATCGAAAACCACGGACTCAAAATCACCAACAAAAAGGGAAGTAACCTCAATTGATTGTTTACAGTTTTAGTGGTAGCGAGATATTCCGATGGTCGAAATCTCTAGGCGAACGACCGATAGACGATGCGGCACAAAATGCCTCAAAATGGGAAAAAGACCAACAATTACAAAAAGGTAAAAAAAAAACAAAGGATGAATTAAAAAAAGGATTGGACGAAATGCTTTTGCGCTGTCCGCATGGAGGAGGTATCCTTTTTGTCGAGGTGGGTGGTATTAGGAAAACTTTAGCTGCTCTGTTTCCGTAATCATTATGACGAAACTAACAAAAGTCATTTCGAAAAATTTAGATTTCTCCATTCATTTAGGCAATGATATTTTAAAAATAACCCAGCCCACTGCTATTCACACGCCAAAAAGAATCAGACCGTTTCAGTGGTTAACCAGTCGATAATGTCTTGTCGTCTCCAAGATGAAGTTGGATCATCTCAATACCTTGGTATTCCGGAAGAAATTTTTAAATTTCAGCAAAACAGTCTTCAAAAATATTTGGCACGACTGAAAGATTTGCAATATAGTCAATTATGATTCTCTTCCCTTTTCCTAATCTTCTAATAAAAAAAAAACAACACAGGAACATTGAAAAAAATTCTGTTCGGGATCAAAAATCAATCCTTGCCATTTAAATATTAAATATCAAGTGATCCATACGTTCTAAGTTAGTTTTTCGAGCTGACATCTCACTGATAACGCGTATGAAGTTGCCTTCTAGTACTTAACGCAGACTGATCGGATAAACAAGAGACTTGACATACCCTTAAAACTAGTGTAAAACGGAGAGATGAATTGCTCACCAAATTCATTACGCAAATTTTTCATGTTTTGTGTATGTGACACCGTCTTCTTGAAACCACAGGATAACCGAACTCAGCTCGTGTATTTCCTTTTCTCGTTGTGGAATGACATAATTCCAGTTCTTTCGAACGACGACTAGTAAGAAAATCGAAATCTTCAGCAGCACTAGCGACTACAACTCCAATATTTTCTTTTGGCTACTCTGCTCCGTAAGAAGACCATTAAAATGGTCAAAGAGCGCTAAACATATTTTCAGTTTTTTTTTATTTAACAGATTTTGATAACAAAATTCAACGATTTTTATAGCGTTGTTCGTTTCTAAGTCTTTCCATGATGACATGGGATTGCAAATTGAAAAAAATTGACTGTGACACATGGCATTCATCACGGGTTTTGTTATGCAACAAGTGCGGCAAACGGTCTTTGACTCACGAGTTACTTAAAAATTTTACCGAACGTGTTGCATACTATACTTTTTCTACGACATTTTCGCAAAACAACACGAATACATTCAATGACATGACCGTCAGAACTGACAAACGTCAAAATTCAAGGCGTGAGAAATATTTCCGAACACATCCGATTGCTCCCAAACCCGTGCGGCAAAACCCCAGAAATGTCGTAAAATACCTAATTACACACCGATCTAGCGTGCGGGAACCGTCATTTTACCACGTCAGTTTCGTTTCCCACGAATCCGAGCCACTTCGGACATTTCTGTCAGTTTACCGGGTTTGAGAGCAAACGGATGTTTTCGGAGATATTTCCCACGCTTTGAATTTTGACGTTTGTCAATTCTGATGGCGATGTCAGTGAATGTATTCGTGTTGTTTTGCGACAGTTATAAGTCCAAATCAACATACAAGGACAGGCATCTTTACTTCTTTACTGCCAATTTTTTTTTGGTTATGGAATTAAATGCACGCAGTAATTGAACAAATCGAATGAAGTAATAAAGAATAGTTAAACATTTTGTGCTACCAAATATAAATTTCAGCAAACTAGCATAACTAAAACTGCCACTTAAATATATTTCTAATCCCATAGCAAATCTTAACAGTTGGCAAGCAATTCTTCCAAAGTACTTCCCTATATTTCGCGACCAGCCTCAATTGCGTGCCTAAAAATCGATTTTGCGCCCCTGTTAGGGAAATATCTATTTTAACGCTCGATTTCGCATTGCATGCAATGTAGTCATTGACGAAAGTTGATCGAAATAGAAACGTAATGGTTCAAAGGCACTAAACATGCAGATGATCGAAATAAGTGAAAATATCACTGCAATTTTGCTTTCCACTATTTCGCAGTCCAAAGGATATCTGATTTAGCGATGAGTGAATTAATAGAGTGTTGTGAATAACAAACATCCGGTCGCATACAGTTTTATTCGACAGCTAAGAGCAATTTTGAATTTAGATGCTCAAAAAGGAGGCGGCTTTATATTTAAAAGATGTATTTTTTGTGTTTTGAAAGAAAAAACAATAACCTGATTTTGAAATCTGTGAAGTGAAAAATTTTATTCTCCCCTTTTTATTTTATTTTGAAAAAGCAAGAGCAAAACTGACTTTTATGATTTACAGAATTCCAATTTTTAAATCATTATGTCTCGTAGAAAATGATGATTTTTAGCAAATTATATTTGCAATTTTAATTTCTTATGTATTATATTATAATTTTTCGACTTTCTGAAACCTATTTATATTTTACAACTGATTTAAATTAAATTACATTTCAATCCTTTCGAACAAATTATTTATTGCCACTTTCGAATTTTCTCCTAAATTAAGATTTATGAAGACTCATAAATTTAAGTGTTGCTGTTACTTTTATGCCTTTTTTTATTAATTGATACTTCTGAATAACATAGGTCTATGATGCTCTTTTTAGGACCCTTTGTAGGTAGTTCATCAAGAACTCTCAACGAAGCAACTGCGTTGTTCCGTTGATCTGCGTTTATTTTACCGTATTATATTATTAACTTATTTTGTTTTAATAAACTGCACTAAGTGTTGAATTTTTTTTGTAAACAACAAAAAGTACAATATAAACAACAATATAAACAACAAAAGGATATAAAAGATTTTTCCTGATTCATATATAGTTTTCTTCTCGGAGTTCTTGGTAGAGTGTTGACTAGATATTTTCATCTTTCTTACGTCAGGTCTACCGGGCTTATAACCAAATTATTCAAAAGAGGCTTGAGGGTTTTAGATTTAAATTCGACAGACTTTGCAGATTCGGTTAATTGAAATTATAATTAGTGACCGTTTCTATGCAAATCTGTGAGGTGTCACCGAGCGACAGATGGAGAACAGTCACGGAAAAGTTATTCCGTATGTAGATGCGGGTTTACAAGAATACTAATAATATGGTTTAACCGTCTCGAGATTTTTTTCTGAGCCCCCCCCTACACTCCTTACAAAACCTAAAATTTGGCTGCTTGAAAGATAAAAATTGTAATGTAAAATGCCCAACGAACAAAATTTGTCGAGACTTTCACTGAAACATAAAAATTTAATTCAACTACACTTTGTGGCAAATTGAAACTCGTGAAGGTTTCTAAATATAATTGTTGCACCGGCGAATCTGGGAGTGAATATATAGCTGCAAAACGAAATTGTAAATGCGACAAAGTAATATTTGCATATTGTGAAAGATATGAGAAACTCTCTAAGGTATAAAATGCATCATGTCCTTAGCACGAAGTTTTCCTAGCAATTTTCAGGAAAAGCGGGAAACTTATATTAACGCCAATTTCTCTCATATCTAACTGCAGATGTTAAGAAGTTAGTTAGTATCGAAATATAAGGCTGGGTGAGCGTCGACCGTAAACAAGCGATTATGCTCGCCACATCCCAAATAATGTATTTTAGTAGTAACCTCGTGAGTTATTGATTGAAGTTGACGAAGTTCCTATCAAATACATTACCTGAGATGTAAAGTATATTTCAGTAGGGTGTAGAGTAATAAAACCTCATTATGTATTCAAAAGAAATTTAGAGTGACCTAAGGAATACTTAAACCACTTTCCCTATCGAGTGCTGATAGTACCACCCACTTTATTTGTACATATAATTAGGCATCTTATTTTTTATTAAATTCCCAAGATCCCCGCCTCTTCTTTGATGACTTACTGGACTGCTTTTCGCCAGTTCCCTAATTGACTTCTTCAATAGCTTTATCAAATAGCTCCTTCATTGTGAATGCGGTGTTGTGACTTGCTACAAATCTTTTCACTTGCGCCTATGTAAGTTCTATAAGAGATTCGCAATGTGACTGTGTGCAAAGCACAGTTATATTCAAATTCCGTATGACCTTATTGGCTTCTTACTATTTCCTGAAGGCGCCTTAAAGTCGATTAAATTTCCACTTTTCTAGTACTGCATAAGCGCCATTAATATACGTCTCATCAAGATCAAATCTTTTCTTCTGCTCTATTGGGCACTTCTTTATACTTCTCAAGTATTCTCCTACCAGTAAACAACTTCATCGCGTTCCAGTAAAACTGGATAGCTTTACTATTATACTTTTCCCAGAAAAAAATCCCTATTTTTTGAAGTGGTCTATTAAAGTTTTCTGTGCCACTAAACTGTTATTCATTTCCATATACTCGGTCATAAAGAAATAATCAGGGGTAATGTAACAGGTAAGATGGTAAACTGACAATAAAGCCTATTCATTAGTATCGGATGTATAATTGCGCACATAGCCATTTGTTGACGTTCTAGTCTGATCAGCTCGTATTCGATTGTGTATACGCTTCCAATTGACACATGGTAGACTAATTAAATCCTATCTAACAACATTTGGCAAACATTTTTTTATTTAAAAAAAATATATAAAAAAAATTATTATTTCGTAAAGTATTTGTCATCTCGACGAAAAGCCAGTATGTTGCCGCTTCTTCGCTAGGATGATGAGGACTGCAAAGGAGCAGTTGAAAATTCCCACTACAAATATTAAACGGTTTAGGACAATAAATAGCGTCTGCTATAATAAAATACCGTAAAAATGTTCACGTTCATGACCTACAAAAAACCACTTCCGTTAAAGTTTATGGACGAAATACAGAGATTTAAAGAAGCACAGGTTGTTTTATAACGAAAATCTTCTGGGATTCACAACCATATCGACCGAAAATCGACACAAAAATAAATTAACTGGAGTATAGGATGTGCCATCTGATTGGCAATTTATAACAATAGCAGCAAATATATTCAGAAAATAAAAGAATTCACCCACTCCATTATCGTCTGCAACTTTTATTTCCGAAGGAGTTGGTACAAAAGTGTTTCCAAAAGCAAATTTTTTCAAGTGATAATACTAGATTCTGAAAAGCCTAGAACGTCTGCTAAGTGACAACTTATATTGCGAAACGGAAACTTTTACAAATTTGGCCTAGGGAAGAGGTGTTATGGATAATCATCAGAAAATTAGGGCTTTATTGTCTGATTAATTTTACTCATGCTGACGTAAAATGGTTGTTGAAGTTGAATATGTCGATAGGGCTATCGGATTGCAACTCCATATCATAAAAGCGTTCCATGCTGTAAATTTTGCATTATAAAGAATAATAATAGGTATTTGGCAGTAGATGTTAGGGGTGGTACCTTATAACAACCAATGTGGATTTGTTCTGATTGGTATTTGTTTTCAATTTGTTGTTATGAAAGGTAATATGGCATCGTTATAAGTTATCGGGAAATCACAACAACAGCGACATAACAATCTATGTCTTCAGCAATACAATCAAGCTGAAATGAACCGACCGAAAACTATCAGAGCACAAATTAAAGGCATTTTATTTTTAGACGACGCCGCACCGGACGACACGATTAAGCTTTTAAGTCATATAATATTAATTTCTACAGCAATATGACTTTATAGGTTTATTATAAGAGAACTGGCCGAGTTTAATCGAAATAAGAGGGAATGTAAATCACAAATACATTATCAAAAAGTCACGCACGCAGGTACACCGTGACGACGCTCCGAAAACCTAACCTAAATTATAACAAATGAATGCGCAGAATAAACGTGACAGATAGCCCCACTTGGGCGCAGGGGAAAGAATTATTCCACTAAGTTAATAAACAATGAAAAATGATATTACTGTATTCAGACATTATTAGAAACTAAGGGCACATAAAATAAGATTACTTGGCCATTTCTCTTTGCCCCTGTCGCGGTTTTTCTTCAAATTCTGGAGAAAATTGAGAAACGATGATGTATAATTCCTGTATTTTATTATGGTTTTAACAACAATACTATGCATATTGGCTCCAGACTAATAAAAACTCTAATTTTCGCCTTCTTGTACGCTAGATTAGTAAACATTTAACAAATTGGGTGTACATGTGATATGTGGAATTAGATATATAATTATTTTATTTCCTGTTAAAGAAACTGCAATAACAATTAAATAGTATTCAAGTTATTTAGTTTAGCATTTACATCATTCCATTTATATGTTCATGAAGATATTTTGGATGCATTGCATTTTTTCTACGTACTAAGTACAAGAACTGAGTTAATTCAAACAATTAGTCTGGCCCAAAACCTAAAAAGTTATTACGCGGAATACCTAATCAGGAAAACGTTATACAATTGTTTTGATGTGATAATTTAATTCAGATTTTCCTAAATCGCCGAGAAATTTCCCGAAGAATTCAAGATAAATTCAAAGGAACTGTGTGCATAAAAGGTACCAGGTACCAGGGTGTGGAGCGGAGGTCCCCTCTACGAGTATCCGCTTTTAGGCTGTCGTTGATTTTGGATTGGTTAGGTTTTCTACATATTTTAAAACAATCCAATAAATATTATTTTAAAAAATGATTGCATAATAATGCTTAATATTGTCCATAAGCATTGAGAATGACCTGTAAAGAGTAAAAGTATATACTTTAATTTTAGTGTTATTTCTAGCAAGGGTTTCGCATCTTTATCACCGAAGACAACTTATTCCATATTTCCAAAAAAATTAAGATAAAATTCCCCCGAATAAAATTACCTCGGAGTCTTACGCTTTATTAACATAACTTTGAAAACACTTTTTACAGAATAAAAATAATCCTACGAGTGTTTGAGCGTCTTACCACAGCCATTTCTGTGTTTGCGCATAATAGAGATAATTCAGAAATATGATTTCAGTAAAAATATGTCTGCCCATCGATTTTACTCGACGTCGCGCCATCTCCATGTTTACCCCATTCGACTCGACAATATTTACTAACAATAAAACCGCTTAAATTTGGTATTCAAATTGCTCTGGAGTTTATGTATCGCGAACATCTTAAACTGAAATATACTGTAATATATCACAATTATTATTAGATTTTCTACGAAGCTCTCCATTCTGCAAGAGAAAACTTTTAACTAGAGTTTATCCGAACAATAACAAATATCTTTACGAGAGAGTCTTTACGAAAAAGGCATAAAAATTTAAAAGGCCGGTACTGTTGAAAAGCTTTTCCTTTTTTTTCTACTCCCTTCTTTAAAATGCCTAATTACACACATTTCCGGGATATTACAGCATAGGTTTGGGAGCAATCGAATGTTTTCGGAGATATTTCCCACGCCTTGAATTTTGACGTTTGTCAATTCTGTTGTGTATAGTAAATTTTGATAAATTTTTTAAGTCAATGGATTATTAAGCGCTCGCTTTGCTCGTGCCAAATAAACTCGTGACTCAAATGCCGTTTACCACAATTATTGCAAAATATACTATTTCCATTCACTACCAGTTTTAATATTTAATCTTGTATTGCTTACCGAATATTTTTTGATTTTTTGTTAGGCTGTCGCTGGTCGCCGTCACGTTATCAGAAAATTATCAAAATAATATGATCCGAATAACAAAATAACTTTAATGGGTCAGTTTAAAAAAAAGAAGAAGAGAAATGTAATTATCGTTTTAAAATCTATTCTATCCTGTTAATATCAACCTATCAAGGTAAACGATATAAGATCTGAAAAAATAATTGTTTTAAAAACAATAAAAAACGTAGGAGCACATATGGTAAGATCCATTGATAATTGTTCCTGGATTTACGTCAATCAGCAGGAGCAGGGACAGTTCATGTAGAATTTGTAAAGACCTTCGACTTCCTGGAATAACTAAAACTAACCAAACCAATTTGCAATTTCTGTCGCAAATTCTGATCTTTGTTCACCAAATCAAAAACCCCTTTCATTGCAATTCTATTGGCCGTTAAACGGTGCAAAACGAGAAATAGAAAGATTTAAATTACTTTCGGTTGTTTTTCTGACGATAAAAATTCGTTATATTTTTCGATACGACTGTAGAAACACACTATTCCCATTTTCCCGGCGACTCTGTACTCGACGATAAAATTGGTTATTGATTCTGTAATAAAGCTTTTATTTTAAATTTTTGTGGTAGTTGCCAAGTTAATAGAAACGAAAATGAACAAATTTCGTACCGTGGAGAATTTTTTAATTAATTTTGAACATAGACCATGATAATCGATATGCAATCGATTGCAACGCCGCAAGTAGCAGATGATTTGCTGTGATATGTTGAAGTACAAGTACATAAAATCACCGGGAATTTATGTGCTTCTTGAGAGTCACATGGGACGTAACCGTCAGAACGGACAATCGTCGAAATACCATGACTAAAATCTGCCGAAAACATCCAGTCGCTCCCAATACGTGCCTCATGTACCGGAAACGACCGAAGTTGATATTTTAAATGACACTATCCCCACGTTTGGTGGGTGCATAATAGGGTATATTACAGTATGGAGTAGGAACCACTGCTTTTATATTCTGGTTTTAAATTTTTAACACGCAACACGCAAATCTGGTTGCCTGCCCGCAAACACCCAATGTCGTATTTTTATTGCAACAAACCGATGTAGACCGACCAGCATTTGCGTTAAATGAATCATAATTTATAATAAGGCAACTAACCTCAAAGCGGTATTTGCTCTCTGCGATATATGGCTGCGAGGTAGGCCACACGCGGATTTTAACACTTTAACGCCCGTAAACAGCTTGTAATATTAAAATTGTCGACGCACAAACTGATAAAAAATTCAGGGACACTTTTATGATGATAACATTTATATGAATGTACTTTTTAGCATTTCTCTCGATAAAGGTAAGTCGGTAATTGTCGGTAATGAATCGATCACCTGTTTAAAGTTAGTGGTTCATGGTTGAACTGTGTTCGCCGTAGATTTACTAGTATAAGTAGATATTCGGTAGTTTGACGAACTCTTTCTGTGTTTTTGTTTTCAATTATTTGTCATCTTTCTCTCTCTCTTCCTCGCTATCTATCTATCTATTTCTCTCTCCTTTTCTTTCTCGCCCACTCAAACTTACCCATACACACACTGAGGTTGTGACTCAGACAAAAGATTGTTATTAATTGTTTTATGGCACCGTGGATATTTAAATTTTGGTCATAATTCGGCAGTTAAAAGTAGATAGTAGATAGGTTCGTAGATAACATAAATGTCAGTTGACGCACCCATACTATTTTATATCAATTTTTCATCCATTGTTGGCAATTATTCAATTATCATTTCTGTGTTAATATTAGTTTGCTCATGGCATTTAATTATTTTCCAATTTCATGTACCTTGGACTTATTTTACCGTTATTTGGAATCACTGGAGGAACGCAGGCGATAAGTAAAGTCAATCCAAACAAGATTTTGGATGACAAAGGGGATTTCTTAAGACCCAAAGTTATTTGAAAATTAGTATTTTGAATACATGAGCTTTTGTAAAGTTTTATATATTGAATGAACCAATTACCAGACAAGGTTTCAGTGATAACTTCTTCGTTCTATCCAGTTATTGGCTAGTGAGAAGGCGTCTACTAAAATATGTGTAAGTGGGGGTACCAAATCTGCAAGAGAATGCAAACTATCAGGAAAGATTATTTTTTCACGATTGTTTGGTTGTGGTTGGTTATTACCACTGTGTACAGTAAATTGCGACTTTAATTGTTATATTGGATGAAATAAATTTCCAATTTCAATCCATCCAAGGCTGTGATCCATACGCAGAATGTATAGCAAAAAATAAAGCTTCAGAGTAAATTTACTACCTCTGAAGTCCTTTGTGGTCAATAATCTCTAATAATTTGTGTGGATCACTAGACTTAAAACTACCAAACACTTGTTTGTTCTTTAGTTAATGCGTCGATTGAGACGTCAGTTATCATCAAAAACCACCTAATCAACCTAATTCAATTCACAACTGTGCAATTTTTAGATGTCCATCGGTCCAAATTTCCAGTTCATTACGTAATTAATTCCGACGAGGGTCAAGAAACTACAGCGGTTAGCATACCAGATTTCCCATAAAACTTCTCCTTGCCTTTAAATATTCTAAAAATATATGAAATTATATTATTTTAAGTTTCTCAGAACTTCAATAGAAGAAAGACAATTTTTTGCCGACATCTTTGTTTTATTCTTAAATCATTAACCGTTTTTGCAGCGTTGTTAATGATACTCACAGCGAATTTTCAAACATGTCCTACACTTATTTAAGCAAGACATGAACCGAATCTCTTCCATATTTCACCCACGTGAGTCACCCACCCTGCAAAATGCAGATTTATCAATTTCGGCAGTTATTAAAAGCACTAAACAAACTAATCTGCTTTTCTGCCATCCAACAGAGAATTCGAAAATTTTGATAACGAAAAATGCAGGTCCAGTAATCAAAGAGGAAAATATAAAAGTTTGATATTTTAAAATAACTTTACATTGCAAATATTTAGAACAAACAGTATGACTGCCACATCATATAGATATTGAATATCATCAAAAACCTCTTGGCCCGATTCCAGAAACTAGAGACTGTCCCTTTTGCAACAGATGTTCTGTTTTTATCATTCTTACCTCCTTTTTCATTAAGTTGGTAGAGATAGAGCAATCTTCTCATAGGAATGCGGTTCCCCATATTCAAGAATTAATACCCAAGTTTCATCAAACAGCCAATTATCTCTGTCAGATTATGAACTACACATTTTGTGTTTCGAAGTGGAAAAGTATTCAATATTGAATGGATTTTTTTTTAATTTCGGATTTTTGCAGAATACCGCGAAGGAATTCTTGATTTTGAAAGATAAAGCAAGCAACGAAACATATTTTCTGATTTTCTAAGTTGCTTAATGAGTGCATAAAAAATGAAACCCAAAATTAACGCCAGAATGACCATAACTATCACAGCTTATGTGTTTCCACCTGAGCGGAATATTAAGATATGCAATGTTGATATGGCAAACGGCATGTCCTTTTCAGGAACATGCACTTGGTAAGGTATCCAAGATGGTAGTACAATTGCTTTTTACAAAACTTCTGGATTCCTCCTGCGTCGGTTTTTTCTTAGTCGAAATTCCTGACGTTTCGCCAATCATCCTGTTGGCTTCCAGGATGAAACCTGGGTTTTAATTCTTGAATCTGGGGAACCGCATTCCTATGAGAAGATTGCTCTCTCTATCTCTACCAACTTAATGAAAAAGAAGGTAAGAATGATAAAAACATAGCAGGTGTTGCATAAAGGACGGTCTCTAGTTTCTGGAATCGGACCCAAGAGGTTTTTATGATATTCGATATCTATACGATGTGGCAGTCATATTGTTTGTTCTAAATATTTGCAATGTAAAGTTATTTTAAAATATCAAACTTTTATATCTTCCTCTTCGATTACTGGGCGTGCATTTTTCGTTATCGAAATTTTCGAATTCTCTGTTGGATGGCAGAAAAGCAGATTAGTTTGTTTAGTGCTTTTAATAACTGCCGAAATTGGTAAATCTGCATTTTGCAGGGTAAGCTTGGATGCATTTGGATATCGATTGACTCACGTGGGTGAAATATGGAAGAGATTCGGTTCATGTCTTGCTTAAATAAGTGTTGATAAATGTTTGAACATTCGCTGTGAGTATCATTAACAACGCTGCGAAAACGGTTAATGATTTATGAACAAAACAAAGATGTCGACAAAAAATTGTCTTTCTTCTTTTGGAGTTCTGAGAAACTTAAAATAATATTATTTTCATATATTTTTAGAATATTTAAAGGTAAGAAATTTTATGGGAAATCTGGTATGCTAACCGCTGTAGTTTCTTGACCCTCGTCGGAACTAATTACGTAATGAACTGGAAATTTGGACTGATGGACACCCAAAAGTTGTACAGTTGTGAATTGAATTAGATTGACTAGGGGGAATTTGATGATAACTGACGTCTCAACCGACGCATCAGGATAAACAATCATCGCATCGAGTAAACAATAGTACAAAATAAAATTAACATGAAAATTATTATAACTAAAGAACAAACAAGTGTTTGGTAGTCTTAAGTGTAGTGTTCCACACAAATTATTAGAGATAAGAGACCTCAAAGTACTTCAGAGGTAGTAAATTTACTCTGAAGCTCTATTTTTTGTTTTACATTCTGCGTATGGATCACAGCCTTGGATGGATTGAAATTGGCAATTTATTCTATCCGATATAGCAATTAAAGTCGATATTTACTGTACACAGTGGTAATAACCAACCACAACCACAACCAAACAATCATGAAAAAATAATCTTTCCTGATAGTTTGCATTCTCTTGCAGATTTGGTACCCCCACTTAAACATATTTTAGTAGACGCCTTCTCACTAGCCAATAACTGGATAGAACGAAAAAGTTATCACTGAAACCTTGTCTGGTAATTGGTTCATTCAATATATAAAACTTTACAAAAGTTCATGTATTCAAAATACTAATTTTCAAATAACAGGATGATTGGCGAAACGTCAGCAATTTTGACTAAGAAAAAGCCGACGCAGGAGAAATCCAGAAGTTTTGTAAAAAGCATTACAGTAGCATGTGGAAGTCTCTTTGAAAAATTAAAATGGTAGTACAATGTAAATTTTTTGACATAATGACACAATAAAATGAAAGAATGTCCCAATATATATGTAAGCCCGTTTTATTGACAAGTAGAAACATGAAACATTAAAGAAGTGTGTTAGGGATCAATGTTCCAAAGCATATGAAAATTTGAACATTTACAAATATTATTTTTATCACCTACATATATGTAATATTGTAGAATTCGAGTTTTTCCTGACACATTTTACTAACTAAAGAATGTTAAAGGTACTTCTCCAAAAATACTATAAAAATTAAGGCTCATATAGTGTAGTTCCTTGAATTGAATACGTTTATCGTTGTACGACAAACAAAACAAAAACTTTCCATGCTATTTGTCAGCAAAGAGTAAAATCATTCTTTAATCGTTTCCAAGGAAATTAAAACCGTTGCGTCAAACGCATTTTTCTAGCCGTCAGTGGATTTCACGTCGTCAAAGAAAAGAAAAGGGGTGCAACCATTAAATTCGACGCTGTATGTACTTCAAATATGAAATTGAGGCGAGAAGAAAAAGTTAGACCCTTTCGAGTCGAGCTAAATGAAAAAGTGTTATTGCAAAAGGTCACGCAAAAAACGAAAACTTATAACTAGTTCGTTTTACGAAATACTAACCTTCCGCACACCAAAAAAGGGATAGTTTTTAGTAATAAGTATAATTTGTGAGAAAATACATAGTTATTTGAGATTCCGTGATATTCGCATAGGGTGATATTTTAAAAGATTGAACAGTTTTTGTTTGTTGTACCAGTTTTTTGTGTAATATTGAATAAACCGGCACAAAAATTTGCAATGAAAATCATTTTTTGTAGAAGTGAAATATTACTTAAGACCATAATGAGGTTTAATTGTAATATTCACTTCGCCCATAAGTTTTTTATTTTGTTTAAATGAGTTGAGATGGAAAGATCTAGCCGTCCGTATCATCCGGTTCATTATTCTGGATTCTTTTGTTATGAAGTGGAACCACTATTGGAACCCATGCTGTTAGCAATTTCGTCAACTGCAGCAGCAAAAAAATGCTTATACATTTTAAAATAATCTCGCCAAAAATAAATCCTGAGACCAAAACTAACTAAAACTCCAAGTTAAGTGAAGAATAAAAAAAATAACGCTCATCTGACAAATAAAAAGGAACCGTACTATTTACTCCACTTCTTTCCGGTTCGTTTCACGAAACTTTTCGTTTCACTTGAGAAGCTGCACTTAATTTTAAGAAATGACCACTGTCACTCCTAAACTCGACCTTAGAGGGATTATTTATATAGGAAAACAAATCATTCCCGGGCGTTACAGAAGAATTGCATTCATCTGGCTTACGTCTAAGCTCGTCCTAAAATAGTTTTTCTTCCTTCCGTGACACGTATACAGAAGGATTGTTTTTATTTTCAAACTCTGGCTTTCGGATATTCGAAAGGCAGCTTTTAAAATGGCAATTTAAAGTCGTTGACCGTGTGTACAATTCGCTAAAAAGGGATCGTGCTAATCTTATACTGATAAGACATCCATCAGATTAATAAAACCAGAATTAAGAGTCGGACTTCTGACAGAATATATTTTGTCGTATTTCTCGTCGTCGCAGTCGCCAATCCCATTTAGTTGCTTGCTCAGAGGGAGAAAGGGATGAAGGAGACATTTAAAATTGGTATTTAATTTGAATCTCTCGGAGACAACATTAAGGACGAGTGTTTTAGACTGCGTAATATTTCAATGGGATTTCAGATCAGAATTCTGCACGAATTAAGGAACAAAATGCGAAAAAGGTTGAGTTAAAATCAAAGCCAATGTTTTGATTAGGTTATAATTCATTTCATTAATTTTGCTGGATAAAATACCTTTTGGTCAAACAAAATTTTAATCCCATATTAAAAACATACCACTTTGTTAGGAATACAGTTTACGAATTATACAGTTACTTACATTAATTTTTATTTTTCAATCACGCAAATGTTAAAAAACCGTGAAAAATTTTTTGGGGTATCCAGTGTTTCAACCTGAGAGATCTGCAGATGTCGTCCGAAGTTAAAAAAAAACATATATTTGTATATAATAAATAATATATCAATACTGTACAAGTTTTACAATCACTGTCACAAATTATATTACCGAAAAACCATGACATGCTATTTTGTAACTTTTGTCTTATTATGTAAAAAATACATAAAAACTTGGACTAACATATACTTGTTATTTTTCTGGACAAGTACCAACTTTCCTATTTTAAATACACTACTCTGTATATTAAGGCATTTTGTTAAATTCCCAATTTTCTAGATATTTCAAGTCTTGCCGTTTCTGACATATTTTGAATAAAAATTAACGTTTGGAGGTCTAAATATATCGATTTCTTCGACTGGCAGCCTTTGGTGCACATTTGGACTTGATTTTGAATGTTGATTAATACAAAGTTATCAAAAACTAACACTAATAATTAAAGTAAAATTTATTTCGGATGCAGGCACCCTATTTTTATAATTTTATCGAATTAAATATTTTTAAAAACGGTGACATGGAATAATGTTGCCTATTTAACAAAAACTGTGGATTTCGAAATATTACCAAAAAAACGTTTTTCTATTCGAAAATTGTTGTACGCATATTAATTAGTCAAAAAGATGAAAAATAAAAGAAACAAAATAAATTTGGCACTACAGAAATGGCAATTTCTATAAATCTTATAAATCGTGCCTGGTAATTGAGTGATTTTATCAAAAACATCTTGACATTTACTGTGGTAAACTAAAAAATAAAAGTATAAACATTTTCGAATCGTAGTATAACCGTTATATAAAAAATCTCATTTACTGGTAAATTGGTATTTAATCAAGCAATGATGGCGCAGATGATAAATCATTTAGGAATATCCTCCGTTCGTTTGTCAAGTTTCGATTAACACATACAAGGACCTTTTATTTATATTGAACTCAAGTAGTGTCTCTAACACCTTTTATGTTAAATATAATATATTAGAAAATTAGTGCCTTTTCCAAAATACTGATGCACTCTCTTCACCACACTCTAACTAATGATGGATGTGTTAAGGTAATTAAAAAAAAAATCTTAATTAGTGTTTGTATATATTACGAATAAATTATTACGAGTGTTTCAGACAAATTAGTTGACGAACGATTGGCGAAGGCGCAAGAACAACAAGAGCTCATGGAGAAATATATTATTTTTTAAGAATAATTTTGCTTTAGAAACTTTACTTTTAAACTTTCATCCATTCCCACGCCGCTTTAGCTCATTGAAATCTTACAAGATGTAGCAAGCATCAATTTTATTTTTTGCAATTTAGCACAGTAATCCTCGATTGAAAATGAACGCATAAAATAAGATTGTTTTACATTTTTTATTTATAGGACATTAAAAAGACGTAAAAGTCGCTATTTCCAAACACTAAGTCGTATCACGTAACGTGAGTCGAGTTTGACAGTTTCGAACTATTTTTGGTGTTGTCTATTATTTCGTTGGTTCAATATGTAATGGTCGCAGAATGCAAAAATATAAGTAGTAATGAAATTCGAATACAAAATTACTCGAAAGCTTAACCTCACATAAAAAATTAACAGGTAGCAACTTCGTATCAATCATCTTCGTAGTATTTTGATTACGCAAACAATTATTATATTAAATACATTTTGTGACGATAACAAGTAATCATATTTAGCTTTAACTTTGTTCTCGGTGTCAGTTTGTTCTGATTACTTTTGCATATTCCCATATTTTTTGTATAGGATCGAGCAATCACTGTACTGTTGGCATAATATCAATCAACAAAAGATATAAACAAAATAATGAATGGATACTAAAATAGATACACGTGGCTGAATGGACTTTAAAAAATCTTTGGGGCTTTATTCTCTTGAATTCAGGACTGACATAAGTCAGATTCAGTTCAGATTTTGGGTATTAGATTTATAATCGGACCTGGTTTTATTGAACAATTTAAATTAAACTAAAATTAAGATATTGCAAAAATAACATCAAAACTGAGCCGTGCCTCTTGGTTTTCCAATTCTCCCGAACTTTAAGCTCTGATATCTCAGACCCGGCAAAGTGTTTCAGTTTAAAATTTTAAATACTGTAGGGTGAGTTTAAATTATTTTGCCTTTAAGTTTGCGGAAAGTTAAGTCATTAAATTAGAAAAATAAGAAGTCTTCCAGTAAGCGGTCAGTGATGCGACAAATAAGAAAAATCATCTATAGATTCTTTGAACCGGGAAATCTATTACAGAAAAATTATCCTAGAACGATATATTCCTTTTTTTTACTTTTTTACAATGCACTAAGGTATCGGTCTGTGTGCCTAGGTTTTTTAAAAACAGAGTGACCCAATGTGAAGTCTGATTTTTAATGGTAAAACGTGTGGTGGGGAGTGTAGGGTTTAAATGGCTAAGAAAATCTCGGAGGAGTTTTTGACCATCAACCTAGCGTTTTCATAGTTCGGGTTTTAGATGAAAGGTGTCGCGGGCTTTTTTCTCAAAAATTTATATAAAAATATTTCCTATCACTGGAGAATTTGTTTTTCTGATATTTGTTTATAAATTTGACAGTTATAAGAAAAATATGTTTGATTCCTAATTCTCCCATTTCAATATATCTAAAATAATGTTGAGTTTCGGAAATAGTTATTTAATAGAAACTAGCCATAACATCGTTTGCATCTAATGTAACAGCCAACAGCATATCAGCAAGTACAGAGGAGGATGCGCATCAGTTTCAGTTTAGCTCAGAAGAAGCCAACAGAATAATTAATGATATGTCAACAACTTTGATTTATCAACAACCTACGCAGGAGGAATACAGAAGATTTGTAAGTAGTGCTAAAAAACATGTTGACTGTGGAACAAACCTAATGACGGTCTATAGAAATTGTCACTGGACAGTTCTAGTTCTAGTAGGTGGTGTGGTAGTTGATGTGGTAAATAAAAATATCACGCGAATTTCTGCACCTACAATATAATGCTCCTCGAAATATTTGAGGCGCCCGAACAACCGGGTGTGCTCGTAATCTTTTGTTATTTAGAGTTTTCTCTCACAGTTTACTATGAATAATTGAAAGTATTGTCCCGTTTGGGTTTCGATGAAAGTTCTGATAAACTGAACACTTTTTCTAAATGTCATTGATCACACGCCATGCAGCAGTTTGCTTGAAATATAAAGCAAATTATTAAAAAACGGATTCATCCTTGGTTCGATAAATAAAGGATTTCGTCCGTATACAAATGTATTTTTTCACATGTGAATTACATATGATGCGCGATATACATATATCTATCTAAAGGGTCTATTTAGGTAGATTCCAATAGAACGTAAATGACACCAGCAGTTGTCGCCTTTCCGGTAAATAAATTAAATTATTGTCGTTAGCCGAATATTTAAACAATTTTGCGAGATCGCCTGGTCGAATCGGACTGTGTCGGATTATCGTTTGGCGTATTCGAAACGTCATTATTATGTACGTTTAATTGTCAGTATTATTTTGCGTGTGTTATAATAACGTTAATCTCGGGCGCAACTGGAATTTCCGTTGCCGTCGAATTTTGGTTTATTAAATTATTGCGCATAAGTGAGTCGGCGTCTGTCCATGGACACGCGTTTTGTTAACTTCTCGCAAGCATTATTATAACCTGTTGCAAACTGAATAATTAACTGAATTATAATAATAATTAACTTCCAATGTTGCGAGAATAAAGTTAATTGTTGATTTTCCTAACTTCTCGCCATGTGCAATCGCAATACAATATTTGCACTCAATAATTCTTCTGTATTATATGGGATATTGCTCCCCATTATCATTTTCTCCTTGCTGTTACACGTCCATAAATATAATCGCTCGTAACATTATTATCAAAAAAATATGAGACGAAACTTTTAATATGTTTCAACACAACAATGCCAATAATGTGTTAGAGTGACACTGCAATTTATTTTAT
Source organism: Cylas formicarius (assembly GCF_029955315.1). Taxonomy (NCBI): domain Eukaryota; kingdom Metazoa; phylum Arthropoda; class Insecta; order Coleoptera; family Brentidae; genus Cylas; species Cylas formicarius. The sequence goes on from NW_026844347.1 coordinate 4,704,555, forward strand.
TACTTTACCGTGAAATCGAGCTACAATTTCACAATTTCACATGAATTTGTCATAGCTTGACTTAACCAAGATATGACACCAAAATAAGCAAATGCCTCTTGAACTTTGACTTTTTTTGCTGGGTTATTATTTTTTGGATAAAAATCAAGGTAACATAACATGCCTCAATAGACCTTTTAACAATTACCTAAACTACGAAGAACATTCTATTCTCAGTCTCTAACATCCGATGTCGTGGGAAAGGAGGTATAATTAGGAATGAAATAGGTCCCTTGGTGAAGATAAAAGAGATTTTGGAAATGCTGTTGCTTTACTACATCAAGAAAGCATATGGTGTTAAATCGTATGTCTGGTATTAGCCGCTTGATCACTTCCATTGCATAGAAGATTTCAGGTTGTCGACTACAAATTGAAAGCTTCCAAAACGCTATATTGGTTAGTTTTGTTTTTGTGACTTGAAGTAAGTTTGAACATAAAATTCCATAATAGTATTCCTTTAGACTCGTTCAACAGAAATACAGCTATGCGAAATGCAGATTAGGATCTGACATCGAACAAGGAAGCAGCACACACGATCTAACTTCACTATCTTCGGTGGCCTGTCCAACGAAAATATCAATCTATATCAGCAGCTTCTTTATAGCACCTCTGCCCATCAATGGCAACCGGCTTCCATGTTGTTTTTTTTTCTCTTCCGTTCCTTCGGTACATGATTTTAGCAGTCTGGAGGCATCCAAATCCATATTTTCTTAGATAATTTTATTAGGTAACAGAGTTATAAAAAAAAATCTTTAGCGATCTTTGATAACATATGTTTTTCAACCTTCTGTATTGTTATACAAATATTTCATTTTTCACGATAAAGCTGAACAATGTGGCTACTAGTTAAATAAAGGGTCTGCCTATGCTGATAACACAGGAACTTTTGAAGTGACGAACGGAAAATATGTTGAGGACCAATCAATATGCGCATGCGCAGTCGTTTGAGACTTGGCGACTTCCAAGAACGACAACAATTCGACAAGTTTCAGCAGCATTTCCCCTACAGCATTTTCTGAAAATATATCTATATTTCGTTAAATATTATATTGTAAAACGGGTTAAGCGTGCTTCTTTAGGAAGAAAATGGCGCCAAATGCAGGTTAGGTTGTGAAACTTAGAGGCACTCTCGTCACATGTGCCCTGCAATATCTTCCGCAACCTCTCCTTCTTCAGATCCGCAATATTGTTAGATTTTGTTGTCCAGACCTGTTGGATCCGCTCATTGTCATAGTCTTAGCCTTAGCCTTAGTCTTATTGCGCCTGAGGAGCATAAATTTTGACCGTCCTTAGGTCACTATATTATTTGAAGCTATATTGCATCTAAATGATAAAATTAACATTTTTTTACAGGATAATTCGATTGGGATGGACTGAAAATATTATATGAAACCTTGAATAAAATATGAATAAATGAACTAATTTTGGGACTCAAATTCAAGTAACTGCCTCTAATCGATTTTCGGTTATTCAATTTGCCGAATAATTATAACCAACGACCAACTTTTCCCACAAAATGTCAATTGCTGCGAAATATTCGAGCAGATTATTGTCATGTTATTTGTGTGTGGTATTTTTCAAACATTAATAATTGGAAATACCAGTCTAGAAATAAATACAGATACGAAGAAAATATGAACAGCAAATCAAAGTACTCCTTATTAAATAGATAGAAAACTCTACATCATCTTCACAAAAGTGATTTTTAATTTCTCTTCTTACTTTTTCTCTTAATATTTAAAAAATATTAAATTTAAAAATTTAATTTTTTTTAACTTTCTAAATGGTAAATTGTTTGGTAAAGCCTTTACCGTTGCCGAAATCCCTTCGCTGGGTATCCTTGTCTTGAATAGACTATGTATGAGCAATGAATACCTAAAAAAAATATTCTTCTTCACAGACAATTGTCCTAAATTAATAGGAACAGTTTAAAATTTTCATTACAAAAAAATGTGGATGGACAGTACCACGCGCCCTTAGATAAAATCATTATTTTTTGACATTGCCCAAAGGACAACGATTACATTTTCCAATATGCCATGCTAAACCAAGTAATATTGCAGGAAATAATTTTTCCTGCAATCCAGTCTTATGCCAATCCACGCGGCTGAGAAAATTCCGGTATTAGAAATGGCAATCAAAGAATAATAGATAATTAAAACCCAAAGTGCAAGAAGCCGAGATAAGGAAAAACTATTAGCGGCGAAAAAAATTCTATTTTCGTCATCATCTCATTATCAAGATCGAATTGAGCAAGTTTAAAAACACACGTTGACATCTTGACGCTATTTTTCGAAGATGTCATTCAAATTTCTCATGAATATTTTCCTTATATTGGGTCAACAGCCGACAAACGCGTGCGGTATAAGCGCTGCAATTTTATAGGACCGAATTAGATCGAGAATATTTTAAACAAAACATTATATCGATTAGAAGACCTTCCAAATTAGGTTAAAAATAAACATCGACCGATTCAGGGTTTCTCGAATCATCACTAACATGCGTTATACAGCGGTTATTTACTTGTAAACTTGAATTTATTTCAACCTTTTGCGGGTTTTTCGAACCGTAGAGGTTAGATTCATTATATATTAAGTTCCTCGAGCATTCCAAATGCTGAAACAGCCTCACATGTTTCATTTATAATTAGAAAACACCGCCAACGATAATTGCGAGCAAATATAAAATGAAAGAAAACTTACCTGGGTTCGAAAAAGTGTTTTCGGGGATTGTTTCGACACCGACCACCCTCAAAGTAACACGTTTGCCAACTTATTGGCCAGAAACAGAACCGAAACGTGAAAGAACCAGAATCGGCATTCGCGCATTGTGTTTCGCGGCCGAGGATTCGCGATTTTGTCCTCGGCTGAGATCGGAGCTCGGTCGGAAACGCGGAGACCGCTGTCTACCACGATGCCAAATTGTCAATCAGATATGTGCTTATGAATCGGAACTTTTAAATCGAGGAACTAACATCTGTCGCTTAAATGTTCACGAGGTTCGTTTATCAATCAATTTTAGATAATAAGAAAGAGAATTGACACTTTTTTGTTCATAATTCTTATTGTATATGCTAGTTCCTACATAATTGAGGAAACAAACATTTTTTTAAAAGCATTTATATGATTAGAAAGTTTTCTCAAAGAGATAAAAGGTTAGATTTCTTTCATTCGAAGGAAACAATCCCACACTCGCCACCAATAGAAGCATCCCACGACCCAGTTTTATTTTAGCGAAGTGGCAAAGTCGCAGACTGAACGCGACTGCAAGCCCTCCATAACCGTATAGTGGCGGTCCCTTTAGGTTTTATACCGTATTAGACTGCTGTTTCATATTGATTTTTCCGCCCATGTTTTGTGTTCTCTGATAAAGGATCCATAAATTATTGTACATTGCCGCCGTTCCACATTCGAGTCCTGTTAAGTCACGCAAAAAGTGTTGTCTGCAGTTGTGAGGCGAAATTTAGGGCCCGCTCGATGTTTCGCGTTTTTTCAACGTAGACCTTTCCGCTTCTTAGGGAATTTTGCGATCGAATATTATTGTCGTATATTATTACAATATATTAATTAATTAACAATTTTTACCGGTGCTAGAAGTGAGAAATTTTTGTATTTGACTAATGAGAGTGATCGTGGGCGCTCGATCCTCGATCACAAACCAGCTTATTACCTACAGGGTGGCTCAAGACTGTAACAAACTACAATTTTTCCTTATTAAGCACAATTTCGCAAAATTATTTGCACTTGTGCTGCATAAAATTTGACATTTGTACAAGAAACCAGAAATCTTTAAATGGCACCCCAAATATTTTTTAATTTTATTGCGACCTTGGAAAAAATATTTGAGAAAACATGCTTTTCGATTATCTGCTAGAACGGTGAACATAAAATAAAAGTTGACATTTATATTTTAAATTCAAATAATGGATTTAATTTGCCGTCTGCTCAGGAATATGTTTTTGTTGTTACGATATAGTATCTTATTGCTTTGATTTGCCTTCAGCCGAAACAAAAATAAAAACAGATAAGGATAAAGCCACCGTTTACGACAAAGAAAGAAGTACAAATAAGGATAAGAACTTTTTTTGGAAATTCATCGAAATTTGGTTATGGTTTCCAGAGAAGTGTTGAATCATATTGGCTTCTTCACAACTGAAACAGTTCCAGTTAAGCTCTGAAAAAGCCAACAGAATGATTGGCGAAATTTCAGCAAGTTCGATTCATCAACAACCTACATCCAGAAGTTTTATAAATAGTATTACTGCATAAGTTTCTTTGTTTGTTGATTGACATTTTTTTGTTCATAATGGTTATTGTATATTCTAGTTCTTATTTGTAATATTTATGTGCATCTATGAGCCATTTATAACATTAGAATTGTTGACCATTGGTGCAAGTAACTAGTTTCGCGTAAATCTCTCATAATAATGTAGCACTCAGTATAAAAACGAATCAACTCGACGTGTGGGACCATTTTCTGACGCCGGATTGGGAAGCGAACTAGGGGGTCGCAATCAAGCACTTTGAGTAGCCGGATTTAGAATTATTCACCCAGTGTTTATATGCCCCGTTGCCAGAGTCAATTAGGTAATACAGGGGCGGTAGATACCGTAAAATTGATGCACCTCAGGCGGCTATGATGGTTTCCTTCAGGAGGGAATAATCTTCGGTGGATGCCTGGAAATTACAAACATTAACCTGCATTTTGCGCAATTTTCTTTCTAAATAGCGATCTTCAAACACTTAAATGAAAATGTTATGAGATCTGGGCGTATTTTGAACAATTTGGGATGTTCGCTTCAAAAGTGCCAATATAATAAGCATAGGCAACGGCTCTATATATCTAGAAGCTAAAACAACTGCGTCAGATGACTCCGCAGTTTCGATCTCTATGGTCGATGAAATTCCATAACTACGTATGATGGTTTGGGTGTTTAGGTTTGTGATGTAGTTTTAAATATTTTATTGCCAAAAGGTTATGCTTACGATAATGGATCCAAATTGTAAAACAGGCAAGTTTATTTTGAATTACACAAGCGGCCGTAAGCCATGGTGCCCACCCATTTAAAAAGTCTAGTTTAGCAAAAATGGCACCCATTTAATAATATTTTATTATCTTATATATCTTATATCTTCATATCTTATATATCTATATCTTAAACTGCACCTTACCTTTTTTGAAATAAATGTGACCCACAATTGACATAAAAACTTTCCAGTAGGCGGCAGCTTCAGAAAATTCCATTTGTAACGAACCACCACTGCACGGATGCCATTATCTTAACCGCAACGCCTTGAGATGGCCCGACGCAAAAAACCCTTTGATCCCGCTCGGACCCCGGCACGTCACGACTAGTCCGGATTCCGACACGGCAGTTGCGGTTCGACGGCGTTACACGACGGACGCGAAGCTTTATTTTCGTTTTATTCACCCATTTGATCATTCCTTTTGAAACAAATTGTTAAAGATACGCAAACTTAGTAAAATAGTAAGAAGTCTGTTCCGTGTTTTTCGTGCTACTCACTTTGCCCCGAGAGGACCCCGTGTCTTACAGAATTTCTTTTCATACAACTACCACCTCTTTTTAGGACTCCTTGATTTTCTACTCATTACTTTAATGAAAGAAACAAATCACAATACATTTTGCGCTGTATGCGATAAAAACAATGTCAGCGGGTTAATTTCTTAAATAAAATTAAAAAATAAATACCATGCAGACACTATTTAAAAAAACTGCAATAAGAGCGTTTCCAATTTTCCTACAATTTTTTTTCTCAAACACTCTTTTCGGTTTTCTATTCGGTAAATTCGACGAACGATACTTTGTTACCAGAATTCAAGAAATTAGTTAAACAAAATGTGTCAGGCCAAATTATAGTATACGATTGCTGTCACAGTCAGATTTTATCTCACCTTTGACGTCAATCTGTAATTGTAAAAAATACCCACAGCGCCAACATCTTTGTAAATTTTACAATTCAACAAATAAGCTTTCGGCAAATAATTTTTTGGCCAACTGCATTGTAAATATCACGAAAGGTTCCAATCTCACTAGTTTTGGTTAGTTTTACATAGTTCCGCTGGAGATTCGTATTGTATTTGCTGTTTTACTTTAAATAAAATAATATAAAAAAAATCAAACTATTACGAGAACGTCAGGCCACCAAATATATCGAACCAATCAAATAATGGCTAGTTTGCCAAGGTATTTGCTTAACTGTTTCGAATAGATGAACTTGATAGAATTTAATCTTATGTTCTTGACATTAATAAAATTACTGAGAACAATTAATTTTGGGAAGGTTTTTAAAACGCTTGCATTCAATTAAATGTTTTTGAAAATCTCACATTATTCACAATCAAAAGAACAGACCTAAGTTCTATGTAAGCTTTACTAAAATGTAACCAAATACAAAAGATGGAACCCTTTCAAACATACTCTCTAACTCAGAAACGAAAAGGACTAGGCAAATTAAGTTAAATAATAACTTAGCTAGGTATTAATCTGTTAATATCAAATGATTATGCTTATTATTTCCATGTACCATGCGTTCAATTTATTTTAACAACATTTTAATTGCCTGTAACTTTTTTTGATTTTAGAGATATCAGGGCAAACAAAAAAACAAAATGTAGGGTTAATAGCCAAGTTTTTTCCAGGTGAAGTATAAAACTAAATATATGGACTGATGAAAGTTCTTTCACTACAAGAAAGGGTTATAATAGATAAAATACGCGATATTGGTCTTTAAATAATGCTAGACAAATACACGAAATAAAATCCCAATCATTTAATGTATGGTGTGGTGTGATAGATGGACATATTTTGGATCCGATATTTATAGATCAAAAATAAACTGGAGATCATTATTTGCAACTCTTAGAGCACCAAATAGAACAATATATAGAAGAGTTACCCCTACATATATCAGCGCTGATTGTACAGGCAGCAAGGCGGTGCCCCTCCTCACAATGTTGTGCAAGTTGTGCAAAATTTTCTTAACATTGAATATCCCAAGGGTTGGATAGGGAACGGCGGAACTATGGATTGGCCAGCCAACAGCCCCGACTTAACTTTAATTGATTTTTTTCTTTTGAGGACACGTAAAAAATCACGTGCACAGAACTGTAATAATGTCGTTTAATTTCGGCAAAGGATTTCAGAGGCAATCAATCAGTTAAGAAACAATCCGCAAACGTTACCAAATGCAAGACATACAATTAGAGTGTATGAGAAATGGAAAATAGTGGTCACATACCTTTAGTTTTTAAAATAGAGAATTTTTTACTTTAGAAGGTCTTGTTATTTTTAAGGTTTTTGTTCTACTTTCATTTGTAAATAATTATTGTTGTTGCGGTCAGTCACGACACTCTTTCAAATCTTTTAGACGATTTGTTAAAAACAAATGGTCTAAAATATAAAATGTGTTACATCATTATAATCGGAATAAGATATTAAACACATATATAATATACAGGGTGTTTAATTTAAAAAATATATGATGTAGGCTTATATGTCAGAAAATTAATAGTGTTTTGTTTTATACGTTACTTGGAAAAAAACTTGGCTACTAACCCTACATTCTGTTTTTTTATTTGTTATGTTATCAAGATTAATTAAACGCACGTTACAGTTGATGTCGAACAGAGCTTGCAAGGAATTTGCAAAAAAATGGTGCAACAGACCAAATTTTATTTAAAATAATAGTTTTTCAGTTTTCAAAACATTTGATTCACCAACTTGAAACGGTATTATAAAATCAAAATCATGTATCGAAATAAAAATATTAACCACATTTTACTATCGCATTCAACTGCCCTGTCGATTTTGATATGAGTTAACGAGACGTGTACCACACCTGCCTGTTTTGAAGTTTTATTGCGTTGGATTCGTTAGCGCATTGTTCAAACAATAGTCGAACCGTTTTTAACCTAGTGTATAGGATTTGCCAATTAGCTGATTGCAAACAAATTGAATATTGTTCATATTTTGGCGGCAAGTGATTTAAATTTGGTTAATTGTGTATCAAGCATTTCAATTTCGACTCCCAGCGTTAGGATCTGAGAAACGCGAACAGATACAGGATGCAATTAAACTTCCAACCATGACCGACGAAGCTTTTCATCTACTAATGCCTTTTTTTAACGAGGTTAAGTTTGGGCAAGGAACAATATTACCAATTCTATTTAGTATCTCATTGAGACAAACGCATAATAAAACTATTAAAAAAATGGCCACCGAAATCTGCTAAAATTGTAAGAATAAATGAATAAATAAACATTTAGTTAAGTAATTAAAGTCAGGAACTATTTTTGATTCTCTAGCTAGCTACTTCAACAACAAATGAACTTCTGCTTATATAGCACCACATATGGGATAAAAAGCAACAATCCGGTTTCGGTTCTTATGCAGTAATTTTTAATTTTATATGTCTTTCTGTTTTCAAATTCATCCATTTTTATTTATAGTATTACTTGTTGTCCTATGGCGTATATATGGGACGCACTGTATATTCCACCAATTTCTTAAATTTCCTAGTACATTTTCGCTGAAATCAAAAAAATTAAAAATCAACCTCCATCGCTGTAACCCCAAAGTATTTGTACTCCCTATCAATTTCTAATTTTAATAAACCACTGTGAGTGGTATTCACATTTGCGTTCATTTTTTAATTTCGAAAAGTATCTTTCATCCATTCTGCTAATTAAATTTTTCCAATACCTAATATTTCCTATTTTCGAAATCTATGTCTTCTAAAGGAGACCGGGATCCATTTGCTGCGTACCTACGGCGAAAAAATGCATTTGCCGATTACCTGCTCTTTGTACTCTTCAGATTATATCAATTTGTCAGATTCCAATTTTCTTTTAGTTCAGTAGTTAGTTTTTCAAAGCGAAGCCCGAGTTTTTCTCGAGAATTGGTGTACGAAATTTCAAAAGAAGGACGACTTCGAAGTAAAAAGTGGAAAAATTAGGTTTTACTTATTACTGTGTATGTCTGCGAACAATGTATAGGGTGATCCAGGCAGGGAAAGTAAAGTACAATGTCATTGTAATCAAAACGCATTAATTCCATAATGGATGTATTTTAAACAAATATGTATTTTACAGGGCTCTCTAGATAGTGATAAAGTAACGTATTTTTGTAAATGTTTAATAAAAATGAATACTATGCGAAGCCTGAATCGACGGATAAATTTCAAGAGGCGCAATAGGTGAAACCGATAAAGCCGTTAGACATAGTCCATTGAAAAATCTGAGAAAAATTTGTTCAAAATTTGCCAAGTTGGCAACATTTTTTATAACATCCTGTGTGACATAATTACGCTTTCCAAACTCTAAGTAATACGTTTGGCTACCTTAATGTCCATTTTTGATATTGTAAAGTGTAAGGATGGAGAGATCTAGAGAACAATAGGAAAGCTTTTGAAACATTTAATATTTTTGCCAATAAGTTTCATGAATATTCAAAAACAATTAAGGTGTCATGTAAACATTTCTTGGAAGAATCATTAGTGCCGCAAAAGAGGCACCACAGATGCTCCGATCACTGTTAAATTCCTTTTGCCATGGCAGCAACTTGTTCAATTTCCTGTTGGTAAACTACAGGTTCTTACCACTGCGCAACTGCAGTCAGCTGTAAACATTCATCAAAATAAAGTTTATTCTTCAACTCCTTGCACGGTGACTGAAACCATCGTTAAACCGTCAGTGAGAACAACTACTCAAACAGGCAGTAAAGTGGAACTACAACCTGCACCCACAACAACAAACCAGAGAACAGAGGTCAGCAGGTAGTGCTTGGTGGCAACCAGGTGCTGCCAAGGTGGACAACGGGTGAGTTTCACTCTGTCATCTTAATAAAAATCCGTAACTTGTTTTATATTGAATTGAATTTGAGTTCTTTTGCTTTTTTTTTTAGAAATTCGGATTTATTATCTGTGACCGATATTCTGACCTTCCGCTATGACCTGATGATCCATTGCCGCACGCTCACAAAATATTGACTTCTCTGTCAGATTCAGTCCTAATAAAAAGGCAGTTATCCTATGATTGCATGATTTTAGTCAAAGTTAGCTTTTTCGCCACATATTGTAAAGAAAACTAGATCGAACCTGCAGATATTAACTTAAGAACTTCCTGTGTCATGCAGTAACCTCTTTTTTGACGATTTCAATAAAATTACATTCAAAATCGGGTTTCTGCCTTATATTGAACAGAAAACTTCCTGTAAAAAATACCGGCGTCGACTAGGCGTCAATCCACGTCAAAGAAAGACCGCTGCTACTGCCACCCCAGTCCTGAACTGGACTTAGAGTTAGTTTACTCTTTTTAACGAACTCCCAATTTATAACACCTCCCTTCCCTGGTCAAATAGTAGGTTTTCCTTCTTGATTTCTTACAAATTTGAGTCATAATCGGCTTCACCGCCAGTTTCTGGGTCCTAACAAATATAAAGGGTAACAAATCTGAAGCTTTTGTTGTTTCCTCGTTTTATAAAAACTATCGCGCACTCGACATTATTGGCGAGGTCGATCTTGTGGGTATTTGAAGCTGGAGTGTCTAGAATACATCTCTAAGAGAATTTCCGGATTTGAGAACATTCTATCACCGTCTTCGGTCATCACACCTAGTGTGCGCGAATTTCCGCTGATATCCATGCTTTGATTGGATTCCTTGCGGATTGACGTAATATAGCGATCATCGGTTGGCTATATCACATCGGTTTATTGGTGGTGCCTCCGCTCTTTTTGCATTTAGAAGGTTGGATACGCGTTTAGTACCGCCTGACCGATTCCTTGGTGCACAGCCACTTCAATTATATGTTTGGATAAGTTTAACATCGACAGGCTGAACACGGTGCAAAATGATAATTACGGTTTAAATATGCGACCAGGTATTGGCCTTAATAGGTTTTAAGTACATTGTTTAGTATATTTCCATAATATTATAAATTGGGGGCTTTTTTATATTAGGGACCTATCTCCTCAGCATTCCACCTTTTTTAAAAGAATATTTTCCTATCATATTTACATTAATAATAGTTTCCAAATTTGCATAAAATATTTAAACCCATACCTTTAAGTAAGCGTTAAAGAACTGGCTGTTTTATTGGTAGTCCACATTTCGCATTTTGTTTGCAAATATAAACGATTTTTTTGGAGCTGAACTAAAAGCAGTGCTAGAACGACTTTCTGTAAATTTAATTCCGCGTTGCATATATTATTAGTTATTGTAAAGAAAGTTAGAATGCAATACAATAGCCCATATTATTTTTATATCCATTTTGGAATGTCAGAGTGCATGTGCATTTAGGGCAAATATTGTATTGATTCATCATCTGTTTTACATTGCATGACTTGTATGTACATGAGTTTTAGAAAATATTGGGACTGCTAGTACTGCAAAAGTGTTGGGTGTAAGACGGCTACTTTATTTTCGTAAAGGATATAATTTTACAACATGCAAGTTAAAGTTAAGTTGTAAGCACTACCCTGTTCTTTAGCAATTTTCTTTTTCAACAGCAATCTCTTTCTATATATTTAGTAGCTATATGCCTTTATGGCATCAACTTCTTACAGTGAATGTTCCGTTTTTCATTTTTTTTTGTTTTAATTTTCTTGTTTATTGTCAACATTCAAATCAGTTCTTTTCTGATAAACTTAGTCATTTCGACTTTAAAAAACTTCCTATTTATAGGAAACTCGTGCCTAAAGTTGCATTTTGAGGAATTCATTTTCATATTTTTGATTGATACTGTAACAAAGCTAACACAAATTAAATAATGGAAACATCACTAAATTCATGAAATCAAAAATTTTCATATAACCATTCTTCCCTAGGCATATTTGAGAGTTTTGCTAGCCTTGGAAACGCCAACATTCTAGGACCGTTCTCTGCTGACCCAAAGAAACAAAAATATCAAGAACTCCTTCGGGTCTAGAAATCTACATTTTTTGGGTATAGTAATAAAGAATCTTTTATACCGTCATCATATCCAGAAGGTACAGAAATTTCTCTTTGCGAGTAAATTTAGATGTATTAAGTAATTGGTTTTTAGATAGATCCAAGATAAATAGTAATGGCCTCTAAATTTCGTAATAACATTTCGCTTTCAACATAAATCACCACATTTTACAGTCGAAATGACTTTAACTGATTACGCGCACTACGACTTGTGACTTTAAAAATAAAAGTAAAATAGGCAACACTCAGTTGATTGTATTATTTTTAAGTCTATTAATTTACCACACAAACACAAAAAAGTCGTTAACTAAAATACAAAATATATCCCCGTCAAATTTACACGAAACTGTCAGAGTTGCAAAATTTTAATATCAGGAAGACTACATTTTCATTTAAATTGTAATCTTATCCGCCAAGAAATAATTTTCACTGTAATTACTCGGGATATTATTCGCTGCATCGATCTGACATTTTGACCTTTCGGAACCGTGTCATCTCATTCCAACGAATGATTCGAAAACTGTCGTCGAGAGCATATCGTGGAGAGTTTCGTTTACCTGAAATGTTCTGCAATAGTGTGCTACATGTTTAAGATATAAGGCCTTTTGTATTGGTACATTTTAAAACACCCTCGGAATCTTTTCTTTGTAATAAGTCAAATAAATAAGATTAAATAAATAAAAATTTACTCGTCTCTATAAATACCCGAGAACTTAGAAATAACGAAAACACTTACGACTACCGAAAAAATAGCTATAAGTCTCTCAAAATCTACAGTTCTTCAGAATCATAATAAAGAATCTTTATTAAAATCAATTAATAATTAGTTGGATCAAGAACATTTTGAAACGCGAATCTGTGAAGAACAGACAAATTTTAGTTTTTTTGTTTACAATAGTCAGTTAGCGACTTTGTTAAAACCAATAGTCTTTTTTAGTGTAGAGAGAAAAGGTACTAAAACTGATGAATCCTGCCCTTGGTACATAATTATCGAATAGGGTTTTGAATATTAACAATGTTCGTGCCTAGGTTCGCAGTAATAATTAATCCAATGCCTTTTGTAATCCTTGTAGATGAACTAATAACCCTCTCATATTTGATCTTATTAAATTACCGGCAGTCATTACTGATATCACACCGAGGCCATCGAGGTGTACGACAAGCATTTTATACCAGATCCTTGATGCTATTTTTGTCGAATACTAGACTACCATCTTAACAAATATTTTTTCTACTTCTTTCTTTAAATTTCTTAATTGTTCAGCGTGCGTGCCGAAAGTGTCATTTTACCACGTCAGTTTGGTTTACCACAGTTGTAAGCCACTTCGGACATTTCCGGGATATTACCCCACGGCTTTGGGAGTAAAAATATATAAAAAGTGTAGTATGCAACACGTCTACCACACTTGTTGCCTTAAACAAATGAGCAACAGCTATAAACAGCCATTTTCCAGACTATAAGGCGCGGTCCACAGTTGCTCCCAGAAAATTCTCCAAAATTAGTTAAATTAAATTTAGTGGATTTTTTTTTTATGTCCGGGAGGTTACTTTTCTTATAAAATTTCATTTTTTTTTAAATTTCAATAATTTTAATAAGTGGAGGTTTAAATTGTGTTATATCCACAGGTTCCTATTCGAAAAATTTTCGAAATTTGGTATGCCATGTTTGTTTTTTGTGCTTTTCGAAATTTGAATACTTGAATTTGCCATTAGGAAAAGTAAATTTAAAGGATATAAGTAACGAAAACATATTACCAGTTTTATAAAGCAAAATCACTAAATGCTCGCAGTAAAATAAAGAAACAATGAAGGTTTGAAGTAAGATGTAAATGTTGAAAAAACTATCAAAAATTAGAAAAGTCACTAAATTTCAATTTCAAGATTCAACTCCTCCTGACAATCAAATGATCCAATTATACATTATAGATGGATTCATGCTATCTTAACAAAACTCAATATGGCTAAAAATTATTAATTAATTTAATTAATTAATTAATGGATTCATTATTAGACATTTTTGCTAATGGTTTTAAAGTACTTAATTAAAAATAATAAGTTATATGCAAAGTTTTAGAGTTTCTGTTTAATAAAACCCTTGTGCTGCGTCACACTTTTGTTTTAAGTTTAAATTTAAGAATTTAAGACTAATCAAATACAAACAAGCACGTATATTATAACTTCAAAAACACAAGAAAAAACAAAATATTTTTTTAAATTTGAATTAATGCAATTTTCTTGTCCTTTTATAGCAGTCCACTGTCGCTATTTTAATACCAACATAAAGCAGATTCTTCCAAGTCGTTGTTATAAGCCGACTGAGTACCGGGCAAAAGATGAAGCCCAAGGGCGAAAACTGACATATAAAAGAATGTATGAATATTCTTACCGCAATTACTCCAAAGTATTTAGTAACAATATGCGTTACCTTGATTTTATTACGAGATTGTTTATCAATCAATTCGATCTCACACCTTCACAACACTCACAAGCGGAGATCATATCCAGCGGGGATACGACCAATATTAAACGTTGCAGCAGTGACCTGCAATTATCTAAGGTCAAACGGCATCAATTTGTTATAAATGAATTATAAAAATCCGCTGCATCACCCCGCATTTCGATCAAAGTGGGTCAGGGTGAAAATTTTACTGCTTGTTTTTATAAATTTTATTACTTTATACTTAGTTGGTAGAATGTCTATTTTCGTCTAGCGCATTTAACGGCAATTAACATGTCAATGCTCGCCCATTATACACTTCGTTTTGGTTCTGGTAGTGGTTCATCGAGAAAACCACTACCACTGTTATAAATTACGGATCTATTTCGCTGGGTGAGAGTGATCACTTTGTGTGGTTTGTTTGTTTAATTAATTTTTTGACATGGTTTGTATAAAAAGCAAACATTTTCAGCTTTTTCGTAAATCCTTCTCATTAATTATTAACCATTATGCAACCCGTGGTTTATGTGTTTCAAAAACTCTGGTAAGATCGGTCTGTGTTAACTACAACTATTATCGAAGCAGTCACAATTTTAAATGTTCAAAAATATCTCTAATAAAAAAAAATTCTGCAAATTGCAATTGACCGAAGAAGGTTCCAAAATGGCAATCTAATCAAAACATTTTAATGGATTATTTCCACAGCCCACATATACCGACAGATTATAAAGAATGGTCCGAATTATAATGGAGAGCGTATTCAGCAGATAAAATGCTTTGGGCGTCGAAATGTAAAAAAATTGTTTTGTCTTATTTAAAAAAAAATGTCTTCTAGATTTTGCTTTAAAACTTGGTAAGCACATAAAATTACTATTAGGCTTTTATTATAATATCCGCAAAAAACCTTTGGTTTTAGTGAAAAAACTGAAGAGACGATTTTTATTTACCAAGGATCAGAGTGCTATAAATCAATGGCGTATCATATTAAATTAATTATAACGCTCTCGCGAACGCCACTGGTTAAGCAAAAAGTTTATCTATGCTATAAATTTGTTTTTAATTGTCAGATATATCTACTAAGTTTGAGAACAAACTCTAGAAAAAAAGATTTTTTCTCAACATTTCAATACCTTCAAAACATAGTATTTTTGGACATAAGTTTGTATGATTTTTACTGCATGCTGTATTGCTAGACATATTAATATTAGGTAGGTACTTATGGCAATTCTCACCAACCTGCCCCTAAAGTTCTTTTCTTTTTTAGTAAGGTGGTAAAATCGAATTTTCTTTTCATTGTTATTTTGTAATGCAAGAAGTTTGGTCTAGGCCACTTTAGTCACGCGTTTGATTTGGAATGAATTAAATAAATTAGTGACCGAAGAAGTTTATCAATGTGTTACATACTATAATTTTCATATGACAAGTTTTTGTGTACCTACAGTTTTGCAAAACATCACAAATACATTCACTAAGTGACCGTCAGAACTAGAAAAGGTCAAAATACCAGACTAAAATCTACCACAAATATTAGATCGACCGGTCACAAACGCATCAACCTCGTGGTCAAAAAACTGAATTTTAGTCTATCCCAGGTATAACTTCACATCTGGAATCTTGTCAAACCGCGCGTACAAACAAAATATACCGAAAATATAGATGTTAATACCAAGATTAAAGGCACTTTGACATCAAAAGAAGGATTCAAAAAAGTTAAACGAAGGTTTGCAACTTAATTGCACTGCCAGAATTGCATCATAGCAAGCATATAACTCATATTGTAAATTGCGCAAGCTTAACCTAAACGGACCAATGCCAATATCTCTCATTCTAACAGTGGCCAAGGTCCTGGAAATGGTTATTCAGTCTCAGTTATACGAGTGCGCTATAAATCAGAGTTCAACCATCCTGTTAGCTTCTTTACAGCTTCACTGAAACTGGTTTGTATTCTGTTAAGTTCAATCTGTGTAACTTCAGTTAAGCTCTGAAGATGCCAACAGGGTAACTGGCGGAACGTCAGCAAGTTCGATTCATCAGGAACCGACGCAGGAGGAACCCCGAAGATATGTAAATAGTATTACAGTACCCAGTGAAAGTTGTTTTGAAAAATTAGCACAATAATACTTCAACCCGTGCCAATATTACCAGTGAAATTATTGCGGCGCCGGGCAATATATTGTTAGTTATTGTTAGACTACCCAAGCCGTTCAACACTCCAGATCACAACTTATTTGTAAAATACTCGCTTACTATAAGTTCGACCAATAGTTTCATTTTTCCAATCGCACTCACAAAGTAGTGCTGGAGGAGAATGAGTCGGAGTTGAGGCAGATTTTCTTTCAGTAATACACAGCAGACCCGTTCGAAGAGGGTGTGACGGTTTGATTCAAGCGTTAGCAGACGACACTCAATTAGTTCACTTGTTTAATATTGGGGACATTAAAAATAAACAATTATTCGCAAATAATTTTTACCTATGCCATTAGAAATTATCTAAAATTAAATTGAAATAACTGTCCAGTAGAATGGGATTCACCCAAAAAAAATAAAACTGCCTTCCCAAAATAATAACCTTGTCCAATTTATAGATGGACTAAAACTACAAGTTGTGATAAAAGCAAAAAATCTAGTTTTATGCTTCGGCAAACGATTCGAAGAACTCTTTGTATCGTTTAAATAATTCCAGATAATCTCGAGCTACCAGCTCCGTATTAATTTAAGGGTATCTTCAATTATAGAAACTGTTCTTGTAAACATTTATTACACAATTTTGAAGTTAGATTTAGTAAGATCAAACCATTTTCTTTCTTTGATATATAATGTACCTGAGCGCATAATACATAATTATCATTTTAATTTATTTTATTGGATAATTCTGAAAACGCGATTGTCTTATAACTTTCAACCAGATTGTTTTATAGCAAAGCCAAGATAGTCGAAACTAAGGATAAACCTCTGGAGATGTGCAAATTTGGCAATGTCCTGGAAATACATGAAATAGAACATCAAGTTATTAAAGCACAACAGCTTAAAGCTTCTGGCGAAACAGAATATAACTAGAAGCTTTTAAGTTATAATTCCAGTTGTTTGTTTCTCCTTTATAAATATTTTAACAGAGAATAATGATAAGAATTGGATGCGGCAGTTTTTTTTTTCGATTAATAAGAACTACATTATGAATTAAATTTTCCAAAGCAAAGGTTTACATTTTTTCTACTAAGATTTGAAATAGTCTTAGCGCACATATAAAACAACGTTTTTTTAATTCATAAGCACAGCGTATCGACCACCTTTTAATATTTCAAGATTAATCTCAATAATGAGCTATTTAAATAAACTCGGGATAAACTATTGCAGATACCAATATTTTGCTAACAACTTGGGACCTTTGAAGTTAGACTGCAAAAAGAGCTTTGCATAATCAAAATAAATATGAACTAAAAGTTCAGTTTTTCACGAAATTATATATTTTTACATAATAGTTTCGACAACACCGTGTCTTTATCAAACGTTTTGATAAAAACACGGTGTTGTCGAAACAATTGCCATGTCAAAATATATAATTTCGTGAAAATCTGAACTTTTAGTTCATATTTATTTTGATAAATGGATTTTCATCAAGTAAAAGCCACCTCAGTTCAACTTTGCATAATCGTAATTGTGAGAAAATATTATTATCAGCGTCGTTGTTTTTTGTTTTTATCTTTGGTTTTCATTTAATTTTATTGAATTTTTAAGTGGCCGTTGGCAAAACCGACTTTTCTTTGATTATATGTTTATTATTTGTTGTTAACTAAATAAAAATACTATTTTAATTTAGTGCAGTTTTAGTTTTAGTATATTCAATTTTATCTTCCTCGCATAAAATTGAAATTGAGACTCCACAGAGGGGTGTGCTTTTAACGTTCCTGTTTGATGTCTACCAGAATCACCTACCCTAGAGTGTATTGTAGATGCAGATGATACAGTATGTGAAGCGTCGGAGATTAAGCTTTGAGGAGGTTGTTACAAAAATTGAGTTATTCAAAATTTGTTACTGTTTACAATTTGGTTCTAAATGCCAAAATATATGTGTGTTGAATTCTACAAATTCAACAATGTAACATTCTTACTAATTCCAACACTGTTTCACTATCAGAAGGATCCAAATACCTAAGATCACTAATTAATTTTATTCCTTTCTGGCATAGTGAAATTGATATTGCGTTGAAAAAGTAAAACAAAGCTTATAGCTTATGTTTTTTTTAGGACGGAACGACTTTTGGGGAAAAACATTCTTACGTCATGTGAAATCAATTTCTATAAACTATTTCTCTATATTCATAAAAACAAGAATAAATATTTAAAATATAAGGATATCCATGATATCTAAGAATTTTGCTTATCAAAACCATCCCGTGAGTATTATAAAACATACCTTTTGTATAATGGCTTCAGATTTTATGACATATTGCCAAAAAGCATTAAAAATTAATTAAGAGAAGAATGTTTCTATAATATGCAAGAATTCCAAATGTTTGTAATAAAAATGTAAAATTGAAATATTTACTTAGTCTAATATTTGAAATGTTTGCTTAGTGTGATGCTCTTAAATGAAACATATACTTCACTTACAATACTTAGAACTTATGGCATATTCTTTTTTGAAATTTTTATTTAATAATTTTTTATATTGTTTTTACGTCGAAACTTAAATCATACTGGGTAAAGGTAATAAGGATATTGTATTCTACTATTTTTTTAATATATTTTATTTATTTCAAACTGTTTGAAGCAAGACGCACAAGATTTATACCATGGTTAACCAATGGCCCCTGCTGCTTACGTGCTTATTGATAAATGAATTATTCCCTATAAAGACCCGAGACTCTAGTTTCTAAAATGTTAAGCATTTGTCGCCAAGTTTTAAAATAAATTGAAATATTATTAAAATATATGGGATTTAGGTGTGTTTCAAATATTGAGTAAAAAGTAATAGGTATAATGTAATAAAAACATACGAAACCACCCTATTAACTACAAGGATACATTTATTAATCCTGACACGAATCCTAAATAACATATTTTAAGATACAAAGCGGTATTATAAAGTATGTCCCTGACCTCTCTGTTGTGGCCAACTATTTTTATTTTATTTATTTTTTATAACTATTTATGTCACCCTCGCAAATTTGCTTTAAAGTTATTTTCTCATTTTTTACCTTTTATTACCTATCTCAGCCGTTGTTGACACAACCTATCTCCGTTGTCGCATTACAAATTTATTGCCCAACTTCGCGGAACAACGTGCTTTGCAAATCATCTTTGATATTGAGATTAATTTGATATTCAAACGACTTTTACAAAGCCAAGTTCGTCGAGCTTAAAACTTTCATAACGCCTACTCCCGCTCGATAATCTGTGGCGTTTTAATTATGTATATCCGAGGTTAAAGACAATGGTTAACCTGTAACACTGTCATATTGCGCAGTTGTCAGTTTGATTGCAATTTTTAAGTTAACCCCTTACAAATTATTTGCTATATGATAAAACAACGTATGAGTAGCAATAAATAATAAGACACACGGGGTGACCAAAAATAATTCACAAACGCAATGATACCATAAAAATAAAGAAAACTATTAACATTGTGCTTTGCTGCATCTTGTAACTAGCGGTAAAATTTAGGTATTTTAGTATTATGATTCGTTTTTGGTTTTTTCTCACTTTGACTAACAAAAATGTAAAACGAATTAAATTGTTGTTTTATGAACTTTTTTAGTGATTTTTTTAATTAGTAGTATTGTTAGCGTCTGTTTAACACCAGTTCCTAACAAATCTCTTTAATATAAAATGAAAAGAAAAATATAACTTTAAGCAATAACCAAAGTTTCATACTGATATAACTAATGAATTGCCACAAGACAAAGATAAACTCGTAAGAAGTAAACATATTGCGATCCACTAAACCAAACGAAAAGGTGTTTTAATACATTGAATTTGGCAATATAAGAACCTTTTCTCACAAAAAAAAATCTCCCTATATTGCTTTTAATTTTGGAAGTATGTGAGCACAATCCACATTAACAACCAAATACCACTGATGTGACGAAAATTTTGATCTATGAATTTGATGTTTAAAGTATTATTTCAAACCTTTTTCTAAAGACTACCTGTCGTCACATCTTAATGGTCTCTTAAATTATAATCACGCAAAGATTGCAAAACTTACTTAAATAATCCTCTCCCTGACCCCATCACGATATCCCAACCTAACGACTCTACATTGCATCGCATAATCAATAAAGCAAAGAAAATATTGTTGACATACAAACAGAATCACACCAGCTTTAAATCCAATAATTGCAATGTAATAAACAAGTAAGCGACAAATTAAAGACTATTTGGTTAGATATCTTATAACGTTGATGTTTTGCCAAAGAAATGTAATCGATTCTTTCAATTCCAAAGTTGGATCTAAATGAACATTTAAAAATGTAACACAATTTACATTTTCGACTATTTCGACGGTTGAATATTATTTTACAATAATTTATGATATTATATTATTAATTGTTTTAGTCACGTTCAAATAAATCGCGTTTTTAAGAAACCAGTTTGTTTGTTCGTTGTAGCAACTAACCTTTAGCGCACTAAAAATTCTTCAATGGCAATATGGAAATTAATATCTATCTATCTTCTGTTCTATTATTCTATATATTTCATAACGACTTAAATTGTAACTGCTCAGTAGATTTAATAAATCACCCAGCTTTTGAAGGAGCAAAAAACTAAAACTAAAAAATCAAATATTTGAATATTCCTCTTCTTCGTCAACTATAGTTTTAACCTTAGTTACTGAAATAGTTTAGAACAGGCACGCAATAATGAATTTTGCATTAACGGGCAATTTAATATCTCAAAGTGATAGATAGATGGACAGCTTTAATTGAAATATTATGTTAGTTTTCCATAATGTTCGCATCAAGTACTCAGCTCAAAATTAACAATTTCGTATTTTCCCGAGCATAAAATAACTAAGTTAATTTCTAACGCGGCAAACGGAAACCTGCTTTATTAAATTTCAAATATAAACGTCGAACAATAATTTCTTCTGGAAGGAGCTTATTATGAGAAATTACTTGCTTGCTAACTCGTAAGTTAATATTCAACACAACAACAAAAATATTACATTTATCTATCTGCCTACAGCTAAGAGAAATAGATAAACTAAGCTAAATTTGTCCTTCTTTCAGAAAATATCCTTTGCTTTAAGAAATCCTTCCTCTTCTTTACAAAATGGATTTAAAAAAATGCTGGTATTTAGTAAAATAACTCTCATGTCTAGAAAAACAAGATAACATCAAGGGGAAGCCACTAACATGACTGAAAATATCAGCATTCTAGAAAAGTGACAAACATCGGTAAACTTTTGACACACTTATTAAACAATCAATCTTTCTAAACAAAATTTAATTACATCAACATTATTTTTGGAAATAAATCGTTTTTATAGTATATAATAATAATAATAATATGTAATAATATGACTTTATTCTAAATTCATTACCAGAATAGATCACGAAAGGGGAAGTTGGAGTTACAGCCTACAATTGCCGTATATATGAATTATTTGATATGATAGAAGCAAATTACACAGTAGAAAAAAAAAACAACCCCATATCAAACATATACCTATTATTATTTACATCACTTTATTTATATAAAACAGTAAGAGGAAGATAAGGTGATATGCACTCAGAACAAGGCCCAATCGTTTATTAACAGCCATTTTGAATGTTGTAGGAAAAATTTTAATACTACGAGGAATCCTGTTACAATCTAAATAGCATATGTACAGTTGATATGTGTATAATTCATTGCCTCAATTCAAAATTATTAGTATCATATCTAAATATAATTATTGCTAATATATATTCAAGGCATCTTTTGCTGATTATACAATCACTAAGTGATTTATGACGTGACGGTCTGACCGTGGCTAAAATCTAACGAAACATCCGATCGCTACCCAACCCGTGGCTATGAGAGTCAGCAATCTTCCTGTCCGTCATTGCGAGGATCTATTGCGACTCTCTCCACAGCTATAGAGCGTTAATCAGGTTCGTCTCTCGGACCAGACAATTTCGATAGTGGCTGTGTAGCTGATTGCCTCTGGTTTTGTTACGCCCAACAGATGAAAACACTCTCAATAGACCTTCACCCTGACCTAATATTTTTAATCCTGTTTCCTCCTCTTCTTGGCAGAATATGCATTCAATTTTTCCTTTCACTCCCAATAGACTTGAGAGATGTTTCTTAGCAGTGAAGGCGCGTCAGTTGTATGATCGGTCCTCGTGCCCTGCTAAGCCAATAACGTTGAGGTATTCAACAACCAATGTGTCCGCTGGCAGATCGTCAATAAGTTTGGATTCGGCATTTTTAGGGTACTTTTTCTCAAAATATGCCTAGATCTCGGTAAACGTTCCAGAAAAAAGAGTTAAGTGTGTAGAAATCTCTGTCGCGTGCGCATGTTGAATAAACCTCAGGCAGCGCCTCTATATCTCTAGTAGCTATAGAGACTATATATTTAATAATTAGATAGTAGCGTGTTTCACATATTACCACCTTTTTTTATATAATTATGATAAACACACTTAATTTGTTCGACCAAACAACACAAAGGTGGTCTTACTGAAATACTTTTCGATAAGAATCCTTTAGAATCTACAACAAGATGAGCTAGGAAGTTCAACAATTTTTGAATCTCATCATTTTAAGGTATGTGAGCTTCGTTTTTAACGCCATGAAGTGTTGCAACCTGAACTGTTGAATCAACAGGACAGTTTTTTTTAATTAAATTTTATCAGTGTTAGTATAGTCTCCATGAAAACAATGTCACAATTAAAAGGATCCGGTAATGATCCTTTAAATGTATCTTGAAATTTAATTTTATATTACTTAATCCCAATAAAATAATTTTGATATCAAAAATATATACAAAACTATGTACATGATACTTTTAAAAAAATAAAATGAATTTTTTAAAATATATGCACTCCCCTCCTCTATATGCATTTCTAGACCACTTTTACCTATTCAACATATTTGTACTAGGTTTTAAACATTAAAATAATATTAAGCAATTAAAATGACTTTCATATTATAATGTGTCGTCTCACACTTTAGCGTTACGCGGACTGGCGATGTACGTGATGTTGATCTCCGTTTGACACGTTAAACATAACAAACTGAAGTCAGTTGTTGGTGGTGAAAATAGAATTACAATTTTCAAGAGGTGTTTGGCAAGTTGGAGTAAAAATGTTCGATGAGAGTACGCATCTGTTCAAAAACAGCTTGTTCCACCTTGGAAACTATTATATTTCAAATGCTGTCCTCCGGTAACAGGTTTCCACCATACATTGCTTTATTAAAATTATGTTATATATTATTTTTATTAATATGGCTCAGCGAAGAAGAGAACTTCCGCATGTATCCAATGTTATCCTTTTTCAAGAAACTAATAAGGAGTGTTTTTTTTCGATGTATAGAGCTTTAAGTTGCAATAAAACAACGATGGATTATTCGATTGACATAAATTTTATTTATCCAAAAGATAACATATGACCGCCACGGCTGGCGCGGATGTAGTCCAATCTGGATGTCCAATTTTCGATTACTTTTTCCAACATTTGTGGCCGTATATCGCAAATAACACGGCGAATGTTGTCTTCCAAATGGTCAAGCGTTTGTGGCTTATCCGCATAGACCAATGACTTTACATAGACCCACAGAGAGTAGTCTAGCCGTGTTAAATCAGAAGATCTTGGAGGCCAATTCACAGGTCCAAAACGTGAAATTAGGTGGTCACCAAACTTGTCTTTCAATAAACCGATTGTGGCACGAGCTGTGTGACATGTTGCGCCGTCTTGTTGAAACCACATCTCCTGGACATCATGGTTATTCAATTTAGGAATGAAAGAGTTAGTAATCATAGCTCTATACCGATCACCATTGACTGTAACGTTCTGGCCATCATCGTTTTTGAAGAACTACGGACCAATGATTCTACCAGCCCATAAAGCGCACCAAACAGTCAGTTTTTCGGGATGTAACGGTGTTTCGACATATACTTGAGGATTAGCTTCGCTCCAAATGAGGCAGTTTTGTTTGTTGACGTAGCGATTCAACCAGAAGTGCGCTTCATCGCTAAACAAAATTCGCTTATGAAAATCGGGAACAACGGCAACCTCGTTTTGGGCCCCTTCGACGAATCTACGCCTTACTTGATGATCGTTTGGCTTCAATTCTTGCACGAGTTGGATTTTGTAAGCACGTAAACCAAGATCCTTCCGCAAAATCTTCCATAAAGTGGATGGACACAGATCCAATTCCTGTGCTCGATGGCGGATGGACTCATTCGGGTCTTCCTCAATGCTACGCTCTACAGCAGCAATAGCTTCTTCTGTACGCACCGTACGGCGTCTCTAGGGATGCGAGTTATCAATAAGAGTAAACGTGGTGCGAAAACGTTCCATGGTTAATCGAATTAACTGCTCTGATGGACGATTTTGTCGACGATAAAATGGACGTAGTGCGCGATACGTATTCCGCACAGAACCATTATTTTCGAAATAAAATTGCACTATTTGCAAGCGTTGTTCAGGCGTGAGTCTATTCATGAAGAATTTCCAAACCACGAATAAATCACTTGACAGCTGTTAAATCGGTCGCCATCTTGAACAGTAATGCCAAATTAAAGTTCTATACATCGAAAAAAAACACCCATTACAATAGTTTTGGAGCCGTTCGACAAAACAAAAGCCATTTCCACGATTTTTTGAAAATGTGCACACTGTATGTTTATGTGAGTACGAGAAAATGAACTTAGTCGTAAGTAGCATGCACACATCCATCTTGCGTATTTACGTCGCGCATTTGCGCGAAAATAACTGGAGCGTGTCTCAAAGCTTTGTGCCCGGTTCTTTGGGCATGCACATTCCGTGGTTAAATGGCGCTTTTATCTTTAAATTTCTGCAGGCAGTGTACTTATGGCGGCAGACAGTTTCCCATCGTCAGTCTTGTGATTAAGTCTAATAGACTTGCTTGAATTATATATTACATTGCGCATTTTCATTTTAGAGGCGTAGAATTTAAATGGGAACGCAGAAACTTTGACGTGTGTCTCTAATTGAAAATCCCCCTAATCTCGTGTGCCTCTTTAAGATATTTGCTAGAGTAAGTAATCACTACAAACTTCGAAGGTTGCCGTATGCCTGAAAAATTTAATGCTGATCTGTATTTCAACCAAATTTATTGTTGCAGCACAATATTTTGGTAATAGTTTAAGAACTTTTTTTTGTTTTTTTTTTAAACGCATGAGGCAAGTGAATTTTAAAAAAACGTCTGGGTTGTCAAGAATCTGTATATACAGAGATAATAGCTGTATTTCAATTTTCCTTCGTTTTAATTTATGGGCGTTTTCTACATCGGGTTGAAATAAAAAAAAAAACAAAAAATTTTTGTTTATGACTAATATTTCGCATTTCGTAAGACACTTAAATCAAATTGGCCCACTGCCCTTATCATGGTATAATTCCATAGCCAAAAACTAAAATTGCGCTAAATATAGCTCTTGAAACATTTCAGGTACGAGCCTTTAAAGGAATGGAAACGATATGAAAAATATAATGAGATGAGTCTTTCCAATTGCACTAATCTTAATTTCCAGCAGGTACGCTCCATAAAAATAGCCTAAACCGAAAGGAAACCTGTTCGGGAACTGCTTATCCCGTGATTAAATGATAACAAAAATGAAATCTCAGCGTGCATATAATGAAAACAAAAACTGGAACTAGAACTAATGTACTAACGCTGCATATATCCCCAAAGACGTCACGTACAGCATGGTGACAAAATCTATCCATCAGAATTTAATGAAAAAAAAAATGCGGCCTGCATTCCCTATACTGGCCTCTCACACAAACAGTTGCAACTAGTAGAGAGGAAATGTTCTGCAATATGACATTTATTATCTCTATCTTTCATTTCAAGTGTCTAAGGTTATCTTTGCTAAACTATAAAATTTATACAGCGAATTTAGTTGATTTGCCATCATGTTTCCTTCCTCCCTTTTCTTTTTCTTTCTGCTCTCTGCCCTTCTCATTCCTACCTCTATTATACGTTTAATGGTTGAATCCTAAATGCATGTTTTAAGCTTTTCAGTAAACTTAATTTTTATTGCATTATTATTGTTTAACGATTTACAAAATACTACTGGTTGATGAAACATAAACACAAATAAAATTAATCAATAATTGAGGAAAAATAACCTCGAAAGAAATACATAAATAAATTCAATTCAAGAGCGTAAAACAGGAAGAAAACGCAAGGAAGACAAAAGACTCTCTAATTTTATGACCCGTCCGAGCATGTATTTCGAAATATTGATCCCAAGCGTTTCATGTGAAATTGTATCAAAGGTTAAAAAACTACTCAAGTGTGAAAGTTATACGTTGTGTCTTATTCGAACACGAAAGAAATAGTGATCACTTTCATTAACCTTGAAACCAGCAGAACCTTCAACGCTGGTTATGTACAGGGAATGAAATTTGGATTTTTTGCGAATATTATTTGTCGTTTTTAATTTCGCATTTGCCTTTATTTCAAGAACTTCAAAATTTCTATGAAGTCAAAAAAAGTTAACAACTGAGCTAGGTGGTAGGCGGTAGTATTGTATAAATTACGTACGTCTTACATTATTACATTATAGCAGAGATTTTTGTTTAAATAGAAAATTTTAGTTTTTGAATATTAAAGTTACCGTTTTATTGTAAATTTATAATAACATATACATTAAATATTAATTAAATAAAAGAGAAAGTGTAGATGGCATTTGTGAGTCCATTTTCGCTAACAGTGACAGTATTGTTACTAACAGTAAAGCCCACAATTATTCAGATTTTAGCCAATTTTCAAGCTAAAGGAAAATAAATCAAACAATCTCTGGCAGTCACGTTTAATTAAACTACTGCGAAATAATTTTGAAGAAACAACAAAACACCAAAAAGTATTTTATGTACAGTTGAAACTCAACAGCATGAAGGCAGGTCAAATCACAACATTTGTTTGTGGTTAACTGTGTTACTACATTGATAAAATAAAATTGTCGTAATTTCTTCCATTTTTTTCTAATAGACAATTAATAATAAATTATTTTTCAGCATAGGGAAAAGTATAAAAAAATATCATATAGAATCAAGTTTGAGTTAGTCTACCGAAAACATCCAGTAGCTTTCAAACTCATGAATAAAGGTACCCGAAATATTCGAAGAGGCTCGCGGCTGTGGGTAAGCTGTTAGCTTCCGTGCGCTTATTTTGTACATAATTGTGTATTTTAGAGTAAGGAGTAGAAAAAATAATTTCCCGTTTAACCAAAAGTGTTTTTTAATTTCAAAAAACTGTGTATAAAACTGAGTAAAATTAAGGACTACTACCTCTTATTGCAATCTTACTCATCCAATAGAATGTCTCAGTTAAAAATAATAATTCCGATTCAATTCTTATTACATCTGGGGTGCCACAGGGTTCAACATTAGGGCCACTATTAGTTAGAAATGACATAGAACCAAGCATTAAAAAAATGGAGAAGAATATGATTGTAGGATATTGCAAGAGGGTGTTAATAATTAATTTAAGTCGCCATAAGATAATTTGTTAGATAATAATATCAAAAAGTGTCACTCTACGTGATTTAGATATGTAAAATGACTTCATTTTTTTAAATATCAATAGTTATTTATTTATTCTAAAGAATTCTTAGATTCTTAATTCGGAAAGCAGTCGAAGAATGATTATGGTAGCATAAGTTTGTCGCCTCATACTAAATATATACAGATGATCGAAATATTTTTAAAAAATCCTTAAATTTGCCAACTATATTCTAAAAAGAAACCTGGTATTTGTGTCAACAACATAGAACATGACAAAATGGTAACACGGCGCAACAGAAGAGTCCTGATTCAGTTCCTATATTTTTTTATAACCATTAACAATCTAGTCTTTGACAATGCAACATTGAGTTTGTTATTCGTACGTCTCCCTAATAAAATACGTTAAAAAGGCTACAGGACATTTAACGTCAAACGCACACCTAGAATTAATTAACAGTGCAAAAGTCCATTTATGACATCTTATAATCATTACTAAACTAAAATAGACATATTTAGTAATACAAAAGGATTATTGGCAAAATTATTGCAATCTTTATTGCAGAATGTTACCAATGCAATTTATAAATTTTTATTGAACGATTGTACCGCGCGTTCAATTTATCTTGATAATATTTTTTTGACTGCAACTTTTTCGATTTTAGAGATATCAAGGTAAACAAAAAAACAAAATGTAGGGTTAGTAACTAAGTTTTTTTCAAAGTGACATATAAGCCTACATCATATTTTATTAAATGTATATTATATATGTGTTTAATAGAATGGGAAACAAAACTGACGTCGTAAAGTGACGCTTCCCGCACGCTAGATCGGTATGTAATTAGGTATTTTACAGACGGGAGTAGAAAAAATACCTAATTACACACCGATCTAGCGTGCGGGAAGCGTCACTTTACTACGTCAGTTTTATTTCCCACGGATCTGAGCCAATTCGGACATTTCTGGGATTTTACCGCACGGGTTTGGGAGCAATCGGATGATTTCGGAGATATTTCCCACGCCTTGAATTTTGATGTTTGTCAATTCTGACGGTCATGTCAGTGAATGTATTCGTGTTGTTTTGCGAAAAGATATCCAAAAACTAACGGTCGTAGAAAAAGTATTGTATGCAACACGTTCGGTAAACTTTGTAAGTCACTCGTTTATTAAACACTAGCTCCGCTCGTGTCAAATAAACTCGTGAGTCAAATGCCGTTTACCGCACTTGTTGCATACATATACCATTATGTTTGACATATTAGTAAACAACGTTGATGGTTGAATTATTGTCCAAGTCATTATTGTTAACATGTTTTTTCGCAAATTTAGCATATGCTTCAAGTATACTTTCTGAATAATCAAGGGCAACCGCAGCTCGTCGTCAGTATATTAGACTTTATCCAGAGCGAAGAGCTCCTTCAAACCAGATATTTCCAAGGCTGCCAAAGAAATTTGCAGAAATGCTGGAATCAT
The DNA here is from genome assembly GCF_029955315.1 of Cylas formicarius. Taxonomy (NCBI): domain Eukaryota; kingdom Metazoa; phylum Arthropoda; class Insecta; order Coleoptera; family Brentidae; genus Cylas; species Cylas formicarius. The sequence continues at coordinate 4,734,156 of NW_026844347.1, forward strand.
AATGTTTTAGATGAAGAAAATAAGGCAAAATTAGGATTCTATGCACTCCAGTTTGTACTAATATTAGAGTATATGAAGAGACAGGTATTTCGGGGGGATCACTCTACTCAGTTTCGAAAGAATATAAATATAATACATTTCAATTTTGCAAAACTCAAAAACTAAGTGCAGAACAATGTGAAAGGAAGATACAATTTTTTTGTTTGGAAAACCAATTAATGGACTGATGAAAGCTCGCTCACTACAAGAAACGGTTGTAATAGACAAAATACAAGATATTGGTCTTTAAATAATCCTAGACAAATACCCGAAAGACAAACCCAGGGGTACCAATCAATTAATGTAGGGTGTGATGTGGGTCCGATATTTATAGATCACAAGTTAAGTGGAGATCATTATTTGCAAGCCGGAGAGCACCAAATAGAACAATATATAGAGAATTTACCAGTAAATATATCAGCGCTGATTATATGGCAGCAAGACGGTGCTTCTCCTCACAATGCTGTGCAAGCTAAAAATTTTCTTAACATATCCCAAAAATTGGATAGGGAATGATTGAACTATAGATTGGCCCGCCAAGAGCCCCGTCTTAATTTTAATGGATTTTTTCTTTTGGGGACACATACAAAATCACTTGCACAAAACTTGTTATAATGTCTTGGAACTAAGGATTTCAGAGGCCATCAGCTAAGAGACAATCCGGAAACGTCACTAAATGGTCACATACGTGTTTAGAATAGTTAAAGAATTTTTTACTTTAGTGAGTCTTGTCATTTTTAATGTTTTTGATCTACTTTCATTTCTAAATAATTATAGTTGGAGTCAGGGCACTCTGTGGAATTATATAAATATTTCCTATTTTTACCGATTTGTCAAAAACGAATGGACTAAAATATAAAGTGTGTTACATAATTGTAATCGGAATAAGATATATTAAACACTTATATAATATAGAGGGTGTTCCATTGAAAAAAAGTGTGATGTAGGTTTATATGTCAGAAAATTGTTTTATACCTCCAGCCAATTAAAATGTTATCAAAACAAATTGAAGTAACTATTTAGGCATATCGTTATTATTACATTTAAAGTTAATTTTAAAGTAAATTTTAAGGTAATTTCACCTTGTTATTGAGCTTTGTCTTGAAAATCTGAATTTCAAAAATTAAAATTATGTTACTTATGATCCAATTCTAACACCAGAAAAAAATGATATTAACAATTTAAAAGTTGCTGATTTAAAAGATAAACGGCCAGTAAAAACTGCTCCCAGTTTCATGGTTGACATCCTCGCAAACCGTTTCTCCAATTTTGATTTTTATTAAGATTTAAATTGGGAAATAAAAACGTATTTTTACAAAGCGATATTAGCTCTGTTTTAATTAGAGATAGAATCAGACGAAGCTATAAAAATGCAGCAATTAAACATTCGCAGAAAACTAAAAAATAAATAATAATTTAAATATAAAGGAAAATCTCAATAGAATCAATAAGGTTTGTCCCAAATTGTTGTGGAATGCCATCAACTTCTTCACGGAGATTCGAACCTAATGCTTCAACTTGACTGACCAATTCTTTATCTTTATCTGCAAGCTCTGGTTTAGTAGATTTCAGCTTTCTTATTGCCGACTTTTTGGCTAATTGGATAAGTTTGCCACAGATTCGATTGACTGCACTTTAATTAATTAAAAATCGCTTGGAAATTTTGCTTGTCTCAGAGTATTACTTTGTTTTTAGGTTTCGCATTTTCTCGACCCAAATCATTTTGTTTGTGCCAATCCCACTGATTTCTCTAAACTGATATTCTCAGTTTATTTTTATGTGCGAACATTTGCCCTCGTATCGGAATCAGCACCGTTTTTGAAAGCGTTTCCGATGCTTCTAAATGTGAAAACAAAGAATTTTTCCGAACTAATCTTTTTTCAAATGTTTCTTCTGTTCTTTGTTTCTAGAATAAATACATCTTAACCGTAATAGGAACTGCTCCGTCCTTATTGCCGGGAATCTATTGTAAAACATTAACATTAACAATATATTGTATACTACGATCTGGCGCTAATTACCAACGTAAAATTCCCATTAGCTTCACCTGCGGAGTCTGGTAGCGAGTGAGTAATAATTAAGAGGCTTATTGAATTACTGGCGTTACCCTGATTGAGTTTGCGCCTGAAACACATCCCTTCGAGGTTTGGTCTGATAATCTGTTTTGGGACTAAAGCAAAACATCTACGCGTGATGATTAAAATAGCAATTATTAATTTAGTTAGAAGTTTCACAACTGGGGGTCTTAGGAAATATAAGCGTCAGCCCACATCGATCACACCACATAGTATACATATAGCTAGACTATATAAACATGGAAGCAGGTTTTCAATTCATCCACTACTTTTGATTTAGAATTTAGAGTATTGTACAAGTTATGGGGAGTTCCTCGTTCGAGTTCCCCAAACACGACATTGTCTGCTCGATATTTTATATTAAAATCGAACTCTTGTAGCTTCTGGATCATCTTACCACTTGACCTTGATCGTGCTTGTTTTCGGCACTCTTAAGACTCAATTTCAATTCCGAGCTTTTCAAACGTTGAGATACCTCTTTCAAGAATCTCATATAACTTCCGAATTACAAATATATCGTTCAGGTATGTCAAGTCAGTCTACAAATAGAGTCCATTTAATACAACAGTCTCTTGAAAGTGCAACTGCATTGCATAAACCACCTGGCGACACCGTAAATTCCTATAATCTCATGCCAATGGTAAATAAGGTCATCTCTTTGTCTTCTGGTGCCACCTTGGCTAGCCACTAGCCAAATCCAGCGTCGAGAAAATTTTCGATTCTGTCAAAGTGTCAAATGTTCGAAGTCGAGAAGAGCTGTTTTTCGGCGTCAAATTGTTGAATCGAAGATAGTTGACACGAGTAGGACAATATTTCTTCTCCATAAATACGAAAGGTGCAACCCATGTACTGTTAGGCTCAATGATGCCGATTAGGCTTCTGTCTGTCGAGTTTCAATCTACCTCTGCTACTCTTGTCTAAATGACCAAAGTTAGCTTAAAGTTCGATTAGCTATCATTATCTAATTCTTTATCAGTTGTTGATAGTCTCCTCCCAATGTCAACGCAGGGTTGTTTTGAACTGGTGCAAGATCTTTTCCAACAAATTTAAGTGACTTCATACGCATTTCGGGCATTATCAGTAAACATCACTAGACATCGAAATATCCTGCTGTTCTTTATTTTCACTCAAAGACTTTAAACGAGGAAATTTCTACTTATTGTACTTGATGAAAACAGAATATTCTGCTGTCTTCCTCCTTGAATTGACTGTAATTCTGCAAATCCGCGTAGAATTGCGTTGCGAGTTTCTGGCACAATTCTGAAAACTACATTTCAAATAAATAGGATTTTTACCTTCTGTTTCCAAATGTGCGCCAAGTCGTCGTCTCCAAATCTTGTTCCTCCAATTCCCGCTGCCAATCGGCACCCTTTAACTTATGACCACTTTTTCACTCTTTCCTTGTTTACGTCATCCCTAGACGCCAATTAGGAGTTAGGTTTTTCGCGAAAAAATTAAACTTACACTTAAGTCACTAAAAGCTGCACCCAAATTGCCCAACACCGCTACCATCTGCTCCCTCTGTTGTCGAACAGTGTGTCGCTTTTATAAATCGTCATCGTCCTCTCGGATAACAAAGAAAACAACTGCGGACTGGTAATTATCAAATTACGATCTTGCCTATTTCGAATAAAATCTAAAAAAATCAGCGAAAACTGCCATATTGATGACCTTTTAAACACCGAGGACATTGGAGAAATATTAGTAAATACGAAGAAATAACCTCCTCACCAATTTTTGATAATTAGTAATAGCAGTATAACTTTGACCATTCCAAAATATGAAAAACATGCAATTTATTTCATATCGATAATAATAACACAACAGCATAATGCCATTGTATCTAGACAACAGAGGGATATGGTCATCAAATGCTGGCCGCCGTCGTAGGAGGCTGGTTAACCATTTTAAAAATATTCTCACCGTTGCAGTGTTTGCCAGATCTACATACAAGTCATAAAAACATTGAAATTTTAAATGGATCACCGTGTAAATTATTCTATTTTCATGTTCTGCGCAAAATTATAAATTTGATGAATATCCAAAATATAGCAAACAGGCTTAACAGGTTTAAGAACAGCTTCGATATAAGCAATACATAAGAACACTACATCATACATATATGATTCTGGCATATTGACAAGCTAACTATTTATCAATTTAAAAATATATTAAATTATTGAGAACGTCAAGTTTTGAGGTTGTCTTTTAAAATGATGTAACAAGATAGCCAAATGGGCTGAGCTCGGCTATCGGCCAACCCCGTCTGTGTTTCAAGAACTCGCGGGTTGGAGGAGATCAGAACGAAATCATGCTGCTTCTCTAGAAGACGGCTCGAATGTTCCACCCACATAGCGACCAGGCTCAGTGTTAAAAAAAATAGAGAAGTTATATAAGTTATTAGTAGTGTGTATAGTGGGAATAGTAGAGAGGTTGTGACTTCGTTATTTCCAACGAATTAAATAGTTCCATCAAGTTTGGCGCAGAGTGACTTCACCATCGCGCTTGCCCAACCCGAACGATTTTAAGTCGATTCAAAAATCCAAAAATAATTATATATATCCAAAATAAAACATAGCGGCAGGCGAGTTCCATTTCAAAACATAAAGTAGAGTGCGATAGCTTTTTGATCTAACTTTTTGTACTTATTCTGAAGCTGCCACTGAATTCTATGCAAAAAGGGTGTTTCAAAATTCAGTCTCAAGATTTAAATCTTAAAAATGCCTAAATGATGACCTAGAACTTAATTATTAACTGACCAAACTTCAATTTGAATGAGACATTTCAATTAATAGAAAAAATAAATAAACTCTGACCACGTATAGTTCCGATGCTGATCCAGATCGGATGTTTATATGAACTATTTTGCTTAGTGTGATTCATCACCCCTCACAGTTTGTGTTTTAATTTTTATAACATTAACATGGATATGGATTTCATTTGTGCGATCTTTCATCTCACAGAAACTATTCACTCTTAAACCGCATATTTCAATATTTAAAGTTAAGTGAGACATCCAGCAAAAGTGTCGTACATTTTGTACGTTACAAGAAAATAATTAAGGTTCGAAAAAAGGGCAAGAACATACTTTAAACGAAACGAATCGTTAAAAATTGCAGCGTAGATTCGATTCAGACTGTATAATCTAGGTATCCATGCAAGAGTAATTTGCCGCAAACCGAAATATTTTATGCATCGGTTCGTCGCTAATGAACCCGGAAAATTAATCCGCGTGCCGTACTTTTAAATATTAATAGTAAATAATTTTACTTGGCGCGCGAATTTTTACCACAGCGTAATATTTCGGCATATGCAAAAATCACGGTTCAATAGACAAGGGCGGAAAATTCATTTTTTTGTTTTCAACGTTTTAATTAAACCCGGACTGCCCTTTTTCCAACAAATTTTAGTAAATGTTTATTATAGAAAAGTTAATGAACTAAATAAATATGTAAATATTAAAATAAAATAAAATTCTGAAAAAAAAAGAAATTTGCACATATTGAAAAACATCTATTTTCTACTTTTGAGATGGCTATTATATAGAAAATATGTGTTAAATTTACTGATTTTAGGTATTAGTTTCGTTGGCAGAAAATTGAAGAAGAAAAAACTTTTGTAAGTTACGAAAATATTACAATTAAAGTAAAACTATCTTTTTCGAATAAAAACTACCTATTTTTACACTTTACAACTTTTTCAGGAACAATTTCTACAAAAATAGCATACAGTTCCCACTTTTTGTTTGTAATAGTGCTACGTATAATTTAAGCGGGCCTGTATGGTTATTATAATAATTAAATATGTTACATTATAATAATTAAAAATAACAGCAACGAACAAAGTAAAAATGGTTATGTTTCGGTTTTAATAAACAAATTGAAGTAATTTTCCTTAGTATAATTTAAGCACGGTGATTGACAACAATTTACTGACTGATCGCAACACATATATCTGTGACCCATGTTTTTCAACGATGTCATTGTTAACTTTATATAAGTCAACATACGAGATATCAGGATTATTTTAACAAGAAAAATAAATTTTCAATATTTCGAAAACTTTAAACAAAGTTTTAGTTAGAAATAAGATCAGATTACAAAAATTACTGATTTTAATCATATTTAAATAATTTTTAGCATCAGCCTGAATCAACATTTATCGAAATTACTAACTTTTTAAACACATTTTTTTCTAAGTTATTTAATTGAAATTCTAACGGTTTTTTTTCTTCGATCTGGAAGTCTCAAAAAAAGGCAAATTTCACCTATAAGAGTGGATACATGAAATATATTTAGAATTTTCCGAGAAATTGAAAAATACAATATATCCGTCAATAAAAATAAATGTCCCTAAGAATCGTCATAGTCAGCAGGATACAAAAAGGCATACGCCGCGGAGCAGTGAGGGCGCCAAACGATCATTTCTTTACTTTGGAACTTTCTTTAAATCCGGGAATCTAGAGTGTCCAAGGAAAACGTCAAATTTTAGCATTTTCGAGGCACTAAACTAACCAAAAATAGATCATAAATAATCACATGCCGCGTACCTGAGCGATTATCACGTGATATATTTGTGGGTAACAAACTCAAAATTTCCGGGTGGAAAAAGGGGAGTTTCCGATCAACTTTAAACACGCTGTACACATTAATTTGTATTCCTTAGCAAAATATTACAAAGTTACAATTTTTAAATAACAGATGAAAGTAAAAATTCTTTAGAAAAAATGAAATGGCTTTCACGAAAAAAAAAACTAAAGTGGACATTTTAAAAATCACCCAACTCACAACAACGATATTTTCTATTTTGTAGAGTGACAAAATGATAAAGCGGCAATTTCTTTTGCGTATTTTTTCTGGCTATTTGAAAAACATTGGATAATTTTGTACCTCTAGCTTTTATTTTTTTTAAATCTTAATCTGTTATTTATTATTAGAACCAAAAATAAAGCGCTTACACATAAAATGGGGCTCATTTAGATTACCAGTTTAAAACTTGAAACTGGGATTATTATCTCAATAATAAGATATATTATTCTCTTTCTTAATATAACAACGCCATTGCCACTTCAAGCGATATACTTTAGCCATAAAATCTTGCATTGGTGAAAAAAACATTTGCCTTCGAATAAAAAGATTATAGCTTTTCAACTCATTTCACTATCGAATCAAGATGGGGGCAGTGGGGTACAACCGGTCTTCTTGGTCGCGTTCGTAACAGTACGTCGACGTTTCAATCAAATGTGCGAGATTTAAAGTGAAAGGTTTTCAAGCAGGACTTGGCAGTGTTTCTAGTGAGTTCGTATAGTGAGCATTAAACACGACGACAGCATGACCGGGATCAGGGCCTACGTTATAGTTGCTATTGCTGCCTGTTTCGGTGAGTGTAATAAATTACTTTGGCAATTTTCAATTGGTTTTGACCTAAATTTTATAAACAAATATTTAATCCAAACTGGCAATCAGAAGTTAAATTTTTGTGGTACATGATTTTGGATCCAAATTATTATAGACCAAAATAAATTATATAGGACGATTGACAGGGAATCACAGATAAGCAATTTATAGTGAACAAGACTTAGGACCGTTCTAATCAACTTTGATGTTTTAAATCAGAGACCCTGTATATTATTGAATTTTCAATTTCTTGTTATTTCCGTGTAATACATCCCTATACCTTTCTGGAGTGGTTATCGATCAATTAAGTATTTTCCATATTTTTTGTTTCTATATTTTTGTTTAATTTTAGCTAAAGTTTAGGGAGGTTCCGTGCAACAGTTTTATATAGACAAGATAATGAAAGTTTCATTTTTTCAAATATATGTTATCATCATGAATTTTATTATTTGGCATATTTGCCTTAGGTGGATATGAAATTGTTATTATTCATACCTATACCGTGAAAGTGGTCACAAGCATTTAATGGGGGAAATATATACTTGATGAATTTTTCATGGACAATACGGTCAAATTTTAGCAAGAATATACAAAAATTCAACGAATTTTGATTTAGAATCAATGAACAAGAAGTTTGGACTATTAAAATGTGATTTCATTAATTATGTAATGTTTAATAAAGACAACGTAATACATGTTCTAGCATATTTTAACGCTTATCTTCTGCGCACAAATAATGTTATTTAGTCGCGGAATAAAAAATTCATAGAGGAATTAGGTGCCAAAAGAATATTTAGAGAGTTCCAAGTTTAAACATTCAGCAACTACTTTATTATACAGTGACAGCGTTTTTAAATTAATATGTTTCATATTTTTTATAGCATCTCAAAACTAACCTAAACAAAAATGATATTTCTCTAGGTATCAGTTTTCTTCAAAGTAATTTTAAATTTTAAATTCTTGTGTCCGCTGCATAGTTTCATTAAACGTAATCTGTTACGATAAAACAATTTTGATTGCATTTTAATGGACGCGATTACATTAAATTGCGCAGTATTCAGTGATTAACGCTCTTTCGTACGCAATACTGAGTATTGTGTACAAAATTTTTGATAAATGACAGGATTCTACGACACGGCGACATTTAAGTTCAACATCTGGTTTAATTACACCGAGTAATTTCGGAATCCTTTTAAGGAAGCTTGATTTCAAAGTAAATAAGTTCAAAGCCCCAAATGGTGATAAATAAAATATAAATGTTCGTCTTCAAACACGTGTTTTAAACGGTCACATATTTATAGCAATTAATTTAAAAGAACGAATTCAATTTTAAAAAAGTATCGTCATCCAATCTGAGACCACAAACAGTTTTTCTTTATCAGAACTAGATCTGTTAATAACTTATCCTAAATTATATCCTAATATTTTATTAATGCAATTTAACACAGAAGATCTAGTTTCGAAGTTTAAATTAAAAATGTTCCAGAATTTTCAAGGAAAAACTAACCAACCAAAATGTGGACCATCGTTTCGTGCAACGGAACATCTACTTTCAATAAATTCAGTTGAAAAGAATAATAGTCAAACGTATTTGTACACGTTAGACAGGTTTTTGTCGATAAACTCTGTTAAAGTTAAAAAAAGAATTGTTTTAAATTATATTTCACACACATTTTTTTATCATTAAAGGACATTTTTTGCAGCAAAACGTTTTTTTCGTAGTAGTAAGGAGTCTCAAAAAAGACAGTAAAAGACTGAGAATACAAGTTATTTTCAAAATTCCTCTAAAATAACGTGATACACCCTGTATGGGTTTTTCAAAGTTCAGCAACAAGATTTTAGGGGTATAATTTTTCTTTCAAATAATACGTTTCTTTTTTCTTAAAGCATGTATCCACAAACGTTTCGTCGCACATCTACAGAGTGTTTTTTTGAGTTTTTTCTTTGCAGCTTTTAAGGCGTTTAGATCAAATTAAAGCTTAGCTTCCGTGACACGGAAAAATATTTTTAATCTGTTCTTTCTCACTTAAACTTTCTGTGGTAAGTCACTAATGCATTCTAAAATACAAAATTTGCTTTCTGTTTTGTTCAGAAAATATTCAATTCTGCGGGTCGGTCACGAAGCGTTTACGATCACATGTTTGTTGAACAAAAAGATCTTATTTATTATATATTATCTTATATATTATCAAGCAGCGAAACACATTTTTTGATGTGAAATAATTATTTTAAAAATAAACTATTGACCATAACCATTTTTTTCTAAAATAATTATTAATTGCCAAATCTTTATTCAATTTTTAACGAATATGATCTCCTGACTTTTTTCCTAAGAAATAATAATAAAAATGATAAACACTAAAAACCCAAAGTTTAATTTTTTTTGTTTTAATTTTAATCATAATTTTGGTGCATCATTTTTTCTTTAAAAATAATTTCATTTCCAATGAGTGTGCAAAATGCAAGTGCAAATGCAAAAAACAGTGTTTCCAGACATATGTTTATATAAGACACTGGGGCTAATGTTCGACGTAGAATACCCATAAAAATTTGGCGCAATAATTTCTGAACACCCTTATTTTTGCCATAATAAACTTTAACAAGATAAATGTTGTTAAAGAAATTAACAAATATCCATTTCACATCGCAATCGTAATGACTAGCAACGATCCTATGTCCGATTTGTATTATTAAAATTGTAGAAAAAAACGCTAAAGCAACCACCTCGATATCCTTGGGGTCCGATCAATTAAAATAAAATGTAAATAAAAATAGCCTACCAATAAAGAGCTGAAACCGTTGAAAACTAAATTATTATCATTGTTGTTGCTGTGATTAATGCAAGAATTAATTATTATAAGAATGACAGTAGTGTTTTATTGTCGTTGTTTATTTCCTTATGACTATTAGTTCCTGAGAGATAACGTGAATCAAAATCAAATCAATGAATCAAACGTTACAAGGTTTTCAGGGTAATGCTTTGTACGGTTCAAGACATTCAGACGCTTCAAACAAAAAAACTGATGCATTTCTAAGTGCTAATGAATAGTAGAAAATAATAAAAAGTCATACACCAATAGAGTTCCTGAAAAAGATTAGGAATGTGTTTCTTTCCACGATCTATACTTTTTGGGTACACCTGTGGCGAAAGTACCAGAAATGTCAAAAGTGGCGGATAAAAGCTTACACCTCATCGCTGCATAATTGGATATTTAGAATAGGAAGTAGAAAAAAAAAGATTGTGGTGGCTGGATGGGATGATCCTGTTATATAGAGAACTTACCCGAAGTGTCAAAGTAATAAATACCAAAACCATTTGCTATGGGCAATAATTATATTAATGGTTGGCAACTCGCGATATACCGTTGCGACAACAACGTTAATGCATGTGCGAATAGCGTAATTTCAAACCTCTAAGCATACAAAAAACGGCATTACGAAATCCATCAAGAGCACTTGTCTTTATTATTATTACCCAGCAACAAAACATCGGCGCAATAAACATATTTACCCAATTTAAAAGTTCGAAAGACGGGCGTAGAAGCTAACATACTTTCACTTTATGAATCCGCGAAGAGCTGATAAACTAACGAGGCACCAATTTGATAATTTAGATGGTTGTATAGGGTGGCCCGTTTATCAGGGGCCGCTACCTTGTCTCAGAAAATATACGAGACGAAAATTTTACTGGAAATAAAGGGCGATAAACCAGACACTGCTTTTTTTTTGTAAATAATATTCTAAAAAAAATATTTTTCTTATTTTACAATGATTGTTAAAGTTTAAATTAAATTAAAAAACAAATTCCCGCTCTTTTTGATTTCTTTAAAAATTTTAAAATGAAATTGTATTGTATTTACTGGGTAGACGTTGTTTTTGACACTTCAGAGACAGTAAACCAGTAAAATGTTCAAATAAACGAAATTACGGTTTTATAAAATTTAGGCATGTATATGTTTTTCATAAATAAAGGAGAAACAGTTGAAAAAATGATCTGTAAAACGGGCATTAAAAGACATCAAAAGTCGCAGGATAATTTTTTTCAAAGAAACTCTCACAGGCTATTACTATTTACAAATATTATGAATTCCTTTTGCATCCGTTGTTGATAAATCGAATTGGTTGACCTTACGCAGTTTCTTTGGCTTCTTCAGCCAACAGCAGTTTCGGCTAAGCTCTGATGAAGCCAACAGCAAGTTCGATTAATCAACAACCGACGCAGATATGTATTTTCATTTCCAAAATTTGCATTTCAATTCAAAATAATTCGCATAGAATGAACCCGGGAAATAAACATTTGGTATAGTTTAGGCAAAAATCAAAAATCGCTATTTCTAAGAAGTCGCCATTTCAGGTTGAAGAGGTCTGTTTCATATTATTTATTTATTATTTTATATACTCGAAGACTAATGTCATGTTGACTTAATTCCTGTTGCTGGATATTGGTGAATATTCAAATAAAGAGTTTATGATCGTTTCACAAAAGTTTCCAAAATTGAAATGATCTTCCGCAATGGAGAATTTACACAATATAAGTTTGGGCATGACTTAAATTGATACCTGCTAAAAAACAAAATAATTTTCTTTCAACCACAGTTTGCACTGTGGCCTTTTTATAATTACAAAAACTGGTTCCAGAAAGTTTTCTGGAGCAGAAAATTTCTTCTGAGCAGAAGCAGAGTCTGCCGAAAGACAAAATAGTTCTACCTACATTTTTCACAAAAATTAAAAATACCTGTCTACACAATCGACATACATGTTCAAGGTCAAGGTCATCGTCTATTCTGTAGAATATACAGACAAATATTGCTTCTTATATTAAACGTCTGATGATGTAAGCGCGCGCGTATTAGTATTATCGATGCTCGCAATGTATAAATTAAGTTGCTCCACTTAAAAATATTAAATCGAGTGACTTAATATGCCCTGCGGATTATACAAAAATGCAACGCGTGCTGCGCTGCGCCGCATGCCTCTCGATGTGCGCCTTGCCTTATTGTGACTGTTTTTGAAAAATTGATCAATCTAATAAATACCAAAGCTGTTTACAATTTAATTCCGCCACTCTACTCTGAGGATTTCGATAAAACCGACAGACATCGGAATTGAAAATTACGAACAATAAAGTTGCCGTATTCGCAATCTCGACAAATTGGAACCGCCATCAGTTGCGAAACAAAAGACATCTCAAACAAATTTATGCAATTATCTTCGTTTCGTTAATGAAGAATAACCTGAAATCAGGTAGTTACAAAAGGTTTAATAAAAATATGTCTTATTTTCTTAACTATCCATTAGGTCAAACGATTTTTGGTTTATGATCCAAAACCATAAAATGATGTCCGTTTAAATCAGAGCCTTATCTTCGCTTCCATGACGGTATAAGTTTCAAAAAGTTTACAAGTACAAGCACTTTTTACATAAACAGTCATTGTTGTAGTCGCTGTTTGTCAAATTGTTGAACATCGTCGATTTTGCAAAAGAAATTATCGGTTACCATGCGCTTACATCGCTCACCATCGACTTTTACCGCCCACGGTCAAAAAAATTAGGCCATCATAAACATTTCGCCCCATATGCGGTTATGTTGGTTATTATCATACTCTGAGGGATGAAAAGGTGACTAATCATTTAAAAAAATCAAGATCGCCTTTATAACACCCAAGTTGTGTAAATCTATGGTCTTCAAATTCTAAATTTGTGATCGCGAATATTTGACACCTTGAAAATGATTTCGCATAGGTAACAACATAAGAACTTTAAATTAGATCACCTATTTACATACGATGATGTCCACATCCATCCTTGTCAAATAGCCAACGCGGATTAAATTTGAAAATCTAGCCCTTTTTTGAAATTTTCAAAATCTGTGATACAAGTCTGTCGCATCAGCTTGTAACTTCACATGCTTTACTACAATTAAAATGTCGATTTTAATCGCTTAATTATTCACACTGGCATTTTCATGATTAAATGTCGCATTTAACCATATTATGCAATTTTATTATATCTGAATTACATTACAATATAATTTACATTTGATATAAAGAGAAAACGATGCAAAAGCATTTTCGTCGGATAGATATGAATAGTTAGTTAGGTAATAAATAAACGTTTAAATTCAGAAGATGCGGTTGATGGTACATTCGTGTCTACAATTATACGTTTATCCACAAATCTTGAAAGTATATTTCAAATATTAAGCAATTAGAAAGTGTTTCTCGGTAGCCATTTTAGTCTACGAGATAATGCAGAACACATTTTTTTACATGTGTTCGCAACCTGTGTTCGTTTAAATTGTATCATTTATAATAAGTGTTGTACGAGAATTCTAAAAATAGAAAGACAATTTTGTTTTTCTATTACCATCAATTTGAAAATTTTAATTAATTTGGCATTTAATTCATTATTTGCAAAATGCCAAAATTCAACGTTATAAATAATAATTCACAAAACTTGATTAGTATTTAGTACAAACCGGAATACCAGAAACCAAAAAGAAACTTGGAAAATGACATGAGAGGTTTTTGACATTGACAAATATTCCCGTAAACGACCGGTTAGTTTATCATAGCCACAAAGCCTTGTCATAGCTAACATCATCAAAACTTTAAATGTAAAATATAGATCTATACTATACACCGCACTACACACTATACACAAGTCTTACAGACAAGCTCGGAACATACGTGTACAGAACCTAGGACACTGGACGCAACGTTGCCAGTTCTTCATGTTGACTATTATATTTTTGTTTTACGTATCAATTTTGAATCCAAAATATGCGGTTAGGGACATTTTACTTTGGGATATTCGTTTTTCTTTTTTGTATAGACCGAGATCTAGATTTGTTTTGTTGGTTAACGATATTAGTATATTATAATATTAATATATTATTGACTCACGAGTGACTTAAATAAAATAGGTTTACGGAACGTGTTGCATGCTATACGTTTTCTACGACCGTTATTTTTTGGGTACATTTTACCAAAACAACACGAATACATTCACTGACATGACCGTCACAATTCAAGGCGTGGAAAATATCTCCGAAAACATCCGATTGCTCCCAATCCCGTGCGGTAAAATACCAGGAATGTCCGAAGTAGCTCAGATCCGTGGAAAACGAAACTGAAGTGGTAAAGTGACGCTTCCCGCACGCTAGATCGGTGTGTAATTAGGCATTTTACAAACGGGAGTAGAAAAAATATTTTACCGGCCAAACCCGATGGCCGTTTATTCCTTAGAACTAATTAACCTCAGCTGACAAAAACTGGCAAAATATTTAAAGAAAAAAACTCAGTTTCTTTGATAAAGCATTATTTCACAAAAACCTGTAATTGGACTGGAACCTGCGCACTTCCTTGAAATGAAACTGGTTAAGAGCAGAAAATTTCATAACATCAAAACTGGAGATTGGTAGGGTTGTTATTTGATAGAGAAAGGTTTTCAACTATAGCACCCTTATATTTAATAAGACTCGCAAAAGCCCGACCCTTTCAAGTCCCAATTTGAGAGTAGTGAGATTTTTGAGAGTACTGCACCGCAGGTTTCGAATAAAGGTCACACCGGATGACACGACCCTCGCTAAGCAAATGAATTTAATAAGTACGAAATGACTGGCAAATACTTCGCTGTGCATAATAAAACTCGTGCAAACCAACTATGGAGAGAAGCGCTTAAATTTTCGGACGGACGTCCTCGACTATGCTCGTTTGGCTTTATTTGAAACTGCAATGCGAGCCGACGAAATTCATCGGTGTTGCAGATAAAAACGTGCGAGTTTGCAACTCCCGAACGCTAAATTTCGGGAATTAATTCGCGGTTTGTGTGGATGTTTCGTGTCGCCTAGGACAAAGGATACGGAAAACCTTCCCCGAAAGTATGTTTCTCGGAAATTCGTCCCATTGCTTTATGCGAATCCACATATCGTATTTTCAAAGTAGGACATAAAACAACGTAACAAAGTAAGCAACTTTAAATTTGAATCAATTATCGCACTAACATGTGCCTGTGAGTAACTCGCTAAAGAGAGCATCAACTTCGACCGACCCTAAAATTTTCATGATCTACACCAATGGATACGTTTTCAGGCATATTCAACAAAATATTACTAAAATGTTCTTTTTTACTTAATATTGTATTTTTGGGTGGAATTTAATAGATTTCTTTGAATGTATATTTGCAATGACCCTCCAAATGATCGATTTCCGACTTCAAACTTGTTCCATTAAAAACTTTGGCATATTCGGTAACTTGTTTAGGACTGCGTATTCAACAATAAAAAAAAGCGAAATATGATCAAGACGAAAGTATCCGTATTATTTTAAAAAATAAAAAGTAAAGTTTAAAAAATTCTCGCATTTATTTAAGTTTTTTGTAAAAGGTCCAAAAACATATTAAAAAAGATATATACTATTTTAGTCTGACACTTTTGAAGGAACATGGCTCAAAGGCAAAATAAAATAGTGGCAACTACGACTTTGTTTAGAAGTATTGTCTGAAACCTTCAAAAATGCATTCATTGGTACATAAGGATAACAACGCCGCAATTTAGTAAGACCAACACTGCAAAATCCCTCCCACACAGCAAGAAATCTTTCTGATACTTATTTTGCCACTAAACGAAAACCAATACCCACTCATACTGCAAATAATAAACATCAGGAATTTGATATACGAAACAAAGTTAGAGTTGTGAAGGGTCCATTTAACCTGTGAGCCCATAGAACGCCGTAAAATCTTGCAAGAAATCCTATGGAAAATATGTACTTGCACATAATGATGCAGCATGAGAATGAAGGCATAAAGATGGGCGATAACTGCAAGCTTTTTTGGAAAAATTATCCCTTTCGAGCTGGGCTCCATTATGGTCTAAATGTTCACGGATATTTACAAGACATTCTGAAACTTTTTGTCATTCCATTTTCTGCGGAAGAAGGTCTAAACGTTCTTCTTCAACGCGAAACCCTGCACTGTAGCCCAACTCCACACTGGTGACTCATCCTGAAGAACATAATATTGAGCTTTAAGCAGGCTGAACGTAAAACCCATAGAACATTTTTGGGATATTCTTCTGGGATGGTTAAAAGATCGCCAAGTTTGCTTGTTCATTCTAATTTTCTTTATCTTGACAACCAAATATAATTTATTTTGCCTTATCACAGTAGTAAGTGCTACCAGAAGTACCCAACATACCGTGGCGATTGTAACTTTTTAAATATTAAACAAAATTCCCATTTGCAATTTAATGCACCACATTGTATAGAGTTAAGAATGTACAGATGCAGGAAGATGTGCTTAAAGTAAGCAAGGTCACAACCAGGTTGTAACAGTACCTACATATCATTATGCTAATACAAGCGACCAGATATTAATTCTAAAGTTCTGAAAAAAATTAACAACAGCAATATACAAACTCAACTCGTGCCTAAACAACGTCGTGATTAAAACATGTTATGTTTTTCCATTGCAGCAATTTATCTAAGATGTAATAATCAAGTACCATTTATTTATTTATTTGATTTTCTATCAGTTTTTGGTTTCTAGCCTTACAGGCAAAGTATCTCTAGCCTGAAACTGTCAACGTGCCCTCCCTAGGGCGACTACTGGACCAACCGGCCAATTTAAATTCATTTAATGCGCCCTCGGGGGCGAAACTTTTCAATATCCTTTAGAGGAAAACTGCCGAAAGTACAAATAGAAAGAAAAGGGATACGGGTCCTTTCGTCGACCCATGTTTATGTAACTAAAGAGGGGCAATAAACGTCTCGAGATGCGATATAAAAAGAAATGTAAACCAATTTCAACATCGGAGAAAAGTTTTGCCGTAAAAATGAAGGCATTGCCATTTCTTGTGCCACGCATTAGCCATAAAATATAACGTTTTTTTTTATTATTTAAGATCGGTAAAACGATGCTTTATAGATTCCAAACACTATTCATTAAACTCAAAATAACAATTTTCAAATACTTTAATCCGGCATACCTAAAAATTTCAACTTCTATTCTTATTAGATTTTTAATTAGAAATTCCTAATTCACAAGGCCAAGTATTCTATTAAAAGAATACTCTACTCTAGATTACTAGTAATATATTATTAATATTAATAGAGAAGACACCCAAACAGCATCAATTAAATCTTTCGAGAAATGGATGTACTCATTAATGTTTAATAGATTATTAACTAAATGTGTATTTAGACTGCGATATATGAAGAGTTGTATATCATTCCGAAAGAAGTCACACTGATTAATAAAATAACAAACAACCGCCAAACTACACACAAAAATATTTTTTTCTATTCCCGCCTGTAAAATACCTAATTACGCGCCGATCTAGCGTGCGGTCCGCGTCACTTTACCACGTCAGTTTCGTTTCCCACGAATCCGAGCCACTTCGGACATTTCCGGGATTTTACCGCACGGGTTTGGGAGCAATCGGATGTTTTCGGAGATATTTCCCACGCTTTGAATTTTGACGTTTGTCAATTCTGACAGTCATGTCAGTGAATGTATTCGTGTTTTCCGAAAATGTACGCAAAAACTAACGGTCGTAGAAAAAGTATAGTATGCAACACGTTCGGTAAACTTTTTAACTCACTCGTTTATTAAACACTCGCTCGTGTCAAATAAACTCTTGAGTCAAATGCAGCTGACCGCACTTGTTGCATAATATACTATTTTCTACTCCCGTCGGTAAAATACCTAATTACCCACCGATCTAGCGTGCGGGAAACGTCACTTTACCACGTCAGTTTCGTTTCCCATGAATCCGATCCACTTTTACCGCACAAATTTGGGAGCAATCGAATGTTTTCGCAGATATTTCCCACGCCTTGAATTTTAACGTTTGTCAATTCTGACGGTCATGTCAGAGAATGTGTTCATGTTGTTTTGCGAAAATGTACCCAAAAACTAACTGTCGTAGAAAAAGTATAGTATGTAACACGTTCGGTAAACTTTTAAGTCACTCGTTTATTAAACACTCACTCAGCTGGCGTCAGATAAACTCGTAACTCAAATGCCGTTTACCACACATGTCGCATAATATACTATTAAAAAACTGGATTTTCTAGTAAATGTGGGAAACAGAGGCGCTGAACTTAAGAACACTTCATAAGTCATTCATAAAATTGTTGTTTCCTAATTGCTATGGTAATCACGTAGGGTTAATCAATGTCGTGTGAGATTATAATGTATCAATATCAATTTTTTCATAGTTATATAATATATATAAACAAACTTAACACACTTTTAAAGATAATGCAAATTACATCCGATACCTTTGAGGGTGCTTTGGAAATCTTTGAGAGAACATACACAAAAAAGACACAATATACGCAATACGCAAATACACAAAAAAGAAAATAAGTAGATCCTACTATGAAACAGGACGTACACGTGAAATTGGATTTCGGAATTCAAACCGCCAAGTTATTTGCAAACTTCACAGTATTGCGACATTTTTGCTATCAGTCTTTGTAATAGCAATATCCAAAAACACCTTTTTCTACTCCCTTCTGTTAAATTCCTAATTATACACCGATCTAGCATGCAGAAAGCATCACTTTGCCACGTGAGTTTCTTGTCCCGCGGATGGAAACCCCTTCAGCCATTTCCGCGATATTACCGCACGGGTTTGGAAGCAGAGATTTTACCGCACGGGTTGAATTATGACGCTTGTCAATTCTCGTGCCAAATAATAATAATTTCACTGTGGAAAAGTCGTTACAACACGCACCTGAAATCATGGTTATAACCTTACATTTGCGTTGTCATGTTAAAAAAAGATATTTTCTTAGGCCTAGTACAGACCTCGAATCAAAATATGGAAACTTTTTCTAAACTTTTTCAACTATTTTTAAATGTATTTAAAACGCTTTTGAAATAACTTTGAAACATTGTTTCGTGTTTACACCATAGAAAATGTCGAACGGAAACCGCAGGAATTTGTGCGAGTTATATGTATTTTACTTGTAAGGCAAAAAAAACCTAGACGTTGGCGACAGAAGGTTTCTATTGCGGGCAAAATTGAATGGCAAATTTAAAACTGGAAGATGGTAGTGACGAAATTTTCTTCGGATGACGCCATCTAATTTTGAGGAATTTCTGAAAATGATCTTCAATAGTACCAGAAACAAGAAATAAACACGTCCGTTTCCGAAAAACGTCCGGACTTGCAAACTTTGTGTCATGTTTTTATTTAACATTTAAAACTTGTCGAAACTGTTAACTCAATGTCTTGAAACACTACTGAAACAAATCGTAAATATTTCCGAAAGGTTTCAAAAATGGTTTTAAAAATTGCTTCTAAGCAAAAATTTTCTAGGTATATTGTTAAAAAAACAACTATTTGTTATTTCGTGGGTAACGTTTAATGAAGTATTAGCATATTTTAAATACATAAAAATATTATTCGGTATACACTGGCACTCAGACCGTCAATATATTTGCATCATATTAGAGTTCTCTAAACGATATATCGTTTTTAAGACATAATTTATTTAATGTTTTAAATTTTTATGAAGTTCTAACCTCAGACCTGGTTCGCTTCTTCTCTTTGTAACCCTCAATAAATAGATTCGCAATTCCACAATGACGTTCCAGAACCGTACTTCGGTACTTCGTACATATAAATGCTGAAAGCTGAAGGTAAGATTCCTCGATTATGCAGTGAAAAATCAAATTCAAAAAATACTGTTTCATAAAACCGACAGCATACTCCGACTTCACCAACCCCCACAAACCAACCAATAGGAAACTGGAAATCATCCATTACAAATCAATTATCTACATAAAATTTTGTATTTTAAATGTTAAACCCTTAAATTGCAAATCAGTTTAAGCTTTCCAATGTGTTTTTAATCAACATATCTAATGGGCAAATTCTACTTGAAGTCGAGCTACCTCAAGTATGGACTGTTTTAGGAAGATTTATAAAAAGCACACTAATATGAATTAATATAACATCTCAAATACGGCCCTGGCTTGTGGTACACTTGCTGAAAAAAATGGTCGCTTCTGCTTTACAGCAGGCGGGTGTTAAACTTATTCCGAAATCATAACCATAAAATGTTGTAAAAACGGTATATCGTTCCGATAACTCCAACATTGCTTGCTTATATATCTCTGATCTGAACTGCATTCACCAGCGACACAATGAGTGAGCT
This sequence comes from Cylas formicarius, assembly GCF_029955315.1. Lineage (NCBI taxonomy): Eukaryota > Metazoa > Arthropoda > Insecta > Coleoptera > Brentidae > Cylas > Cylas formicarius. Next base: position 4,754,838 of record NW_026844347.1, read on the forward strand.
ACCGGATTAACTCATTTTCTGACGCTGGGTAGAGGAAAATTTTATTTAACCTTACTTTCGATTCAACTTTTTTTTTCGAGTAATTGTTCATTCTACCCCAATATGACACAAACCAAACAGGTACATACATAAAACCATACAATATAAAGTAATTTATTTTAATATAAATAAATATCCGATATTCATCACGTCTTTTTTCAGCTGATCCTTGCTAACACAGAAAAAGAGAGAAACATATATATAGGTCGTAACTCAATTTGTTCAATTTTTTAAATAAAGTGCTATTGCGATTATTCTTTTTAATTATTCTCTTTTTATTACTTTTGTGGTATGTGTTTATGATACTGACAGAAGCACGTTCTTCACCTTTGTTCTAGAGGTTTTGATTTAGCGCCAGTTTAACGATTAACAAATAAACAAAGAACTGCTTTTTATGTTCATACAGTTAAATTTTAATTTAAGTTAATTGTAAAATAATTTTTTATCAGACGAGGAACACCTTTATGGGATGCTGTAAAACAATAAATAACGAACCAGTAAAAAAACAATTACGCCGAGAGCACTAGGCGTGACGACGTATTCTCTTTATGAGAAGAGAATGTTTGCTTTTATTAACGAGTGAGAAAATGCGGAAAATTTTATGCACTGCAGAATGCGAGTTTTATATTGAAATTAACAAAAGGTCGTGCATTTAGAATTCAAAGCCCACAATCTCTTATTGTAGAACTTCTGGATCATTAGTTTTCAAGACGTCGCACTCGCGTCGCTGCCAAGGCAAACACCAAATATATTAGTTAAATATTTAGAATATTTGTTGGAGACATTTTCATTTAATTCGTTGGTGATTTAAATATTCATTTACTCAATACGATAATCTTAAATTTCTAATTAACAGCAGCTCATCCTGTCAAATATGTTGTTTGTTCGTTAATTAAGAAAAGTTAAACAATTTTCTAGTTTTATTCATCCGCAACCCGGAATATTGCCAACAGATTATACACGGATACATGGAAAAATAACATCTTTTTAAATTATTAGCATATTAAACGAGTTGTCCCAAAAGTGCAAATTAAATCAAAATTGGCTTTTGGTAGTATAATACTTGGGTCAAAACGTAGTTGTTTTGTTGGATGTAACCTAAATTTGTTGTTCCAGGTATTTCATATTAAAGTTTAAGAAAATGACCAAGAACTGATCTTTCAAATTACCTACACTTGTTTAGCACTTTAGAAAGCTGATAATGGACGAAGCACATAAGATAAGAGTCATTCCATGTAATTCCTTCCCAAATCGCTAAGCAAATTAACAGAATTTGCAGCAGAACCAAAAACATTGCAGAATAAACTTAAACTTAAATTAGGAACCATTCAAAAGGACGAGAGGTTTGCACATATTTCCTCTCTTAAGTAGCGAAGCTAAAGTTAATTAACGACGAGCGAACTTTATTTGCCAAGAATTCTGGTTCAAAAACTACTTTAAACATAATCTCAATTAAAGTTGATAGAGATTTCGATTATTGTCAGTGCATTTTTTTTCTATTATCTTATATTTCTGTACTCTAAATACACTCTATACCATCTATTCTAAAAAACATACAACGTACAAAAATACACAGCGAGATAGTGATTTAATTATAATGGCTTCTGATTTCGCTTGTATAAAACAAATATGTATATAAGTGTCTGAATAATGTAATAAAAATATATTTTTTTTGGCAAACCTCTTATAATTTACAAACCCTTAAAAATTAGAAATGAAGAATGCAAATCTTTTACTTTAAGCAAGTTTGAAACAACCTGTGCATTAATAAAACTAATTTTAAAAAGTGCCCCAGAAATATCACAAGTACTCCACTCCACAGTTCACAGAAATCGTATGTAGGTCATCCATCCACTCGACACACTCTTCCGGCTACAAGAGTATTACTTACACAGGTAAACACAGGGAATAAAACGAAGGTGGCCAATTAACATGCCCTTGAGTAAATATGATAAAAATAGATTCTGTTAAATCGATCCCGTTCAACTCAATGAGCAATCCGTTTGACATTTACTTAAATGTACTTACGGGGTTGTTGTTCTGATTACAGGTAGCGGTAACGGAGCTCAGTATTTGGGGAAGTTCCTGGGTAAACTTTCCGAACTTCACCACGGAGTTTCGGGAGAAGTCTACGCGGTCGACGGACGAACTTTGCACATTAAGGACTTTACATACGACGGCCAGGGACCAGGTAAGTGGTTACTAGCCAACTAATTAGAAGTACATTCGTAATTGACCCGGTACATTTAATTGAAATTATTTAGAGCGCATTATACGCCCAAAAGTTTCAATAACAATAGAAGCATATCTTTTCGGATGCGTTAGAGGTAAGGAGAGTCAACTTGATCGTTTAAAATTTCGTGGAGGATTAACAGGTCTGTTTGTGTTCTTTTGTTTTGGAGAGTTAGAATTTTAAATTTTGATCTAATATGCTTGTAGTTGTGATTTTCAATGTTAATGTTAGTTAAAAATCTGTTTTGTACTCGTTCCAAACTAGTGATGTGGATGTTGTAATTAGGATTCCAAATGACTGAAGCGAACGAAAGTTTACTATGAACAAAAGCAGAGATGTGGGATTTTTAAAATCTATTGAGTTTTTTTTTTTCATGAAACCGATCATTTTATTCGATTCGATTATTACTCTATCCATATGAGTCTTAAAAGTTCACTTTTCGTCCAGCGTTACCCCCAGATCTCTAATCTCCGTCACTCGCTCTAAGTTGGTGTTATTAATATTGTATGTTGAGTTTATTTTTTTTACGTTTATGATGAAGAATATCCTTTATTTGGCGGATTCAAGAAATAGATGATTATTTTGAGAGTATTGTTCCAAGCGCAGAAAGTTTTCTTGGAGATTTAGACAGTCATCGGAGGTTTCGATCTTGGTGTATATTATCAAGTTGTCGGCGAAGAGCGGTATTTCACAATGTTTGAAACATTTTTGTATTGAATTATGAAATATGTTTATAAAAAACAAACGACCAAGATGATGTCAAAAAACTCCGATTTATATCCATCGACTGTCACTCTTCCTTTTCTATCACTAAGATAATTGCTGGACAATCTAACCATTTCGGCCTCAACCCCGACCTCTGCAAGCCTAGTCGACAATATTTGGTGGTCTATCTTGTCGAATGCCTTACTAAAGTCGATGTAGACTACGTCAACCTGTTCTTCACTGTCAAATGACCTAGTAACAAATTCAGAGAAACTCAGTAAGTTTGTTTCGAGAGACCTCCTTGGAAAAACACTATGTTGTTCTTGGATTATTTTATTTTTTATACCGAGAAAAATAGTGTCATACATGAGTTTCTCTAGAATTTTGCCAAAGGCACACAACTTGCTTATAGGCCTATAGTTCTTAACATCCTCTCTATCGCCGCTTTTAAAATTTGGAATAATTTCACTTACTTTCCAACGTCGCGGGAATGTGCCAGACACAAGTGACTTGTTAAATTATGTGGGCATTGTTTAATAAAAACAGGTGGTATGCCATCCGGTCCTGGACATTTGTCTAGATTTAAGTTTTGACATACTTCTGTGATTTTATTACACGAAAACTCGTTCTTTTTCCTTTTATTATTGTTCAATTTCAAGTCTTGCATAAGAATTGTGTTTGATTTAATGTACACACTTTTAAAAGAATACGCAAACGCTTCGGCAAAATTTTTGGCGCCCTTTACGAGAGTTTGGTTATGCTTTACTGTGTAGGGAATTGAGACATTGTTTTTTCTTCTACTTCCAATAAAATTACAATTTTTTTTGAGTTTTCCAAAATGTTGGTGTCTATCCTTGCAGTATATTTATTATAGTCGAATCTGATCATTTGCTTTGATACGGTTCGTAATTCATGGAACCGATCATACGTAGCTTGGCATTTTTTATGAAATTTGTTTTTTCTTTTATTGCTGATATTGTTTTAAAACTAAAAACTTACCAAAACTAAAATAAAAAAAAAACTAAAAAAATCTTGCGAATTGGCACATTTTGTTGAACGATTCTGTCTATTATGTTGCAAAATTGATCTGTCATTGAGTCCACATGATCACCTGTCAGAGTCCGATTCCAGTCTATTTCTGATAGATAGGTATTTATATCGTTAAAATTAGCTTTATTAAAATGATATATTCTTTTGTTTGGGGGATTAAGGAACTTAACGCATGACACAGACCAGAGGAATTCTGTAGCTTTACGATTGGCATTTTCGTGTAAATTCGTGTAAATTTGCAATATCCTGTTAATATTATTTTTTATATGATTACCGCGGACGGAACTCTCAAGTAGAGTTTTTTCATGTTTCGCCATGCCACTCAGAAACGCTGTCGTTGAGTAATTGCATCCAGGTGGGATGTAAGTACAACAGATGATTGCGCTCTCCCGTACTTAACCTGATAACATTGATAAGTTAAGAACTGAATTAATTGACTCAAAACTTTAAAGGTTAATCCAAGGAATTGTACGTAATACCAATATTAAAGAAAATGTAATAAATCAATAACACCTTTGCAAGAAACACCAATAGAATCCTATGGTACAAAACTCAAATAACATAGTGCAAAAACAGGAATAAAAATTTTACAGTTTTTTTAAGACTGCAATATTAACAAATAAAATAAAAGCATGAAAAAGTGTCACAAATCTCCAAGACCGTAATACAAAACGAATTTATTTTAATTATAACTTTTAGATTTTACGTTACCATTTCTAAAGTTACTTTGGTAATACCACTAAAATGGAAACCTCTTCAAAACATATGTATGTAGTACATTGAATCTATGGTTGGTCCGAATATCAAAAAAAGGTCTTTGACATCAGTTTTTCTCCATTTCATTAAACGAATCTGTTCAAATTTTTCTTATGACACAAGTATATGTAATTTTTTTCACAAAATATTTACGTAAGGATTTTTGTTAATTTTGTGCTGGGGTCTTTGTGAATTATCAAAAACAAAGTTGGCAACTCTTTAATAAGGGAGATTTTCTATTCAATCTTGTACAAGGTGACTAATATCGAGTTAAGTTATAATTTTAAAGTCATTATTTGAAATAATTCAAGATAAATATATGCCGAATAAAAGAGTGATCGCGAATATGTAATTTAGTAATGTTCCACCGTGGGAAAATTAATTATTCAATGAATAGTGGTGTAAGTGGGACTAATTAAATTATATTACGAATTCATTCGACTGTATTTATCCCTAACGGAGGTGCGATTATTACTGGCTGTAATAAACGTTCAAGTGCAGGAGTTTTTAGGCGAGAAATAATGGTTTATATTAAATAATGGTTTATGAACATTCTTTATGTCAAACCTAAAACTAGTGGTGGTTTGTGGCCTTTATTTTTGTCACAAAGTAAAGCATAATGGAGTGTGTTGCAGTTTGCAGACGAAAGAAGAAAAACCTTTCAAGTTGGCTTCAAAGGCAATAATTAATTACATAAAACTGCAGGATAATCTACACCTGGCAACACAACGTTGCAAGGCTTTCCAAACCTATTAACGCCCCACACAGATACAGAAACATTCTCCCTATGCTTTAAAATACTATCGAATCTTGTAATATACGTACACTTCTGTCGATTGTTTAACTATTATTTGTATTAGGTATTTTCCTATTCGAATTAAAAATAAAACCTTAAAAATACTATTTGTTGAGCAACTGCCAAAAAAAACCATTTACATCCCCTCTTATAATAGCTTGAACCTTCAATGATTGATAATGGATTGATTTTTGTTAGTTTTAAGGGGCATCGAAAACATCAGATTGTGGGCCTAAAGCGCTACAACGATTTTCCGAATACCCGAAGTATTATTTGCCGAATGTAAGTTTATCAGGACACTAAGTGAATTGTACTTACGAGAATGTGCCATCTAAACAATAAGTGCAACTGTATTTTTATTAATACAATGAAACCGTGACAAGATATTACGAGTTAAAAACATTGCAGAGTCACAAATAAACTCATGAAACTCCTCCATATTTTATTAGACGATAAAAAGCACCAGTAAATCAAATCTTGCACATGAAATAATTGACGACATTTTTGGAGAGAATAAAACCGACAAAAGTTTACAAAACTAGGTCATCTGATAATAATTTGCAAATAACTGGTTAGGATTTCCGTCCTATCCGATTCTGCTTGATTGACCCGATATGCAAATAACTCACCACTCCGAGATAATTATAATACTATCAAATAAAATACAAAGAAAACGATTTTTTTTTAATAACTGGTTTTGAATTTAATAGTACGTCGAAAAAAATACGCGCAGATAACATCGCCGCGTGGCACAGTTCTTATAGAAAGCCGGTATACGCTGTTAACTCCATCAATCTTTTTCTTTCTGATCCGCCATTATGTGCGGGTTTCGTGTTCCCATTTTACCTTTCCTGTCGTAAGAACGCTTTTACATCCCGTAACTGAAGATTATGGAACCTGCTACTATTATTGTATAAGTTGCCGATAGCATAGTCAAGTTTACCCTACCGATATAAGGATCGGGTAAATTTCATTTTAACGAAATTCACCGCGAGTTAAAACAAAGATGACCTGACAAGTCGCTACATTTAAAAATTTAAAATAAACTATTAAAAACACACACGTTATTGCTGGTGGTTTCCCGATTTTTGCGATCTGTTTCAAATTAATAAATTAACCCTTTCCTAAAACTATTTAACTATTAAATTGATAAATAACCATACATTACCTATTATTCCTTAGGTTATAATTTTCATCCTTTCTATCGGTGTTATGGAAATAGCATAATTACTAAAAATTAGAAAAATTAAAATGACTCGTAGTTCCGCTAAAGTATAGTCTTGCGATTATATATTTTTGTTAATTTGCTTATTTTAATTTATCGAAGATTTATTATTGTTGGTTAAGAGTTTTTTTGAATAATTTAACAAATTCTATTAGTTTCATTTTCAAATCAGAATCATTTTTTTTAATTGTGGGGCACCCATCGAGGTATAGAAACAGGTAAAATCAAACTAACCAGCTTTTGATAATTGAATAAGCTAAATCTCAAATAGCAAGTGAGCCAGCTAGATTTTTAATGACCAATAGCTAGAAAGTAACATTTTTTCCTATAGTTCATTGAGTATTCTTAAAAATGAAAGTAAACGTAAGCTGGCACATTTGGGGCGGGGGTAACCATGACGGCCACACACACATGTACAATAATTATTAAAAAAAAAGCAATATCCAAAAGGCTTTACTTTTCTTATATGATATTAATTGCATTGTGTATACTCAACGAACTGTACAGTGGTGTATTATGTCATTTTGCAACGTAAATATGTGGAAGATACAAATACAAAAGAAAGTTGAAATTTGGTTGAACGATAACTTCATTAGTTTTATTTTTAAAAACAGTTCGCCGAGTTTATTCGTGGAGGAGAAGTGCCCAGCTGGCAATCACAAGTTATTACACCTTTTTATTATTACAACCTTTTTGCGTTCTTATATATGTATTATGTAAGAATAAAAATTAATAAATAACAAAATCCAAAAAATCGAGAACTTTATAGAGTAGTTATTAAGTTATATGAAAAATGTTTTCAAATTTAAGAGGGATGCTCAGCTGATGCAATGAAATGTATAACGTGCCTGTGCTTGATCTGTAACTGGTAGCAGGCTGACCACTTTTCAACCGTGAAAAACTCACCGTTTTTTTAATAAAATTTAATAATAAACTAACCGAAACAATCTCTTCACCAAATTTCAGCTTCCTTGATATAAGTTTAACTAAGCAATATTTTACACATGTTTACTAGGGAAGCTGACGTATAATACACAACCGTAGAGTCGGCTGATTATGATTATAAAAAGAGGATATTGATTTATTTGGACACTTTTAACCATTTAATGGAAACACCGCCCACCTACTGTTTCAGTTATATAGTGTTTTAAAAAAGCGCTCACTTTTTTTACAGAAAATTTTGTGTTTCTTTAAAAACAGTTCCCCGCCATTATGTTACTCTAAATTTAATAATTTTAATATAATATTTTTAAATACCTGTTAATAGTATATTATGCAACAAGTGCGGTAAATGCAATTTCACTCACGAGTTTTTAATAAACGAGTGAGTTAAAAAGTTTACCGAACGTGTTGCACACTATACTTCTTGTAAGACCGTTAGTTTTTGGGTACATTTTCGCAAATCAACACGAATACATTCACTGACATGACCGTCAGAATTGACAAACATCAAAATTCAAAGCGTGGGAAATAAATCCGTGGGGTAAAATCCCGGAAATGTCTCGGATTCATGGGAAACAAAACTGACGTGGTAAAAGGTATTTTACAGACGGGAGTAGAAAAAAATATTTTTTTCTACTCCCTTCTGTAAAATACCCAATGATACATCGATATAGCGAGCGGAACGTGTCACACCAAATTAGTTTCGTTTCCCACGGACGTTTGCGGAATATTACCGAACCGGTTTGGGAATTTTGACGTTTGTCAATTCTGACGGTCATGCCAGTGAATGTATTTGTGTTGTTTTGCAAAATTGTACCCAAAAACTAACGGTCGTAGAAAAAGTATACTATGCAAACTTTTTAAATCACTCGTTTATTAAGCACTCACTTGATGCATAATATACTATTACAACCTCAACATAAAAGTCAAAGGCCCTAACAAGACTAGCAAAAGCTTAAAAAAAGTACAGTCCACACGTACACACAGTACCAGAAAAAAAGAATGGGTCAAATGGTTCCTAGGAAAATGTAACCGAGTACGGCTTTCGCGTTGATTGTTAAAATATAACATGCCTTTACAGACAAAATTTGGCAAGGTGGAATTGCCAAAATATCAATATTTTTGGAAAGAAAATTTTAATGTTCTTTTCAATGATCCAAAAATAGACAGGGTATCCACGGTGTAAAAAATCGATTTTTCTATAGATAACTAATACAATAATATTGTTAAAAATAACATAGCATTTCGTTTACTATCAATATGAAACAAAAGCAGAAATCCTCAACTTGCATTCGATGATGACCCAAAAATAGCAGCTGACTAAAATATACCGGTCGAATTTCCTTTACGTGCCAGAAGTAATAGCGTTCTCTGAAAATTTGAAACTTTATTTCAAAAAATTGTGGAAAAACCTTCGTGGTTACCAACTATTCTAATTCTGTTTTCTAGAAAATTTATCTCGCAATGCGTTCAGGAATTCAAAGGATTGATATATCTCCCCATTGTCAGGCTAAAATAAAAGCAACTTACATGTTTATAGTATCACATTAAATTAACTAGAAATGTAAAATATCTACCTGTCGTAATATCAGATATATATTCACTGCCATATTTCAGCGGCCTATTTCTATGCCAGTACCTATAAAACCGCCGACAGCCGGGGATTCAGATTAAGGGATGAAAATAACAACGGAGAAGTGATCAGGAGATACAGGAAGGAAGGGGTGACTATAACCCTCCCAGAAGGGAAGACATTAAGCAGTATCAAGATATTCTACGTGTGGTGCGAGGAATTCGACGTAAGTGTTTACTTCCTTTATGACTTTGTAACTGTCATGGCCCTAGTTAGTTTTGGTTAGTTAGGTACTTTACTTGGATGCAATATTTTCCTGGAGTTATTTATGGTGTTAATTAAATTTTTAATGTTAAATGTTTAATAGATAAGTTATATTGCGAACATTTCATCAAGATAAGAAATATCGTAATTAGATATTCAAGGTTTTCGCGGTAACATGTCACCTGAAATAAAAAGCTTTTTCAGAAATTGTTTTCAGAATCGGTATTGTTTCCCGTCAACAATTTTTTCGCAATAAATGTCTAAGTTATTTCAATTAAATTTTAATTATAAAATATTATAATTTAATACAATAATTTTTCCATATTCTGTCCGTATGAACTTGGGTATAAATCAACGACCGACGATGTCGGTATCTATTAATCTAATGATGAATTTTGGCCACATTTGAATTTATAAATGAAAAGGTTCACATAAATATATAAGTTAGCATTTAATATAATTGTAACAAATATTCAGATGCAACCAGCGGTATTTGTTTTGATGCATTATTATTGCATGCTTTTGTCTTTCAAGTTCTTTTTTATGCACATTTGCACTTATGGTCGGTAATAATATCTTTAGGGTTTCTCCACCTTCTAACCCACTGGCCTTTTAAGCCTTTCTATTTTATTGATCTTCAACACCATATTCATGAATGTGCTATCTTTTTTTTTTCTTGAAAGTTCTGTACTTCTCGATTAGTAGTACGTCGGAGCTCCCTATAGAACAATGTTATACATGTTAAGAAGTATTATTTCGGCTAAGATGAACGTTTTTGCTTCCGCTTCGCCGGCTATGTTTACTTGGTTAAGATGATAAGTTTTTTGTCTCAGATGGCTAGAATTTGGTAAACTTTTAAAGGTTGAGAGTTTGATATCCAATATGATAATTTCTCTCTCTTTGAACGGAAATGACGAAAAGCCGCCTAGATACATTTTTTTAAAGTCGAATGAAAAATAAATGGAGTTAAAAAATATCAGAAAATATTCTGCTAAATCTCAAAATGTAAACAAATACTGTCAGTGCTGTTTGAAATGCGAAACAATCGAGTGAATTTATTTACCCCATTTAGTTTAAGTACTTGGTTTCTTCACTGCTTTTAAGTTCCAAGAAAAAAATATTTCAATTGGGAGGATCAGAATTCAGAAATAAGAAATAAGTAATATTTTGAACATTTTTCGAACGGACATTGACCTGCTACAATTGTCTTTAACAACTTTTTAAATGCAATGGTGATACTGAATTAGACATTTGCACTTTTAGATATTCTGTATTTAGTGATATTGATTAATTAATATACCATTCGTAGATTTAGAAAAAACATTAATTATCAATAAATTATCAAGATGTCATCACTGGTCTTCACAGATAAATACGACACACTCTTTCCGTTAAATTCATTTTCTCAAATGTGACCTAAAAATGTAATTAATTATTACTTAAAGATCCGGTTACTATTCTCTCGGTTTTGCTTATGTGGTTATTATAAGAATATTGCGCTCTATTTAACACTAATTTTATATTTCACATTGGGAGTAACACGCAAGGTATGTGAGAACGTGTAGGCATATTTTCCGCCTAAATGTCATTAAATAAATTATTTGTGTATTAATATGTTCGGGGTGACCCGTTTGTTATGGAATGATACGTTATTTCAGAATGTGTAAAAAATATCAAAAAAGCTTAAAGACAAAAGTTGAATTCATTTGTAAAATATTGTATTATTATACAGTGTTTTTGTATTTTCGTAAATATTTAGCAATTTTCTTATTTTAAATAGATAGATATATACCTAAGTCCGTTTCTGACATGTTTTGAATTTTTCTCGGACTGACGGCTTACCTTATATATTTTCCGTTGATTTCATTATATACGGCGCTCTGTAGATTTCGAAATATTAGCAATATAACTCGTATTCATTGTGAAAATGATGTGACGAAAAAACTTGGCAAAAAAAAACGAACACTACAAAAACGTCACGACTTTAACTTGCTGTGGGTAGCGAAATCAATGTTGATAGTTTTATGGCCACCTAACTAGATCATTTTTTGTAGTTATATATATGTATATCGCAAGCCTATAAGATTTTTTTCTAAAAAAACTAAATAATGGAGAAAATACTTATAGTAAATAAAACCCACAGAAAAATATATAATAATGAATTTTTTTATAAAAATTAATTTATTTTTTATAAAATATAATGATTTTTTATTACAGCCCTTAAATATTTTTCTAATATTCGTTTAAAACAGTGCTTTTTGTAGGTTCTTGACCTTCTAGATATTTTATAGCAAAGGTCTAAATGTGTTTAGTAAAATTTGTTCCATTTTTAAGCAATAAACAAAGTTAAAAGCATTTGTGTTAACTTAATCACCAGACATGATGTAAATCTATAAGAAAATTGTGTTTTATTGTTATTTTTTTCTGTCATATGTCGCCATTATTTTCTTGATCAATTAGTAGCCGTTTAGCAATTTTACAACAAAAAACTTTTTATTGTTAATATTTCAAAGTCTACAAATTTTTGACTTATCAAATCTTATACAAAATGAAATTATAAAAATGGGATGTTCCCATTAAAAAATATATATAACGATTTTTTTCACCGCCCAGTATAATTTATTTTTAAAATATCAACATATACCACTAAAGTAGATCCCCTTATATACGAAAATCCTATAGTTAGACATGCAAACGTCACTTTTGAGATAAAATTAAAAATGTCACAAACCATATAGGTTAGTTAGTTTATAAATAAAATATGCCATTTAAAATAAGAAAGTTCTTAATTTTGGTTAATACAAACACCCTGTTTAGATAGCAAACTTTTATATTTAAGTTTACACAGATTCTGAGATAAGTTATCCTCCCGCAATGTGCATATTTCTCCTGGGTGATAATTAAAATTAGGAAAATATATATAATTACATCAATTAACGTATGAAAAAAACTTTTTCTTGGTTTCAGGTGAATTTTGGGGACGTCAAAATATCCCAAGGGTTCGACTTTCCTCGTCCACAGAAAATCGACGCCCTTAAAGGAGTACACTCGATCTCCTCCGACAATATCGTCATCGTCGACGCTCAAACTTTATTAATTCCCAACTTGTACTACGACGGGGAGGCCCCAGGTAAGAATCTTCTCTTGCCACACTCCCCGCTTCCATTCGCGACGCCACCCTATCGCGAACATTAAACGAACATGCCTAGCATTACTTTCGGATAGTTCACGAGTTATTGACGGCGCTTTCCAAGTCTTATATGAATTTTGTGTCGATTCTGAAGCGGGGATGTCAACGGATTACGGGAAAACTTTCACGTTAAAGGGAGGGTGCTTGAAATTCCGCCTCGAATATCTGCTGTATTATATTGAGCAGATTAAAAATACAGTCTAGAACAAAGTTAACATTCTCTTAATATGAAAATTGCTTGAAATAATAATTTTAAAAACCGTGATGAGTATGCAGGGTGACCTGTCGAAAAGCTTACAGCCTGAGAAAAAACTTTTCACCACTTTCCACTAAATCAAACAGTACATTTAATTTCTTGGTCACAGGGACGAATTTTGACGGAAAAACCTTTCACCCGAATTGTTTCAAATGGGAAGGATGGTGAAGGAACACCTCATTTAATTATAATCTCTTATACTTTGCTACTTACTTTTTGAAAGTCCATCCACTCGTATAAAACTTTAAAATGCCAACAATAAGTGTGAAAAAAAGTAATTTAGTTAATTTTTCTGCACAGCTTATTCAAATAAATTGCAGATACTTTAGGTACATTTTTGTGTTCAAATAATTATGATGTTTCTGCTGCACATTAATATAGGCCAAATACAAGTAGTTTAAGAACCTGCATACAACGAACAGGAACTGGAACGACTAGAACCCTGAATAGGATGAAGGGTTGCTCAGTTACACCATTTAACTCCTTTAGATTTTTATACTCCTGAATACTAGACTAGAAATCTAAAACAAAGAAAATTGCACTGGCTCTGTTTTGACATTGTACTTCTACCATTTCTGAATTGATGCAAGTTTTCTAACAATACTTTAGTAATTAACCGTCTGTAATTCTTAACTTTACTTTCATCTCCCTTTTTGAGTTTGGGGATAATTATGGATATTTTTAACCTACCTGGAAAGTCACCGCAACAAAACGAGAGATTCGCGAGATGAGTAAGTGGTTTTATAATGTAAACATAGCTCGTTTAATTAAAAAGTTTGGAAGCTCATCAAACCCAGTTCATTTTAATTTTTTGTATTTGAATAAAAGTAAATCCGAGAGTTCCTATTCTGTGTAAGCGTAAAATCTAAAATTACATGAAAAACGAAGTTGGACGGTGAGTAAACATGAGTTATCATGACATCACAAGTAGGTACACTAAGGTACACTAGATGAACTTGACTGATATGATATACACCTTGTTGGCATTTCCAAGGTCCATTTTTTACTTTACCAGGCAAGTGAATCAAAACTGTCTCAAAATTAATGCAACCTACGTAACTCCGATCGCTTATTGGGTCACTAAACTCCGTTCAAAAATTAAACAGACTAAGAAAAAGAGGAGACAGTATCCTTTTGAGAAGTTTTCAACAAATATTTTTTTTATATAATTACTTATTAGGCTATAAGCTATTAAGCTAGTATTAAATGAACAGATTTTATCAGTTTTGCTCACGCATCTGCCAAATGGCCATGTGAGAGAGAGAATTTTTTCGCCTGTGCTAAATGTAATTTTGAACTGTTAAGTTGTTGCATGGTATTCCGATTTTATTTTCTCAAGGGCAATTTTAAACTGCGGCATTCTTCCATGACTTCATAGGAGTTAATTAATGACTTTGCTTGAGTTATGTTGTAAATCTAACGATTAACTATATGAATTATAGACCAATTGAAAATGCTTGTGTAACTTCGCCTTATTGAAATTCTGCGCCGTCGAATAAATTTTGTTAAACGCTGAGAAATTGGAGAAATTTATTTATACCTATGTATTATTATACCTGCTCGAACGCACTTTCTCTACGACCGTTTCTGGTTTCATTTAATAAACGACTTTACCCGGATTTCGATGGTTTTTTTGGCGTACACAGTGTGCGTGAATTTGCTTAACAATAGCGAATTTCTTTTAAAAATACGTTAACTAAAAAGTTATTTCTGTAGATATGGAAAAAAATTGTACTTTTAATAGTTGTTAGGAATGAAAAGTTATGTTTATATACGTACATTTAGTCTCATTTAATGTCTTTTAACGACGTTTTACAAATATATTATACCATCCAAATAGGAAATTTATGTTATATATCTTAACATAACTCTTAACTCTATACAACTGTTTTGAGTACAGTGTTTTGCTATCCATTCTAGTAAAATTATTTCATTGTGTTGCAAAATGTGCGTTTTGAGTTCAACCTTCTATAATGTACATGTCAATTTTGATTGATACTAAACCAGTTTTAAGACAAGCTAAACGTAACCGGCAGTAACAAGTTTTTGGGTAACGGAATATTAAAGCAAATTTCTTAATCAAATTTACACACAGACTGTAGGTGATTCACACTTTTTGCTAATTAGACTAAATAATAGTTCTTCCAGAGCTAGTAATATATAGTAAAACAAAACACAAATTCAAATCAGTATGACGATGTCAAAAACATTGTTCTCGAGATTTCAGTACGACTAAATAAAACTAATCGAAACTCACGCCACCTTTTAAAGGCAGAAAATCACTAAAGCTAGAACATTCATAATTTGAAGTTATTACCGTAACTGTTTTTATTAAACGAATTTGATACGTAGCTGTGGTAGTTATATAAACCGGAAGAACAACAGGAAAACGATTCCAAAATTTACTGTAAATTTAATAAGGCAAACGATTTACATTAATTTCTTTTTATATCATATATTCATATGATGGCAAACTACATAAAAGTGACTATGTTCAATTGTTTTGCGCTTTAGTGCCGCTTGAGTTTGTTCACCCTATATATGCTAATTAGGAAATATAAAAGAAAGGGAGATGTTTGATCTGCCCCAAACCCGATAATATTGCAAAAGTTCATCAAAATATAGTTAGACTGTTGAAACTAATATTAGTTTGATGTTATCTTTCACTTGAGAATATTTTTTATAAGCTAATATTCCAGATTGATCTTGAAAACTTCTTTGTGGTGCCCTGTATATAATTATTTGGATGAATGTTAAGTTTTTTTGTAAAATAGTTCAGAATGATAATGAAATATGAATAAATAAATCAATCGAATACGTTATACTTTTCTTATGGTGAATTATAGGACGAATCACATGCCTAAATAACCACATCCCTAATTTTTTTACAGATGCGAAGTTTTGGGTCGGAAGAGGACCAAAACCGTCACCGCAAGGTATACGTGTTCCAGACGAGAATGGCAAAGAGGTACCTCTCAGAAGATACAACGGCAAAACCGTAGTGCTTACCTTGCCAGGCGACTTAACTGTATTTGACATCGGCCACTTCGGAATATGGTGTGAACAATTCACCGTCGACTTCGGCCACATCCAGATTCCTCAAACATTAAACGTACCGCCATCTTTAAAAATGCTCGGCGTTAGCCCACAGGTAAATTTCACTAATTAGTCCACTAAGATTTTGCAATCCTATCGAATCGTTTCAAATTTTCATGGTAGAACATAGCTATTATAAGTGTCCCCCGAACAACTTTGTTGCCTCGTACATGTGCCATTGAAACTGACAGGGCAGTCTGAAAAAAATTGGTTACGCTTAGGTTTTTTTTTAAATTTTTGCTTTGCTTTGCTACTTTTATTATATGATGCTCATAAAATTAAGATCAGGTAAGTACTACTACTGTCGCGTAGTAATTATTGTTCTCCTGTGTGAAGGTTATACGTACGGAAACATTAATTTTCTCTCCGTAGTATATTACACTATTCTCAACGACTACTCAACATTCTTGTACTCGTACCCTTTGTTAAAATTTAAACTTAGGTGTACGAGTTAGTCACGTACATATATTCCCAGTGACTCAGGCTGTTCCTCAGTAAATTTATCCCAGTCAGTAACTGCTCCTCTCTCTGTTGTTGCAGACCCCCCGTTACCCGATCCCGGACAACTCGAGAGAGGTGTCGGTGCACAGGCCAAGAGTAGGGGGACACTTACAAGCGACCACCTATCGACCACCCAATTTTTTTGCAATCGCACAACGCCGCCAAGGAGATTTTAACCTAGCGCCGCAACAAAACGCGATACAACCTCAACCTTATGTGCCTTTTCAACAATTACCCCAAAACCACTATCAACAAACCCAAGCTAGATCATTTGAGTATCAACCCAATCACCAATACGTCCAACAACCAACGCAGTATAACTTCGCTCAGCAACAACAACAATATCAGCCTCTATTGCGCACTCATCCCACTGAGCAACAATATATTCAACAGCCAATACAAAATCATCAAGTTTATCAGCAGCAACAGCTACAACCTATTGCTTATCAACCGCTCGGTCAAAGATATAATGAACATTCGGCTTACAATTCACAGTTGGAAGAGCAACAAAGGATCGCCTCTCAACTTGCCAGACCTAGAAATAGATTTGATTTATCTGGAGCTCATCAGCAATCTTACGGAACGTTTGGTTAGAGATTTAGTTCAAGTGCATTCAGTCAGTTGAGCTCCGATTGAAATCGACCGCACAGTGGGCGTGACAGTATCGGTTAACTTATTTTTTTTTGTGAGATGATTGGCAAGCATTGTGATAGGAAGTATTATTTTATAATTTGCAAATTGAGGCTGTATGTTTCCGAAAAGTAGCTTGGGTATTTTTGAAAAATGACACTTCTAAAACGTTTCGATTACTTTTGTTATCAGAACTACCTGCAACAGAGTGAACAGTCCTAATCATCACCAGTTATTGCCAACCAGTTTAACAAAATTTGCTTGTGTGTTAAAATTTAACAAACTAACCAATTCAACAAAAATATGTCAATATTCAAGAAGAATTTATAACTTGTTTAAATATACAATTATTCGTATACAAATATGTAGGAAATTCACTTTATAAATTTTAACTTGGCTGAATTCATTTCAAGAAAACGTGCGATCTATGGTTGGACCCCGAAATTCTTACGGGTTTAATTATAAACTACAAAAATATGGAAGTTACAAATTGCTGAAAAAACCAGAAGGCTCTATAAGACTTAGAACTCTACAATTATTATTATTATTAAGCTATTTTGCATTGTAATTCTCTGACGTCATAAAGTGTTTTCTTTATTTCGCTTGACGTCTTTCAACAAATTTAAACCAACTTCTAAATTAAATTGATCAAGCATTTTTTTCATACAAGCTGCAATTTAGCATGTATTTAGTATCTATTTTTGTTTTTTGTTCACCAAAACCTCGTTTTCAAAACTTTTTCAGACTCGATGGCTGCTTTTTTGGTTGTCTAACTGCATTTTTTTTGACTGGATGAATTTTTATATCGTCGAGTGTCAAAATCTTGCCGCTTTTGACTAATTTATCTTAAAAATTTAAGATGAAGTTTCATTACCAAATTGTTATTGCCAGTGAGAATATGTGTGATGTATAATAACACACATTATTTTAAGAGTGAAATGTATTTATGTGGCCAGTTTCGCTATAGTTATTAACAGAATAAAATATACATTTTTTATTTAATTTTTGTATATATGTTTGTAAATATTTTTGTAACAAATGCTTCCGAATGCATCTATTGAGTTATTTGATTTGACGTTCCCATAATTATTTTGCTCTGTCAATAAATTGTCGGAATTTGAATATCGATGACACGGGATCCGTCCTAATATGTTATTACGTCGAAGACTAAATTGCTGTATTATGGGCAGATTTATGGTCGTGGTTCCCATTCGGCGCGGTCGTGATTTATTGTGTTCGGTTGTGTGCAAATTTGTGACCTTATTCCAGCAAGTGCGCCTCTATTGGTAGAACAGAGGTGTCGCTTAATTAAAATTTGGATTTGGAAAAAATACGATTGGCTAATAGAAAATAACTTTTTTTTTCAAAATTTTATAGCGTCCTACATATACATACACTCGCTTATGGCTGGTTCTATGAAGTGTGCTAGTACGAGTTCTAGAGAACTATTCCAATGCATGTCTTCTACCTTATTCAGAAAATATTGCAATAGTATAGCAGATGCTTTTATTGTGGTTTTTAAAAACAATAAAATATTTCTATTTTGCGTATAGGTACTACCGAGAATATCAGTAAACCAACTTTTAAATGGCTATTACCCTAAAAGAGAGGAAAGTCTTTTCAAGATTATTAAAATTATTAAACAGGTATAGAGGCGTTGAATTTCTTCACATTTCCATTGAATCAAACAAATGGTATTAATAAAAATTTCCGAATAATACAACTATAATGCATCAGTTTTAGCAAATAGACGGAAAGAAATATGTTTATGGGTTCAAATTCGCTAAAAGCATTCTCATTGGTGATGACGTCAGCGTTTGTATTGGGACATAAGCAGCCGAACATTTCAAACTAACCAAACTTTCTTTTCTTCCGCTAAGTTTACTATTACACGAACTTATATTTATACCTTTCTAGATTTTGAGAGACTATTGGTAACAACCGCCTGAAAACAGCAAATTATCGGTCATGGTTAATTTTGATATTGTCGTAAAAATGTAAAATATAATCCTAGAAGTGGCAAAAACACACATTTTTTTATTTCTTTATTTTTATAAACGATGGGATTGAGAAATTTGACATGCTAGGTTCAAATGCATTGCTGAAAGGATAACTTCAATTTCTGGAGATGCAAAGAACCAATTAACACATCGAGGAGCGAAAAAGGTAAAATATTCATAAAAACTGAAATGTAAGGGAAATTATGCAACAATTAAGCGAGTTAGTCAGACTTTGTAAGTATCAGTCGCTAGAGGCTACAACACTAATAATTGTAAATAGAAAAACGGGATTTCCTCTGTAATTTGACCACCTATTCGGTTCAATTAATGCAAGTCTTTATGTAATGCATGTTTGATACTAATTCCTTTATTCTTCCTCATAAATCATCTGGTTAGGTATAAAAATCGTGAATAATTTCTTCATTTCACTCTCAGTCTAAATAGTCTCATGCATCATAACGTCTATGCAGTAAAAGACAAATGTTATTGTTTTCAAAATATTTGACAATCTAATAGAATCGGTTCATGCGGCCATCCTATATCAGTAACGGGTAAATGTTCCATACTTTTTTGCGAGCTTTGCACTTCAAATAATGGTAGAAACTTTATTGAACTTTCTTTGTCTGATTGCAACCATATTTTTGGAAGTTAAGACTAAGACGTAAAGCTAGTAGTGAAAACCACAAGTTTCTGTTTTTTTCCCTAACGTGGTATTAATAGAAAACTAGACATAAAAGCGTATTCACGCAATATGGCAGAAATATTATCACCAAAATAGTTTTAGATACATGCGGAGGTGTATTTTTTAAAATTAATTTCATATTACACATTATTCAAAAAGTATTAAAGTTGTACATTTTTCCTGACATTTTTGGGGATTATCTGGTCGCAATAAGTATCTTTTTTAATACTGTTTATAATTCCTTAACCTAAAGGTAATTTCAATGTTGTCAAAATATAACCGAATTTTATTTCAATTAATTTAGAAATAGTTATGTTCCGTAGGGGAAATTTCATATATTTATATAAAACTTATAGTTGATTTTTCAAAAGGAATTTAAAATTTAACGAATAAAGTTCGCAGATGCGGATATAACGGATCATAACGCGTTTTTCCGAATACGGTGTCTGGGAAAAAAATCACAGACGGTGAAAATGTATAGAATTTCTTTTAACGGGAGCAGTTTCGAAATAGAATCCTTAAACCCAATGGAAATTTCGAATTTAAAAAATTTGGGTCAAGATGACGATGCCAAAGTTGTACATTCACTTTGATATTTCCAAAATGTGCAATCGCGGGTCAACGTTCGCTTTGCTCACGACATTTCGAAATTGCGCTTTTACCTTTTGAATTGCAAATTATACCCACGTCAGATGAACAGCGGTACTTAATCTTATCCTCTTCAATAATTCTAATCGTTTCGATTATCAGTCAGAAAATGCTAGACATTGCCATCCATAAAATCAAGGACTATAATAAACTATTATAGCGCTCCAAGGACGAAGTTTAGACATTTAGGACCACGTTGATATAAACGAACATAATTTTTTTTTTTAAATATAATCAAATATGGTTCGAAATCTTGAAATAAACGCTCTACTTAAAACAAATTTTATATATACAGATCCGCAAACGACTGTCAAGTGAAAATGACTATAATGGGAACGAAATATTCTAGAAATTATTTTTCCTTTAACTTAAATAATCTTAAATAACTTAATAAATCGCTCAAACTTATTTGAAAGAATTAACGTAATTGTTTTTAAATTATTTAATGGTATTCGATAATTTCAAATACTTTTTTAAATCCCACTGTTGATATTGTAATCGGAAAGCAAATTAAATTTCAAAATGAAAACCTTCGATGCCTTCGCCCTTTTCGAAGTTATTGCCAAGATTTTATGATTGTGTTGTAAGTGATTCCTTTAGAATTAGAAATACTAATTGAAAAATTCTAATAACTCATTATTGTGCTGATACTGATATTAATTTAAAAACGTGTAAGTTTCCATGCAAAGTACTAAATTGGAATAGCTTTCATGTGCTTTAATTTTGACGGTAAGAAAAATTGAATCAACTGTTTACACGTCTAGATCAATGGCATTTTGCAAAATTTTAAGCAATATTTCCTTAAAACCCTAATAGCTACAAAGTTAAAGGCTTAAAAAGTATTTTATTAGAAATGACTGTAAAACTTGATTTTTTAATTTTCCTTGAGTCGTAAATTTAGTCTACTTTATGTATGACATAAAGTTTCCGGGCACAATAACATTTCCCTTTAAACAATATATTCAAATAAGCTTGAGCAGATAAATGGTTTAGAAAATACTTAAGAGCTTCCCTCGAATTTATTGAGACCCTTCATTTAAAAATTTTCGGAGAAGTCTTGTATGCTTCTATGATTCGCCTTTAGAATGAAATATTTTTTATCAAATTTTTTAATTAACACGTTTTAATATTTTTGCAGTCAAAATTGAATTGTGAGGTGCTAAACGAAGATCTGGCATTTGAAGTGCGCTGGGCAGTTGCCGGAGAGAGTATTGTTTTACAATTGGTTGCAAAACTGGGTAAGTAGGTAGTGAAAAAAATGAAAGACATCTCGTCTCACTAGTGTTATCATGTTTCTGTATATTTTTCTATATTACCATTAAAAATTTATTATTTCATTTTACTTAATATATAATATAATATATAATATAAACTATAATTTTCTGATGCTTTTGACCTTCGATTCACATAATACACATTTTGGAGAATAAAAAAACAGAACCATAAGTTATCTTTGCAGCCACTTTTTGCCGGTAGCATAAGGCAAAAAAAGTAAAAAATGCAAAAATGACATCAGTTAATTTATCTATTTATCCCACAAATGGGCCGATTCAAGATATTGTTTAGAAAGAAGTTTAGAAAACTGAATAATTTTAAATGTCGAGATCTAAAAGCTTAGTAAATAAAATAGTACCTGAAATAAATGCTCCTATATGTAGTAACTATACTTAGATTCGTTTGCATAACCATTGTAAGATCTTCTTCAGACATATGCTGATTGATAAGAACTATTCGGTTTTCCTTTTGAGCTGTTCGCTAAATAAATTACATTGCTAACGAAACTAGAAAAGCGCTTCTCATCTCATTGCTTCGATTATTTTGCTCTTGTCGCGTGTTTCCTCTTTTAAAATGTGACATTATTGTCCAAATATAAACATTTATTTCCATCAGAGTTACAACCGAAATTTCAAATTTAGATGGCAACGAATACATGTCATTTGGAGTATCTGGCGATGATTCAAAAAGCGTTATGATTGGTGGCGATGTCGCTGTAGCTTGGGTAGACAAAGAAACTCTGAAAGGGTATGCCCAAGATTACTACCTGGCTGACAAATCACAGTGTTCTGGTCCAACAGGCTCCTGCCCTGATCTACGATTTAGAGTAAGTAGACAAGTTTTTAAATGGCCCGTGATATTAGTACTGCGTTAGAATTCAGGTATCACCAATAAAAAATAATTAATATTTACCAAACAACGGAGCTATGTGTCTTCTAGGAAAACACGGAAAATATTCGCCTTTTGAATGCCGCTCTGGTCAACGGTTATTCGATAGTGACTTTCCAGCGCCCGCTGAAGATGTCTGATGAATACGACAAACCTATATACACCAACGGGTCGCAAGCAATTATTTGGGCAGTCGGACCACTCAATCAAAGAAATGAAGTTTCTTTCCACACGAGTTACCTCAAAAGTGAGCTTTTTGGAAAATAATTTAATTGTTAAGCGCAGTTTGGAGTTTTTTTTTGTACAATTTCCAATGTGACATATGGAAATAATTTTAAATAATTAAGTCAATATTCTGTTACACAGAAAAAAGGTTCTAATTAAATTGGCTATACCCAGTCTTCACTTTGCGAAATTGAATCACAAATAAACACAAAATTATTGTTTGCATAGTTTACAAGAATGCGACAGATGAGTTAGGTTAGCCCACTTCTTGACATTTTTCCAAAAAATCAAATCTACTAATTGATAATATTTTTACTGATTTCTTTGAGTAATTTGATTTCGGTTGTAAATAAAAATAATTCAAATGGTATCGAAATTATTACGGAAAACATTTTTTTTAAAGATTTTTTTAAATATTTTATTAGCCCTCGAATACCCCTGAGCATTGGCTCCACTAAGGAGAAAATTTATTTCGAATTTGCACTATTTTGGCTCTAAGTTCCGGCAATGTTCGATGTGGGTCGACAAACCACTTCTCGATGCTTGGTAATATATTGTTTTGCAGTATTTTTTGATACTTGGAAGCAATTACGCATCACCAACGCAACATTTATTGATAAATTACTAATAAAAATTACTCTAGACCAATCTACTGGCGACTGAATTTTGACCATGCAATTTTGGACATTTTCAGTGGCTTTCCTTTTGTCTAAATGAAAACGTTTTAATGTTAAATACATTTTCAATTGTTATGAGTGTGATTTAATAAAATTTTAGTCAACATTTATGAATCCACTGCCAACTTGACAAATTTAATACAATTTCATTCATTATTAATATTAATTAGGTTCCTGATTGTAACCTTAGAAATATTAAGTGACGTACCCATACCTGTATTACGGAAGTAACTTTTAGAACTGAATAATAGAGGCAGGGATACTACAGAAATTTGATTCTGAATTTTGATTTTTCGTTCTAATTGTATTATAAAACTAATAAAAAGAAAGGCAAGCCCTCGAATTCCTTCATTTCATAGGCAGTTCCCTTTGTCCCATAATGTAGTTGCTATTCAACAATTACGAAATAAAATCGGCTGCAGTTATTTAAAAAAATAATAACTATTAGCAATAGCCGTAGCTGGAAAGGAAAATCGCATTTTCCCTAAATATAAGAGAGATTTTATAACATCACATAAACATTTTGTACCAAGGTAACGGATTTCTAAATTTACTGAACTTTTCAGGACGTTTGCTTTTAAACAAAAACGGTGTTTTTTTATGTCAGAAAGTTCGCGTATTTATATATTATAATAAAAAAATAGAAATAGAACGTTATTATAATTATATCTTGCAGCTGATAGTTTTATTGAATTCGCACGTCCTGCTAAATGGAACTGCCCTCTACCGGAAGGAGAACAACCTAAGACATCAACGTCATTAGATAACATCACTGAAGAAAAAGTTGCCGAACCAGCGCAACCATCGACAACATCAAAAATAAGAAACAACGAACGTAGACGCGGGTCAAACAGAGGTAGTTCAGTACAAAGGTCTTTATTCAAAGATATCCAAACTCCATTTTACCGCTCTCAGGTACATCTACAAGGCAACCAATTACCAATATAGATGATTCGGAAAATGCCAACACCAAACAACATACAAGGACGAGGGGGCCCACGAGAGGCACACAGAAAACTTCCAGGGTGCCCCCACCAACTCCCGTAAAACACATAAAATCTTGGGACATTCCAGCAATTCAATGCGACGAACCCGATGATGGAGTATTCTACGCTCAAATGGGACCGACTGGTGGTAAACGTGGCTATCCTGCAATTACAGGTTTGTTTGATTTTACGCTCAGGAATAATTATTTTAATTTTTTTTTCTAAATTCCGTGTTATTTTCAATTATTTTCTTTTACATTTTCTCGAACTTTGACGGGAACTCATGTCAACAAACTTGATTCTCCAATGATTGAACGATAACTGCTAACCACCGATTATTAAAAAAATATATATGGTTCTAATGGAGTAGATAGTGCTCCTGTTAATATAACATTATATCGCGACCTTAGCGCGATCACATTTGTGAAATCACGTTTCAGTAAGTCTACAAAATACGTAGATATAAAGCAAATAATTTAGAAAAAAATTAAGTCTTTTGATGGGAAATAAAGAAATACAGGACGACCTATTTAAGGAAGCGAGATATTACACATAGAAGCTCTAACCATGACGTGTCACATTGACAAAATATGTATGTATTAACGGTTTTCTTCTATCACACACGCTGCTCGAGATATTTGAAAAAATCCATGTGAAAATCGCCCTCGATATAGACGCGATGACGTCACTTACTATTACGACGTACGGTGCGCTACATTGTTTCAGATAAATATAATTTTCTCCAAAACCATTTACTCTATTGGCAAACTTTATCTACCACGGAACGTGCGAGATTCTGGGTTTTAATATCGATTTCCGTAATTTTTCCGATTATGTACAGGGTGTCTCGGTTATGGGCAAAAGATCTGAAGTACCGTGAAAATTGCCGTTATCGTGTATAAAATATTAGCTGTAATTGAAAAACTGTAAAAGATAGGAAAATTTGGCTTAAAACGTATTATGAACTGTATTGAGAGCTACAATTTTCGGATTTAGAGCTTTCGTCTACTATGCAGGGTGCGTATGTATGAGTATCCTATTTAACTTAATAATTTGATTTTTGATGATTATTTTTTTCTATATGTTCTTCATTCATCTTTCACCAGCACCTGCCTCTTTTTATATGAATTACCGATACCAAATCTCATTTTGATACACGAAATACCACATAGTATGGGAATCAAACATGTTGAGAGGTTGTTTAGAATTTACAATGGAATGGATTCGTTGTATTCTCAATTTTTTTAAATAAAATTTGCGCTTCGTTCGGTTACTGTTATTGTAACATGTTTTGTTTAGGACACGTTGGGTGGGGCATTTCGTGGTACATAAATGGCTTGCTGATCCCTGAAATACACGTGGTCAGGGGACAAACTTATACCTTCGTTGTTGAAGGAGGCAAGGACCCAGAAATTCCTGCCAAGTACCATCCATTCTACATCACTGATGACTCCGTAGGTGGTTACACATATAAAACGCAAGAGGAAAGAAAGGTTGGCGTAATTCCATAAAATATTTATTTTCTTGATAGTAATTTTGATTGTAGAATGTGAGCATATTTGCTGGAGCTCAAACGAGTAAGGATGGTACCGTATATCCAACTGGCACCGGAAGGTTGTGTCATTGGACCGAAACTAGTGATGTAGATGCTGACGATTACGAATCTTTTGGTGCCTACCAGAGAACTTTAGAATTAATATGTGATCCCGGAGAGCCTGGAGTTATTCAATGGACGCCAGATAATGATACTCCGGATACAGTCTACTACCAAGTAAAATTAAATTTTATTTATTCCGAATATTTTGAATACCGGACTAAAGCCAAAATTAGCAAAAACTTAAATTTACAAAGTTCGTTTCACGAGGATGGTATTTTAGCTTTCGCTTCATTTTTATATTTTGGATGCTACAACCGTTTATAAGCTCATAAATTTGTTTCAGTCTATTTTTAATCCTTTTGCATTTGTTAAGAAAGGTGAGGCAATTGATGACGTAAGTATAAGCCTTAGTGAAATTTATACTTGTAAAATTTTTATACGCCGCTCATTGTTTCTCCTGACTATACATACCATACATACATACATAATATAGCAAATATCCCTTTTCGTTCAGCAAATATTCCTAAGAATTAACATTAACTATTGACAAATACAATATTTACATATTAATAAGTATTGTGTGCTATTTGCTTGCGATGCGCGTACTAGAACAAACGCCTTCTCCAACCTTACTTTAATGTCTGTTTAGCGTAACCTCAAAAACTTTATTCGCTGTACTTCAAACAATATAACTTTAGGTACTTTCACTAGTACCACTATTTTTAAATGTTATGAATGAATTGAATAAAATAGTACAGTATGTTTACATTTAACTTAAATGGCCTATATTTTTATTTTCTTTATTCTTTATTTATATATGTTCTGTTTTGTCCGGTTGTGTTTAATTTATTTAACAAAGTTTTCTTGTCATTGCAGTGTTTCTCGCATCGGTACTTGGGGTGGAAAATTCACGTCCACGACTCTTGCGATACGAAAACAGCCGCGAGTGAATTAAAACCAACCATTGTAGCGTCGCCGACCCACACTTTTGACTCATTCTCAGACAAAACAGAAGCTGAACTAGAAACCAGCCCACCAGCGTCTGTACCAGCAGTGACAAGGGTAAATGAAAATAATATCGAGGACGTCATTAAGACCGATAAACCTTATCAAATTACAGTTTTAGAGCAGACCACAGATCCTACCTCAGTAGATCCTAGACCGGCTAGTGATCCGCCACAAGAACCATCACCACATCAGAATGATTCGTTACATCAGATAAATACGACCATGCAATCACATATCTCACGGGTCGCACCCCCAAATTTTCGACCGAGTCCGACATTAGAAGTGTCACTTGAAGAACTTCACGCTTTCGGCACATTTAGCACTACCACTCCACCACAGCGCGTCGCTCAAGGTTACATAATCGCACCGCCATTGCATTCGAAACCGTTTCAAAACAAACCTCTATTCCATACACACGCGCCCGTGAGACCCTCGCCTCCAAGACGCCACTTATCATCAAATCCCGCTAAGCAACCCTACTTTAAAGCCACACACCCCACACGATACGTTAAGCCACATAATACAAAACCACTGCCGAAGGTCATCGCCTTAAATCCCGTAACTAAATCTCCCCCAATTATATTATCCTCTCCTAGAACTGCGGGTGTGTCTGAAACTGATCTTTTGGTAAAAGACATTGAAATTTCCCCAATACAAGCTTCTACTGAAAGAGAACCGAATGTCCCGGCACCAAGCTATTTACTGTCAATTTCAAACTCCTCTGCAGATGTCCTCCGGCTACCGCTAGCTAAAAATAGCGGGTTCAAGCCTGAAACTATAGTCATCGAGAGTGGATTTAAGCCTATTATCGGCAAAGTTATTGAAAACAGAAATGACAATGACAGGATCGACCTAGAGTTGAATCCGGAAGGCCAAACTGGAATTATAGCAACGAAGGGCAAAAAAGTCATACCCATTGATAGTTTCGAACCTATCTTTATACCATCTCCCACAGATAAATCGTCAAAATCGCCAAAAACTTCAAAAAGGCCTCTCAAGAAGCACGCCTTGAAAATAATTTTCCGCACTAGACGTCTGGTCGATCCCAATTTCGAACCCGGAATGGCCGCATCAGAAAGAACCGATTCTTATTATTTACCTCCACCTGGTCACACAGAAAAACCCAAAATATTTGACCCAAAGCAACCATCAAACATAGATGTGGCAAGTCCATCCAGCATGGAGTTGGCGGCATCACCTCCCGATGTCGTAGTGACCTACGATGGTAAAAAGGTGTCGGGAGCAAGTTTAACTGCTAAAATATTTGACAAATCCAGATTGTTTGAACAAACAGGTTCCAAAGCAACAGAATTTATCAAAGCGCGACCTCAGTTCGGGCCGTTTCGAGGTGAATTGCCTCCGCTGGGTTCCGACGTATTATTTGACGGCAAGGAGCCTTACCATCGAACTCCCAAGGCGGGTGTACTAAGTAGAGAGCTTGACACTCCACTTCCGCCTCCACCAGGAAGCAGTTCTACAAGACTGACGAGAGTGGAAAGATCAGCTCATCATAATCCCGAGCACACCGCACAACAGTCTGTATTCAACAATTGGTAGTGGATCATTCGTGCTTACAATATCCTCATTCAAAATGCTGACCCTGGTTTTGATTTCCGTTATGCTTATTCGTTTTTAAGATTAAGTATTGTCGTGGTCTAGTTAAGTTTTCTGATTACAACGGGATGTTTTTATTCGTCCCATTTAATCTAATAAAAATTAGTCTTTGTGATCAGTATCTTTTAAGTATTTTTTTTATATTAATGCTGTTTGTAATAAATATTTTTAATACAATTCTGACGTCTTTTGAATGGCTCAACTACAAATGATTATTCGTCGCCCTGTACTAACCGGGCTGTTGGCTCTTTTCGATGTAGTCGGAATGTGTTCAACAGATTCTGGAATGGATGCAGAGGTTTTTCATTGGAAACCAAATGTAACCTTTATCAAAATTATTGGTTATTTTATTTGGCTGAGGTACAACGTTTTTGCAAAGTATTAGTGTAAAGGGCAGCCAGATAAGAATGCAAAGTAGTGTACTCTCGGAAACTATCTGTTGTCGATATTTGCAGTGGCCAAAAGACCACGGAAAATATTTTCGAATTTATAAGATGCAGGGGACATAACTGCGATCTTCAATTTTTAATCTCAACAAAAAAAAAAGATAAATTGATATAGAGAATTAATTTATTGCTTACGTGTCCAAAAAAGCATTGATTTTCACAAAGTTACAGAGTTAGGAGATTCTATATCACTTAGATCAGTTGAGGTCTTTTAATTTTGGCCTATGGAGGGTAAATTTAAAATAACGTTTACTTTATATATGGGCAAATAGATGGCAATCGATTTATTCCAAAAATTTGATAAGAGATTAACTTATTTTCATTTTTTTTTTAACAAAACACCCTGTATATTATTTATGGCCCGATGCACAATAATACGACCTTCATTGAAGATTTTTTTCTCTATATCTGCTTTCAAGGGTTTTCTTACTATCCTATATTTTCAATCTAAATATCACCTTAACTTTGTTTAAATAAATGAAATGGCAAAAATACACTTTAATTAGCACATGAAACCAAAACAGGAACATTGGAATTTAAAACGTAATAACCAGCTATATATATAAAAACATTTTTCTTCAGCCACTTAATCAACTCTAGTATTATTTGCGTACTAAACCTTCGAAGTGCTTCTGGATTAATAGTACACAATTTATTTTTAGTACAGCCATAGAAACATACTAGTTCGTTTAAACAGCCACGATGTGGAAAATCCAAGGTATACAAATCGGCTGATCGGAAATTAAGTAGAAAAAACTTTGTTGGGGTAGCATGAAATGTTTTCAGATATACAAAAACAAAATTACGTTAAGGATATTCTGTTTAAAATAAGGTAAGGAAGATAAATTCTGTATGATAGTTATCAAATACCCTGTACAATTGCATGCACATTTATAAGAACAATGCAAAATGCAAATACTACGTAAAAACAGGTTACTTCAAAATTTATTTCTTGCCCCACGAATCCGAGCATTTTCCGGATATTACCGCACGGGTTTGTGAGCAATCGGATGTTTCGGAGATTTTACCGCTCTGGTTGAATTTTGGCGTGTATCAATTCTGACAGACATGTCAGTGGACGTATATTCGTGTTGTTTTGCGAAAATGTACCCAAAACAACACGTTTCGTAAACTTTTTAAGTCACTCGCTTTTTTAACACTCGCTCCAGTGGTGCCAAATAAACTCGTGACTCAAATGCCGTTTACCACACTTGTTGCATAATATACTATTTTATAGTAATAGGTCGGTAGGTTGGTTTTTGACCCTACGATTAAATAACAAACAACTCCTTACTTTAAACAAGGTACCCGCCCTTTTGTTCGACGCATGTTTTTTTAAAACACCGTTTCAAAAATTAAAAAATAAGATTTTTTTTTTATAAGAACATGGGACCGGAAATGCAGTCTTGGTTAGTTTACAGTTAGACACAGGGTAGCTTTTGAAAAATCTTGCGTCGTTTTCAAGAAAAAAAACGTAAACCAGTTTCCTGCATGTCCCTGCACTTAAAATTTTTATTCTAGTTAGTTAAATTAGCCTCATATGACTACACATAAAACTGCTTCATTCTAACGAATCTGGATACAATGTTAATAAAAACCGATTAGAATTTGTTGCCAATTAGGGACATAATACAAGGCAAAATACTAAAAAAAAAAATGGACAAAAAAATTGTTTATATTGCTTAGATGTTTTAAAAATTGTTAAGTCAAAAAAATTCGGTAAGGTCCCCCCACCCCCGATTACATGGGACACAACTACACTTCATAGTTTTAACAAAATCGGTCAGTCGGTGAGAAAGATATTTATTAAAAACCCTTTTGTTTAAGTTTGACATGTATCTTGAAAACTACATATTTCCAAATCCATGTTTATATGTAAAAATTTTCTTTCTTAAATCGTTGGAACCCTGATAATGACCAAGAAATAAAACTTTTTTTATTTTAGTCAGGAAATAACTGTAAAACAGTCTGGTACGATATTTCAACAAAGTGACTAGAAGATTTTAAATGAAGAAGGCACCTTAACACACTTATCGTTGGTTGCAAGGCGGGAATCTTTGACAAATATAAAATAGATGTTTCTTTGCTGAACGGTGGGAACAAAAATCTAAAGTTGCACTTAAATGATTTATTGAATTGCTAACCTACATACACAAGTCAATACTTGAACCTTTTCTTTCACCCATGGTGACATAGTTAAAAATAGAAATAAGAACATTTAATTGAATGATGGGACTACTCTTAATCCTGGTGATTACCATTTTCCTTCGGGGCAGACCTGCTCCTGGACTGGGATCTGGACCTGGAACGTTTTTCGTTGGAACGAGAACGGCTACGGCTTCTCTTTGCTGAAGCCGAGCGCGA
Source organism: Cylas formicarius (assembly GCF_029955315.1). Classification (NCBI taxonomy): domain Eukaryota; kingdom Metazoa; phylum Arthropoda; class Insecta; order Coleoptera; family Brentidae; genus Cylas; species Cylas formicarius. The sequence goes on from NW_026844347.1 coordinate 4,786,504, forward strand.
TCTATGTGATCTGGAACGACTGCGCGATCTCGAGTTGCTCCTGTTGCTCCTTGAACGACTGCGGCGATCTCTGGATCGGCTCCTTGATCGACTGCGAGACCTGCAGGTAATTTATATAAAATTGACATGTGCAGATGTTAAAGGTGCCTATAGTTCTGACTAAGTGGGGCCATTCACATTGAATAATGTGAAAAACACATGAAGTGGTATTGGATTATCATATCAGAAATTAAAGCATCAGTAAATGAACATACTATGTATGTCCTAAGACAATCATTGAGTCCTTTTCTTAACTTCCAAACCAATTAAATTAAATAAAATGGTATAAAAGTATTTAGTTGTGTGCAGGTATTTGTCGTCTGCAAAGGAGGTAGAACTCACAAAAGCAAACTGAATCAATATTATGAAGATAATATGAAATTACATATTTGAATGCATTGATTTGGAACAATTTTTTGAAACAACCATATATTATCATTAATGGTTTAATGCAATAGCTTTAGCCAAAGGTAGCACCTAGAAAAACAATACCTGTTTCAACACTCAATACATATTCTGAAGTATAATTAAACACAAATGGGAAATACTTCTATAAAATATCTGACAATGTGGCTCTTTATAACTACATTTTGAAAATAGCCTGCTTGAAAAATTTGAAAAACAACTGCTTTCAAAATAACTACTGTGAATATTTTGTACTAAGAAGTACTATGGAAATTTTAAACAAAAACCATTTTGACAATTTATCCATAATCGTAAGTGGCTTATAGGTGTCTGACGGTGAAACGTAATTTTAGGAAATTATTAATTTGATATAGTACGCCTAGAGTTTTTACAGTTAAACTGCAGATAACTGAACATGGCAATTTTATGTCTCTAAAATAGTACTTTTTATAGGAATTTTTGACAAACCTCTTGCTCTAGAAATGTTTGGTACCATCTTTTCTTGTAACACAATCTTCAAATAAGCTAATGTCACAATAAGAAAACACTGATGACCCATATTTTTGCGAAATATGTGAATTAGTGGGAGCTGCCAAACTTGCTCAATACTCAATTTATTGAATCACGACTGCAGCTTATATAAAAATAGGAAACGCAAACCCTTCCCAAAAACAAATCTTTAAAACTTTTAACTTTACCATTTTTGAATTATAGTAGCCTATAAAATTTGTAAGTTAATTTTTTACCATTTATTTTCATTGTGAGCTTGTGAGAGGCGGTCGAGTGACATTGACGATAGTGCTAATTCAACTAGGGGTAGAAGACTATACTCTCACTGGCTCACATGTAGGGTAGGTAGAGTAGCTTTCTTGTACGTTTTGATTTAAGCAGTCGTGCGTGCAGACAACAGATCGAGCGAGCGGCGTCTCTACGCAGTTCGAAGAGTGTGAAGAGAGGCGTACACTAGTAGGTCGAGTCTCAATGTACTCAATGCTTTCGTTACCTGTCTATCGGCCACACGCTATTAACCTATAAACATGGCATCAACGTCAAGCCAATTTTTCTCAAAACAAGTTTAACAGTTCACTGTTTTTTTTTTAATCACTTCATTGTTTAGTAAAAACTGTACAACTAATAGGAAATAAGTTAGTCAATTTTGACCATGAACTATAGTAAACAAATTTAACACAGTTAATGAAAGAAATGTTGCACAGTGAACAAAATTTAAAAAAACCAATGGGATGTAAAACAACATTAAAATCAAAAGTTACCTATCACGACGACCTCTACGATATCGATTACAATCTCTAGCATAATGTCCTCGGTCTCCACATTCATAGCAACGATCATCTGGATGGAATGGACGCCCCCGAGATCTAGGAGGTGGGCCCCTAAACCTACCACCACCACTCTTACCATTTGACATCTCTACTCTAGCTCTCCGTCCACATATAGTCCTCCCATCTTAAAAAAAAAGTATTGCTTTTCAATTGCATTCAGAAATATGCATTAGTTACCTAATCCTCTGACCGCGTCCTCCGCATCTCTGGAATCTTCAAATTCCACAAAGGCAAATCCTGGAGGATTTCTGGCAACCCATACATTCCTTAGAGGTCCATAATACCGAAAAGCATCTTCAATTTCTTGTTTTGATGCGCTATTTCCCAAATCGCCGACATAAACTTTGCAGTCGGAATTATAACGCGACATTTTTTTTGCAACTGCTCGAAACTAAAACCAAAACGACTTATCGATCCATAGACGCTAAGTCACAAACCGCCCACAAGTCAAACAAAAAAGAGGGTTGCAATAAAATAAGTATAATTTAGCTGAAGATAGAAGAAAACAATGCCTTATGGGACTACCGGCAAATTTACTTTAAAAATGTATAAGAATCACTTACGAAACTGGAAGCGAAAACCCAACAAGCACAACCGCCATTAACAAAACGGAAAAGAACATAGATCAAAAATGCCGAAATGAATAGACATGATTTTTTTCAGTGATCCATTTGGTCACAGACCACACACCAAAATATTGGTTGAAAAGATGAGAAAACAAACTTCGTTCAACTTTTAACTTAACGCATTTAATTTTTGGTAAAAAATAATAGTATTTCACTTATAAATAAAAGCTATATAGATAGTTCTCAAAATTTTAACCACTGTATATAATTCTAAGCCAGATCCGCGGCATTCTTTGGTACATTCTCACCATAGTATTAATTAATTCTGTGATCCTCTCATGTCTCTCTCTCGTAAGGGCTTGTGGGTCGTGATTAAAGTGGTTCTCTGACAAATCATTCTATGAAATGCATAGACATATTTATGCACATAATTGTCAAATGTCAAAATACCATAAGGTGCTAAAATCTACCGCGAACATCCGTGACTAAAGTACTGGAAATGAAGATTATAACATTTTATAAAGAAGCAGATGGGATCTATAAATGCACACGGATAAAAGAGCACACGGCTAGGATTCGACGAGGAAAAAATAGTAAAACGTAGGCTACAATATTGTTATTACGGGAGGGTATAGAGGGAGGGAAGCGATCTAAACCCATGGATGCTATAGCTAGATTCATTGGTTTTTATGATAACCGCGTTCTTTACTTAAAATTTGGATCGAAGCCCTAAATACTAAATATCATAACCTCTACACTAATTTCCGTTAATTTAGAATTAAAAATTAGACAACGCAATTCTCGTCAGTGAAGCAATTAGTTGACAAGGTCAACAGTTTTCAAAAACATTCGTTCTGATTTATCTAATCGAAATATATACTTGTCTTCTAGATAACAGGCAGCAGCCGAATGAATGAATAGCTATAAGGTTCATAATTATGTTTTAGAAGCATTAAATGAATAGCGAGGTCAGTTGGTGACATTGGTAAAGGTAAGAGTTGTTTTTAATTTAATTGATTTCAGGATCCTTTACTTTACTTTTCTTGATTGTTTTTTAGAAATAGCAATGAAATTTCATTTAATTGTTTTTTGTTCATTGTTATCAAGGTAACTTTTATTTTTATATAAACAATAGAAAAAATATATTTTTAGCGGAATGTCGTCATTAAAGTCAGAAGATATATCAGTAGAAAAAAGAAGGTTGCATGTGCCTCCATTGGAAGAACTTGCTAAAGGTAATGTGGGTTATTCACGTTTTACGATACGCACAATTACGGCCGAAAAATTTTGCTTTTGGCGGTGTAGGGGGGTTGTTTATTCTAGTTAATTTTTAAAATTAATTTCATATCATACAGGTTGTCTCAAAACTGCTAAAAATAGGAAGTCATATTTTTGAATTTTCAAGTCAATATGAATGTCTGTTTTATTAACGTTTATGATATCTACGGTTTTTTAAATAAATTTGAGTTTTGTAAAAGTTAACCTAATTATAAAGTTTCCAAATATTAAAGCAGTAAATGTAACAGGAAATTATTTTTTCATAGCAAATTCTTCGGGTTTTCACAGAATACCCGAAATTATAATATAGCGAATTTCGTTTGCATTTCATGACAGTCAGTGCACACTGAGGGTATTGTTATTTTCTATTAGGCAATATCTAAAAAGAGACGAATTCGCTAGTAGATGATTTGAAATAGGTGACTGGTATTTACCACTATAGACACTCCTCATACGTCACTTTCGGTGATTGTAAATGACAGCTGATCAAAAGATGAGGGTGTTCTATTTTGATGATTGATTTTTTGATAATAGACGACCCTATACTGTATACTTTTTGTAACTTTTATACTTCTATCGGGACAACCTGTATCATATCAAAGTAATTTTAAAAAGTAATAACCGTAAAGGCCCCTATGATTACTTTTAAACCAAAAGTAAAACTTTTTAAAAGCCTCATGACAGTATTCCAATAACTTCAATGATATTAAATAAAATTATACAGTAGCGTGTATTCATTATATTTCAGTGTTCAATTCAGAATTAATTAAAAACTTCGAAGAAGTTAAGGTAGAAGTAACTGACAGCCCTGATTTATCTCAAAAGCCTTTTACACTTGCAGATAAAGGTATGAGAAACTATTCATTTTGCTTAATCAATTGTTAATGTTTAATTAAATATTTCAGGTTTAAATGGAAAAACAAAATTAATAGAAATTGGTGGTGTACCTTATTTAATACCTTTGGTTAACAAAGATAAAGTGTATGATTTAAAAGACGTTGCAAATTTAATAGATTCTAATCCTGCTTTTGTTATTGGTGCTGGTGCTGGACCTTATCACTATGCGGGAGTTAATTGCGAAGTACCTAATTTTATTCTAAATAAGTAGTGTATGAGGTGTCCTATTAAAACTTTCGGTGTTATCTCGGGAACTATTAGCTTTATATGGCCTGCGTAAAAAATATGTTCCGAAAAAGGCCATGAAACATTGCTAGTTCACGCAACATCTGTGGCGAATAAGAAAATGAATTTTTGCAAAATTTTGCCTTACCCTATGTTGTACGTTATGAATAATATTAATAACATGCATTTGAAAGTAAAAGTTAGGTTAAAAATATTACGCGTTTTTTTTTTAATTTAAATGCAACAGTAGATGTAGTACTAGGTAGTAGTTAAGACTGAAAACCTTAGCTTGATATCTATATTTAAAGGAAATATATTGGTAGCGCTCTTTTTTGTGAAAATTCTCAAAGAATATGAGAAAAAAACAATGAATTTATTTTGCTATCGATAATATTTTCTTAGTTTTTTTCATAATTATACCGGGTTTTAAAAATAAGATTGTTGAGGAATTAATTTTTCGTATTAATTACTATTTTTGCAAATATCCTCAATTTGAAAATAACATGTAATGCAACAAGTTCGATAAATGTCATTTTAGTCACGAGCTTGATTTGGCAAGAGTGAATCGCAGTTTGGTCTAACCTGATAAAAGTCAAAATAGGATGGCTAAAACCTACTGAAAACATCCGATCGCTCCCAAACCCGTGATTATAGTACCGGAAATGTTCGAAATAACCCTATGCCTGGCGTAACGACGCTGAAATCTTAGTGACACTTGCGGCACGGTTGATCGTTGAGTAGAAAAAAATTTATTAACATACGGTTTTCGCTGACTTTGTAAGGTTTAAAAAGCACTCAATGTTGTTTAATACGGAGCTAACATTTAAATAAAAAACAGATCCAACCCTCTCTCATTTACCTTTTCCATATTCACAATTTTGAAAACTGAATATAATTTAATATTTTTTTTCAGCATCCTGCCCTATTAATACTTTTCGAGTTACAACTGAAATTTTTAGTCGGACAATCGGTATAGGGTGTACAAGTTAGGATATTTCTATAATAACTATATAAACTATGGAAACTTCCCATCGTCTTTCATTTCAATGTTTTACAATCAAAGTTAAATCAAAGCTTATTGGCATTTTGTGACATGCTGCATATCGTTAAAAAGAGAAAAAACTCTTATTGTAAACTTGATCTTATATCCAAAAACCAACGAAATTGAAATTTTATTGGTGCTATTCTATTCTAAGAATTTGTAAAGATCTTTTTTGTATCTTGAAACGATCGAGAATATGCCGTGCCTTACAGTTACCGAAATCTATAGAAACATTTATATTTGCTCACCCTGTGCACACCGTTTAGGAACGTATATTCAACTAAACTAGACTTTAATTAGACTACAATAGAAATCTTTGTCAATTTTGCCCTTTAAAAATTTATCTGCTCGTAGGGAATTATCAATATAAGTATAAAAAATGGAACTGTAAATCAACAGACGAGAATTTCGAAAGTGGTGGACGTGGACGAACACTATCTACAAGAGAAATTACCGGACAGTGAAACTCGAATCTCTTTGCTTGGAAACTTCTTTGCCTCAGAAGGAAAATCTGGAAAGGTATGCTATTAAGTAAATTCAAAAAACCTTGGAAAATTAACCTGAATCGTTCATGGGCTGCGGAAAATACACTTTATGCAAGAGTTAGGGACACTGTTTTTTTCTACGAGGATATGAAAAACAATTTATTTCTGTAGCAATAAAGAAGCGACAATTTATTACTAATTAATATATTAATCGTGAATGATAATGGATGAATGAATAGATTTGTTGAAATTTGACATTTTCGAAAAAGCTTGTTATAAACCCGGAATTTTTTTGTTTAACTTCGAAGATATCTCAAAAAGCTATTAGATAATGAGGCCGCTAATACTGTAACTTCACACACTGAAATGTTAATTTTTCTAAGAATTTAATAGGATCAGGGCATATTTTGACAGAAAATTGAAGAAAAATGCCACATCATAACGGAAAATTGTCAGTAATCATGTTGGTTTTTGCACGTACACGGTTTTATTCATTTGAAAGCGAGATTTTTTCACAGGTTTAAGTTGAGTTTTGTTTTTTTTTTGCATTATAATACAATAATATTCGTAAAATTTAAACGGTATGATCGGCTCATTCCATTAAGAACTGCTACAGTAGAAAATGGTACATATTTATACATTTATACATATTTAGTCCTAACTAAAATGCAATATTTTGAAAACTATAAATATTCGGAATATAGGTACACCTTTTCTTGTAAGTAAAATAAAAGTAAACTTCTCAGATTTTTTAAATTTTAATTTAATTTAAAATTTAAACGACTAACTTAATTTATTAAACAGGCCTTTTTCTAAAAAGAAGAAGTCATTTAAATGTAATTTTAAAAGATTCCGGTGTATAGGTAGGTCTATTGACAAAAAAAAATTGAATTCTCAAAAACACTGAAACATGGGTATAGGATATTATATATGAATATAGAATTTTAAATTAAAAAAATATTTAAGATAAGGGTCCCATTTTCGATATAATCTGCATATAAAAAACATTATTTTTTTTACATTGAAAATTCGCATTAGACTTAAAAATCTCCTAAAAACTGTTTTTATCTTAATCACAGCTGATAAAATTGTAATTTTGTCTTATTTAGAAATATCTAGGAATTTTTGTTACTTTCACAAGAAAGTGGGACAAGACAAAGAAACCTGAAAAATCGAACTCAAATATATATCGGATATATACAAATGTGATGACAATATATTCCGGCATATCATTCGTTCGTTTGTTGAACTCCTACTCGAATTCTGCAGACGTTTGCCAAGATCTCACATGGCATTGAAAAATTGAGTGTGCGAAGTGATTTCGGAGTGCGAGCATTGAAAATGGGCAAGTGAGATCTTAGCGAAACGTTTGCAGGATTCCAGTCGAAATTTGACTAACGAACGGATGATATCCCGGAATATATTGTCATCATATATCGGATCAGATATATGTTCGCAAATGGTTAATTTAGTTTCTGAAGTATCAACTCACTCTTCCAGAACCAGATATGGGCTTTAGTAGTATGTTGTATAGATTTAAAACTCAATTGCAAAACTTTTTACAGGCGCGAAGAATAAACTTTGAAGAATTTTAGGTTGTTAAAGTGCATGCAAAGAAACGCACAGGTTCCCAAAATTTCATTGAATGTCTCAGAAACGCCATTGAAAAAGAGTATGGCGAAAAATTGGTCGGCGTGGGTGGAACATTTTTGATTGCAAATGGAAAGGCAAAGCAGCATGTTATGAGAGACTTTTCCAAAACTGAGCTTGTAACCGATGAAGATGTAAACAATTGGCTTAAATTTTATGAAATGTCTGCTCCTTTAGTGGCTGTCGGGACTTTTGTTAGCAATGATGGGGTCAGCATTACTTTATAAAATTGAATTGATGAAGAGTGTTCAATTGTAGGGTGATTTAGACCTGAGAGTACAGCATTTTCACAGTTTTAGTCATCATGGTGATGCAGGACACTATCATTACGATGTCACACCACATGAAGTGGAATATCTGGGCTATTTTAATACAGCCGAAGAAATATATCGTCTTGATAAACCAGTTGAAACTCACAAAGTGGGTCGGGACTAATATTTAATATGAATAAATTGTGGTATTCGAACGTTTTTTTTTTTTGCATAAAATCCTAAATTTTCTATTTGCGACAAATTAAACATCATCGCTTCAATAATTTGGACGTGTCCAGTTGTCTGAGGTTTTTACCGGTTTTATTATTATTATTAGCATCGCATCGCATCAAGTGAAAGTAAGCGGGAATGTGAATTAGGACTTAATATTAAATGATGAATCGTTTCTATTTAGTGTGGCTTTAATACACGAAAAACCAAACCAAAACTGGCAACGTTATCATCATGCAACGTCTTCATTTGGAAGTGGTGATTTAATAACTATTTTGAACCAATAAATCGCGGGCCAAAACTGGCAATGTTGCTATTAGTCATTTTCTAGAAAAGTAAATTTTTATAAATTGGTTTTTGTTATTTTTTATTTTGTTAAAAACAAAACATGTAATTTTAATTGGTTCTACTACAGGAACCAATTTATTTTTTGTTTGGATGAGAAACCGGTAATCTTTTTCTTTAATGTTGAACTTTAACTTTGAACTTTCCATAAAGCCAACGGGAACTATACAAAACGAACGCAAACATGAAAACAATACAATTTCCAACTTCTCTTGCAAACTATAGTAATACTTTTTTTCGCCAGAGGTCTCATTGAATTGTAAAATTGCAATAGTTTCAAATGTACTTTGGAAAGTTTATTAGGCCTGTCAACCAACGCAAAACTATCATCCGTTATCTATGTATGATATACGTCGGAGATCAATACATACATATAAGATATTTGAGGTTATGAAACGTGTATAAGATGGTTGAAAAATTTTTATATTTTGCGTATGGAAGCAATTTGTTATCCCATAGGATACATATAAACAATCCGAGTGCAGTAAGAAGGGGAATAGGCAAATTGAACGTAATGGCAAATTAACAGCCAAAGCAACGAATCAAAACATTAAGTTGTAGGATTATCGATTAAGTTTTGTGACTTATTCTAAACGGTGGGGTGGTTGTTCGGCAACGATAGTGCCTAAACAATCTAGCGTTGTTTGGGGGGCAGTTTGGGAACTCGATAATTGCCATAGGGAAAGTCTTGATAGGTAACATTCCTATTAAAAATTTGGTTTTCTACGTTTCAATAAAAATTTTCCTTTGGAATAATTTGTTTTATGAAAAATTGACCATGTATAATATTTCAATTCTTTTAGACAAGAGGGAGTTGATAAAAATATATACATTCCAATATCAGTACAAATAGAATTACCAGAAGGTGGCTTAACTCTTTGCAGATCTTATCGACAAACAGCTGATCCTGTTGATGATGCTTTGGAAAATTTACCCCTAGATTTCCGTCCATCAGAACCTTACTTGAAAACAATTATTAAAGGAGCTGAAGAATCTGGTTTACCTTCTGATTATTTAGATTTTCTGAAGACAATTCCTCACAATGGATATCACGGGCCAGTAGATGTTCAGATGCCATTGTATTATCATTAATTTTAATAAATTGTTAAGCTCCCAAAAAGTATGTATTTTTATGTACATAAAATGTAAAATTTGCTTTTGTTGAATTTTACATGGAGCAATATTTTGAATAAAAATTGTTAATTCGTTGTTTTTGTGTAAAGGTTGCATTATATGTTATTTAAAGATTGTTCCTTTGAAACAGAATTATCAGAGCGACATTCTGGAGTTTTGTACATTACATTGAGATTATGTTAGAATGTCTGTCACTCTTAGTAATTATTAGTTTGCTTAGATTGACCCTAATCACTCTATTCTATTTTTGCCAAAAATAACATACCCCTTCTAAAAAGTCATTTAAAAGGATGTAAATTAACCTCCTTTGGAACTACGAACGTTATAAGCGGTTGGGTCCAAAATGTGACGATTTTATTTGTTTTAAAAAACTTCAATTACTGTTATCTGCATTTGACAATAGGTACAGATAATAGAAATCGTTTAGTCCCTAACTAAATATAAAAATAACTGTTATTTTTCGTTTTATAGAAAAATATGGTATAGGTAGTGAAATTGAAATTATAAATTCAAATAAAACAGGAAAAAAATAATCAGCATCTCAAAATTAAGTTGAAGGAATGTACGAATCCAGCACAACATACCTACCGGTATGCCGACTTTTGAGTAAAACGTGGTTGGTTTCAGTTATACGTCACGCGTATAAATAAATATAAATGAATATAATGAATTTCCATGAGTGGCGTAGTTTAAAATTTAGGAGATTAATTTATTTAAAACTTATCAACTTACTAAATTACAAAATATTTGATAGCTTTAGAAGAGCATCCATATGTGGAGGTCACATCATTCCTTTAAGCTATAAAAGAGTAAAGTACATAATTTTTGAATGTGAAAATTTTCCATCTTGAACATAAGAGAAATTTTGGTCGATAGGGGGCTTTATTTCCAACAAGTCATAATAATAATTTCTTTGTTAGTTAAAACTAGCAGCCACTAGCAGATCTTTAATATTCAGTTATATGTTTTGACAACATTAAAAGTTATAGAGAAGAATGGCACAGAATAATCAGCAGCAATTATCAGTTTTTAAAAAGAACTTAAGGCACAGTAACATATTGCCACGTGCCATATTGTAAAGTGCTTCTGATTCTCAAATCAAGTCATATAAGTTCCTTGAAAAGAGTTACACTGAAGCATCTTATGTTGGACGCCATTGCACAAATAAAAAATAAATTTTATCCTATTAAAAAATGCAGCATATGTTTTTATTTAATTTGTTGTGATTTTTTCATTTAAAGTCTTATTAAATAATTCATATATTTATTCAGTTATATTTTCACATTGTGTTCGTTCTCTAACGTGCCACTATATCTTCTATGAACTTCAAAAAGAGTTATTAAAACACTATATAAAATGCTATTATAATTAAAGGTAAGTCGTAGTTGTGGCATAAACCACAATCATGTCTACAAAACCAATCTGGAGTGTGCACCTGGAAAAAAATATTTATTAATAGGATATCTTCCTTTTATAATGTTTCATGTGAGCTTACACTTTGAAATATCCTCAGCATTTCTGGAAAAGCAATTTTTAGATATTTTTGCAGTTTTAAGAGTCACATTTCGTGAATTCGACTTTTACATTTTCAATAGAGGTTAAACCTAAAGTTTATAAAAACAAATTGTTTGCATCGAGTTACGGGCACAAATTCGGAAAAAAATTGCTGGTATCGTGTCTATACTTGACTCCCGAAGCAAAATCTTTGAGTAATCATATCAGGTACATCAAAACCAAAAGTAATCAAAATTATTAACCAACACTATAAAAAAAATGGGGGTGTAAATTTTAAATAATTTACATTTACGTGTCTACGAAGTCACACGAAGACACTGTTTGTAAAAAATCTGGTACTACCGACAGGCCGTACGTTTCTATGAGTAAAATCTTACATATTTAGGCCATGAGTATATTAGATAACTAAAACCATGTAAGAGGGCAAAAAAATAGCTAAAATCCTCTCATTATAATAAGATATTCTGCGAGAGAACGCTTACCACATTCCAATTAATTATCTATGGCAGTTTTGAAAATGACGTGACGTGGCTAACTGAAAATTGTGATTTTTCCGTGGTCTCAGGTGGCAGTGCGGTATTTATTCATCATGAAGTTGTTACTAGTATTTATTTTTTCCACGATTTCCCACATTTATGCCCAGGGAAATACTCTGGTTTTATTGGAGAACCAAGTTATTAAAGAAACTCACTCCTTATTTTTCAAATCTTTGCAAGGTAAGCAGAAAATTTTTGCTGCAACACTGGACCCGGCTTTTCAATTGTTTCAGAAAGGGGTTACACGTTGACTTTTAAAATAGCTGACGATGCTTCACTAGTTTTGTCGAAATATGGTGAATATATTTATGAACATCTTATAATATTTGCACCATCTGTGGAAGAATTTGGTGGCAGCTTAAATGTAGATGTTATCACTCAATTTATTGATAACGGTGGGAATATATTGGTGGCCGGCAGCAGTGTTACTGGGGATGTTCTTAGGGAACTTGCTTCTGAATGTGGATTTGAGGTAAGCAGGGGTAAACTGCAAATTTAATTTTATTAAATACATTTGAACTATTTTAAGTTAAGTATGTGAAGTAGTTTTTTATTTTTCAATTTAGTAATCAATATTTGGAAGAAAAAATTATGTTCTGTAAATTTAGGTTGATGAAGAAGGTGCATTTGTCATTGATCATTTGAATTATGACATTTCTGATGAAGGGGAGCACACTAAGCTTGTAGTTTCCACAGATAATCTTATTGATGCACCAGTTATAGTTGGCTCTAAAAAGGAGCTTGCCCCATTAATTTATAAAGGAACAGGTTTATTGGCCGACTCTGATAATCCTTTGGTCTTAGCATTATTAACTGCTGATAGCACAGCATACAGTTATCAACCCAATCAACCAATCAAAGAGGTATTTCTTGTTCTACAGTCACACACAATTCATCCTCTAATGCATTTTTTTAGTACCCTCATGCTGTAGGCAAGGACACTATTTTAATTGCAGGATTGCAGGCCAGAAATAATGCTAGAGTTGTGTTTAGTGGATCGCTAGCATTCTTTTCTGATGAATTCTTTACTTCTTCATTGGAAAAAGCTCATGTGAGTTGCACTAATGTGATATTTTAATGGTAGTAATTTAAAAAATTTTAATATTAGGGAGGTGTCAAGGCAGAAAAATCAGGAAATGAAGATGTTGCTATTGCGATAAGTCAGTGGGTCTTCAAGGAACATGGAAGATTAAGAGTTAAATCAGTAAATCATCATAAGGAAGGGGAAAAGACGCCACCTCAGGACTATACCATTATGGATGATGTGGTAAGTATACTAATTTCTATATTGCGGTGGCCCATTACAAATGCAAATTGTAGGTTTATACCATTGAAATTGAGATTTATGACAGTGGAAAGTGGAAGTCATTTACTGCAAATGATATTCAGTTAGAGTTTGTAAGGATTGATCCATTTGTTCGCACAACCCTCAGGAGACAGGCGTCAGGTGCATATGAGGCCAAGTTTAAAATCCCAGATGTATATGGGGTTTACCAGTTCAAGGTGGACTATGATAGGGTTGGTTACACAAGACTGTTTAGTACAACACAGGTTTCTGTGAGACCCTTACAGCATACTCAGTATGAACGATTTATTGATTCTGCATACCCATATTATACAGGGGCATTTTCAATGATGCTGGGGGTTTTCCTGTTTTCATTTGTATTTCTGCACATGAAAGATGATGAGAAGAAAAGCAAAAATGAATAAATTGTAATTATTACTTAGTATATAATAATAAAGATTTAAATTAACTTTTTTTTTAAATTTTTCTCTAATTTAAATTTGCTTTTTTAATAATATTTTAATGATTTAATATAAGAAGCTAACAAAAGAAAAAGTAAACTGCAATTTTTACAGAATTTATTAGGAGCAAGTCATAAGAACAAAATGAGAGTTATGGAGATTACAATTTCATTAAAACGTGCTCTAATGGATACCCTAGTGTGAAAGATCTCAAATGTTTGTCATCTCTCAAAACAGATACACCATGGGTTGGTAATTGCAAAACATTTTACAGACAATTGAACTATTTTGATATGTGTATACATATATTTTTTTAATGTTATGATCCCCTCATTTTTAAATAGCTTATTTGGTACAATCGATATTTTAATTATTTAAAAATGCAATAGGTTGGCAATGAATATTTTTGCAACCAGTTCATGATAGGCTAACTTTAATCGCATGAATAGAAGAATATAATTAATAGAAATATTCAATTTTAAGGCCTGGTGATTTCTTGTAAATAGTTAATTAAATAAATTGGGTACAGTTAGTCTTTTTCCACCCTATGGAATAGAGTAAAACTTCATCCAGAGTACTTTTTATGAACAAATAGAAGGATAAGAGAGAGGGACGCTGAGTTTCAGACACCTTTGCTCAAAAGTTAATTTTTAGCAGTTTTCAATACATAATTTTAAAAGTTAATGGATTTAATGTCATTTACGTCCAGCTCTACTAATTTCAAAATGATGTTCAAATTTTCTAATTAAAAGATTTAAATTAACTTTTTTTTTAAATTTTTCTCTAATTTAAATTTGCTTTTTTAATAATATTTTAATGATTTAATATAAGAAGCTAACAAAAGAAAAAGTAAACTGCAATTTTTACAGAATTTATTAGGAGCAAGTCATAAGAACAAAATGAGAGTTATGGAGATTACAATTTCATTAAAACGTGCTCTAATGGATACCCTAGTGTGAAAGATCTCAAATGTTTGTCATCTCTCAAAACAGATACACCATGGGTTGGTAATTGCAAAACATTTTACAGACAATTGAACTATTTTGATATGTGTATACATATATTTTTTTAATGTTATGATCCCCTCATTTTTAAATAGCTTATTTGGTACAATCGATATTTTAATTATTTAAAAATGCAATAGGTTGGCAATGAATATTTTTGCAACCAGTTCATGATAGGCTAACTTTAATCGCATGAATAGAAGAATAGAATTAATAGAAATATTCAATTTTAAGGCCTGGTGATTTCTTGTAAATAGTTAATTAAATAAATTGGGTACAGTTAGTTTTTTTCCACTCTATGAAATAGAGTAAAACTTCATCCAGAGTACTTTTAATGAACAAATAGAAGGATAAGAGAGGGGGACGCTGAGTTTCAGACACCTTTGCTCAAAAGTTAATTTTTAGCAGTTTTCAATACATAATTTAAAAAGTTAATGGATTTAATGTCTTTTACGTCCAGCTCTACTAATTTCAAAATGATGTTCAAATTTTCTAATTAAAAGTTTCCTTACACTTAAAATTTTTGGTCTTCAGTTTTTGGATCAACTATCTAGCGGTGGTTTGGTCAAAAAAATATAAAACAGTTCCATTAGTATTTTATTTACAGAACATTTTGGAAATTTGTTTAATTGCTAATTATATATTCAAAGATCCAAAATAAACGCCAAAGTTTCTATCATTAGGTGGTAATATCAACGGCTCCCTAATAGGCTGTCTTTTCCCTTACCATTGCCTTTATTCTTTATACCATTTAAAAATAGGAAAAAGGAATGGTGAATCGTGTAATTAGTATATATCTTATTACCATCATCAGCATATGGGTATTAAAAAAAAGTTGTTTTTTGTTCTTGAACACAAAAAAAATTTACTTCTTGTCTAACTTTAAGAAACCAGAAGTGTTTGAAAAGTACTTGGCATCAGCCTCATTCGCGTTAACTTCTGCCGCTTGCGGGTTAACAATCTCCAATCCCTGCAAGAAATTGTTAAATAAATCATTTGAAAAGGAGACGCTAATAATTAAATTTAAATGTACCTGAAGCGGGGTGAACGCCACACTGGAAGCGGTACCTGAGATTTGCTTTTTAACAGTGGTACTTCCGCCCCAAATTTGTTGCTTTTGCAGATTCTTCTGTAATGTTTTCGAAATCCTTACTTTAGTTTTTTCATCCACTTGAGGCAGTCTTATTCTGCCTGTTCCTGCTTTGCCTATTGTGCCCCTGGTATAACCTAAATCTTCTTGGTATGCATCATCTTCAATCTACATAAAATCAATATTGAAGAGAATATTCACTCTTGAACTCTATATACTAACTTCAGCAAAATTCATTCTATTGGCGTGCTTTCTGAATTCAGTCAGAGCATATCTTTCTTTCATCTTCCTTACTCTTTTTCCACCCCTCTTCTTTTTTGACTGATCTATTGGTTTTGGTAGTGGTTTTACGAATTTAACTGGAGGCGGCTCTTGTAACTTATCTAACTTGCGTTCGATTTCATCTCGTAACATTCGTCCAATCCTGCCGTCCGTACTTTCGTGGCAGGCATCTACTCTAGCGGCTAAAGTGCATTTGGTTGCTACCAATCTGGCTGCTTTTCTTCTTAGATCCTAATCAAATAAAGTTTATGAATAAACAACTGAAACAAATATGATCGATTTAGTATATTTACCGGTGGCGTGTTTTGAACTATTTCGGAGTAATAAACGAATCCTGTGTGAGGCAACATTGTAACCTGGCTAAAACCTGCCAAGGTTTTCTTTTGCTGCCCTAACAGTTGAACATTGCAGGCCGGGATTTTAGATAATCTAGTCAGTCCTCCTGCAACACCCATTATTTTTGCAGCAATTGATGCTCCAAGAATTATCGATATGTTTGGAGCTATGAATGTCATTCTGCTTTCTACATATTCAAAGATTCTTAACTTGAAGTTGTTTAATTCCATTGCCATATCACAAGCCTCATTTATCTGTTCTTTTTCAAACTTTGTCAACAGCGTCCTAGAATGTGTGTAGTAAATCCTTGTATTACCATTTTATAACAAATTTTAGCATAACCAAGTACATTAACTGACATATTTATTTATTAACTTATAATTGACTTGAAGTTTTAACCATAAATAAATTACTTATTTCATTTAAATATAAGGTCATAAATAGATATAAGTTAATTCTAACAATAAACTGAAAGTATTATAAATTTTCGGTCTACGCAGGTTGGCTATAAGAATATCATCAATATGGAAAATAATTCCCTAATATAAATTCATTATTCTTTTAATTTAGCGGTTGCACTCTCCTATGTGATGTTTGTTTAATATAATTCATGGATTTCTAGTTAGTGAGGCCATACACTCTACTATCCTTAGTCCACTTAGAAGTAACAAATATTTCTGTAGAACATAAATGGCCACCAGATATTTTTTATTCAAATTAACAAGCAGTCGCAATGGAATCTGATAATATTAGGAGCGCAATATTTTGTATCTATAGACCTCAAATATTTTAAATTCAGTAGGTATCAAATAAAGTCTTTTTTAATTTGAATTTTAACAATTTAATACAGAAAACAGAACAGTAAAAATAATGTCTGGAGGCAGTGAAAAAAAGCTTATCAGATTCACAAAATGACAACCTTTATCAGGCAGTCTACATTAAGAAAAAGATAGAATATTATAAATGTA
Source organism: Cylas formicarius (assembly GCF_029955315.1). Lineage (NCBI taxonomy): Eukaryota > Metazoa > Arthropoda > Insecta > Coleoptera > Brentidae > Cylas > Cylas formicarius. The sequence goes on from NW_026844347.1 coordinate 4,803,869, forward strand.
GTAAGTAGTATAATATATTACTGATATTATAGTTTTATTATGTTTTTTTTTAATAAACACTACAGAGTAACTGTAAATTCAAAGTATGTAAGTTAATGGTATTTGAAGCATTTTTTGATAATGAATAGTCAACATTTAAACATGCTTCAAACAACAAATCTTAAATTTGGCGAAATGATAAAATATTATTCTTTGATTTAACTGTTAATTTGAAGTGGTTTTTCGCTACTCACCCCTGTGTTGTGGATGCTGTCACTGATACAACCATAATAGTGGCCTGAGTAAGAAATTGCTGCAATACTTCATTGTTTTTTGCTTGATCTAAATCATTGCCCAACTCTTTCACAGTTCTCACATATTCTAGTGGACTCACAACTAAGGATTCCAACTCGGGAAATCGTTTTTGATATTTATCTCGAACAAATTTGTGTACCGTTAAAATTTCGTTGTCAATATCCTGTGCCATATCATTGGCTTCAACTATTAGCTGATATTCTGGGTCTGCTTCCACAGGGCCCACAATATCTATTGGTTTTCGATGCTGAGTGGAATAGCTTTCAACTTGTTTTATTATAAGTTTTAAACGATCAGAATCTCTCAGTTTACATAATTCCCGAACTGAATTGATTTGTGCCGTATCTATATCCATTGTTAACTGCTTCAAATCAGGCTTCTCTTCTTTAGCTTCAATCGTTTCTTCACATTCCATAGTCTCTTCAGAGCCCTCATCTTCATGATCATTGTCTTCCAAATCAGCCAGTAATTCGTCAGCTAGAGACATTTTCAAAAAGTAGGGTTTAGAAAATGGGCACAGACCACTAAACTAATTATTTTCTGTATGTTCAATTCAATTCAATGATGCGTTTCACAGATAGCTGTTGATTTTTCTGTATGTATTATGTATCTTCTTCTTTTTTCTGGCTGGCAAAATACCACTACGTCTAAAGGAACTTTCGGTGTCGAAAATTAATGTAATTTTAATCGCTGCTTTTAGCAATTAACAACTTTCACAGTTTGATTTATCACAATTTTCATATATATAAATTTGTTAAAAATAAAATTTATAATATTACGAGCGCAGCGAAGCGAGTGTTTAATAAGTGTTGCATACTATACTTTTTCTACGACCGTTAGTTTTTGGGTACATTTTCGCAAAACAACACAAATACATTCACTGACGTGACCGTCAGAATTGACAAACGTCTCAATTCAAGGTGAAAAACATCCGATTGCTACCATACCCGTGCGGTAAAATCTCGGAAATTTCCGAAGTATCTCAGGTCCGTGGGAAATGAAGGATATGGTAGTATATAGAAAGAAAATACAATGTGCCCTAGGCTGGGTCATTTGCACATTTTTTGGTATCCGCCGAGGATTTTCCTTTTGTTCACAAACCAACACGTGAAAAGAAATGTAACCAACAAGCTAATCTAAAAGGATTTTGATCTATACAAAAAAAAAGGGCTTCCCCTTTTCAACTGCGGACTATCCGTGCCCATCCTTTTAACCGGAGTTAATAGTGGTCTCGGCACACTTAAATACATTAAAACATTTACCAAACCCTTCAGAAATAGAAATCACACAGAAAAATCAGAGCTTTTTGAGAGGAATCCAACAGATCCTGGGGACAGCGAGCGGAGGTCAAAGCGCCATGTGCAATGCAATGCTCCACCACAGAACCATGACAGTACATAAACGAAAAAGTAGTTATCTGTAATGGTGGTATATATTTGTGACCTAACGACGAGACCATTTAACTGAATATAAGCGTTTAGTCTATGGATGTGGTCTCCGAGTATTCTTTACGAAGGAAGGTTAATATGTGTTAATATCAGGCTGATTACATATTTGGGTAATATCCTAGTGCAGCTGTGTTAAAGTGACTTCTTTGGGGTATGATATAAATACACAAAATAGTAAAATTTGGGTCAGCATTTTGACATTCAGTTTTGTTATTCGTTTTGATAAAACAAAATGGCAAAGCAAGTGAGATCGCGAAGGTAAGAATATTTAGTTTGTAATTCTGATATTTGATTGCAAACCAGGGTGTTTGGCTATTTTAGGAATCGTAATGCAAATACTAATAAACCATCAAAAACTAAAAATCGTTCGAAAGTGGGTAGGAGCAACCTAAAGTTTAAAAACAAAACTGCACCCAACAAGAAGTTGAAAAAAATAATCGGAGTTGCCAAAGTTCAAGATGCAAGACAAAAAATATTACAAAAAAAAAGGAAAATTGTTACTGATGCTAGAGAGGTATTAACAAAAATGGCAAAAACTCGAGATGCAAGAAGTAAACTGGAGAGTATACGTAGTGGTAGAGAGTCTAACACTCGGGGCCAAACTAACATTAAAGTAATTGGTAACAATATTGTTCAGAAAGTAGACAGGAATGGAAAAATTAGTTTGATCACAAACAAAACAAGAAGTACTACAAATATGAATATGGCCATTCAAAAACAGTTGGGCCTTATTCCCCAGGCACCATCACAAGTTAAGAGGCTGTCCCCTAAAAGAACTGGAAGGTTAAGTAGCCCTACCTTATTGAGAAAAACTATATTGAACAATGTGGATTATGGGGGACCAGTTAATCGAGTTTATGATACTGCATTGTATAAGTGGGTAAAACCAGGTATGAGATCAGCATCTCATTTAATTAGTGGATTGGAACCGGCAAGACAGGCAATGCGAGATGTTATGAGGGAAGAACTTATCTTGGCTAGTAGTAGATGGCCCAACTTAGTTGCCCCAAAGTGAGTTTTATGTAGCTGGTCAATTATCAGTTGATATTAACAATACAAAAATATTTTTAATTATTCCTTACTGCAAAATAATGTTCATAGAATTTCCACATTAAAAGTAACAAATACCTATTTGATTTTGTATAAGTATAGTTAATTATTTGAGTTTAATAATCATATTTGTTACTTACAAACTGAAGTTTTGTAGTTTTGTCTTTATTCGCACTTTTAAATTGAAAACCTAAAATTATTTGACATTTAATTTTGTTAGGGATATATGATTTTGACCCTCTGGGAATAGCCTTATCTTATTTTTTTTAAATTTTATGAATATTTTGTTGGTGTAATAATTAATTTTACTCATTACTTTGTCTTGTGAAATAACTTCATTATATCTAATATACACTGAAAAATATTTAATACATAATAATATCGTATGTTGTTCTAGTGATGTTCTCTGAAGGTCAAGTCTTGATTGAGGTAGATAAACACCAAGGATCTTGCAAATTGTGTCAAAATTTACATAACATAGTTCATTCACAATATGATTTTCAAGCATATGAATTCAGAAGCTATTTCTCCACTTCTAGGCAATCTATTGCCTTAGCTAGGTGAAAGAGAATGTCACAAGTCACATGTATTACTCATATTTTACAAACAATGTATTTTGTGGACAGATTAATAATAATTTATTTAGGCCTTTAAGGTTACAAGCAACCAATTATGTAGACTTGGTAGATGAAGAAGATGAAGAGATGCCAATAACTAGCTCTAGGATATCCCTCCAAGGATCAAAACGAATATCAGATGTTCATATGAGGCTTGATAGCTCACCCAGTCATCCAACAACTCACGGCATACTAGGAGCCCCTAAAACAAAGGTTGTCGTTCCTGCTGGACATAGAATTGTGGTGTCTAATTTACAATCTTCTGTGAGTGAAGATGACATTAAGGCAAGAAACTTCTACCAGTCTGCAATGGGGAAATATTTTATTAATTCCATTTCATTTATAATTTTAGGAGCTTTTTGAAGATATTGGGCATCTTTTGTCTGCCAAATTGGTAAAATCTGGAGTAGCAGAAGTGATTTATAAGAATTTGAGTGATGCTCAAAAAGCAGTGGACACTTATCATAACAGACAGTTGGACGGGCAGCCCATGAAATGTCTGTTGGTTAATAAGAGACCATTAAATCATCCCACTGCCGCTCCGCTTTCGAAATCTGAGAGGTATGCTATATATTAAAAGGTCCGTGGCACCTGTAAATTAGTATATTTCATGTGAAAGGACCCTGAACTTCCTGCTATAGGCAGCTAGTTTCAAAAATCCAAAGTGGCTATGCTATTTGGGACTAATAGGTCCTGCTAATTCAGTTTAAAGAAAAATTCTGGAAACACTTTAGAGGGTTTTATAGATTCCTTTTTCCTATCTTTTGTACAAATTCCAAGCAGTCTCTAATCTAATACTCGCTGAGTGATAATGAGTGTAACAGCTTCTTAGATTAAACTTGTGGAAATGATGATATTTGGTTTAATATGCCTTAATAAAATGTCTCTCATCAAGGACATACAGAGGGCTAGTTACAGTCAATAGTCTCACCATTTCGTGGAAAAGCTTGTTAGTATGTTATTAGTTAGTTTATTATTTTCTATTGCATTGCAGAAGTGGGGGTCCTTTATAAGAAATAATTTGATTGAATGTGTTTTGGCAGCAGCATTAAAATAGAACTCCGCTTTATTTATATTTTTCTGAAAGTAAATAAAGATTTCTATTTTCCTTTAGTATTAGAAAATTGCCATTGACCAATGCTCCTAACAAGTTGGTACCCGACATTGGCACAATTCACAAGGTGTTATTCCAGAGGAAGTAGTCACCAAGGAAAAACCATTAATTAGTAACTGCTGTTCGTTTTTGCAATTTGTTTAGTAATATTTGGAATACTTTTATCCCTGTGTTGACATCTGCTATTTTCTCAATTTTTTTCTTATAAATGGACCAACTAATTTGAAAATAATATACTTATTTCCATAGCGATTATGAAGCATGTTAACATGTTAAAAGCAAAAAAAACCTAATAATTGGTTGGTTCTTTTAAAGCTGGACTTATTCTTTTCATTTTTAAATTATTTCTTGCATTTTTCCCCATGTTTCCGGTTTGTGTGTTAATATATTGAATTTGAACTCATTTAAGAGATTTTCGATTTTTGATATTGGTGATTGTTTAAAATATTTTTTTTACATCAATATGCAGTAGTGGAGAACATACATATAGGTTTAGTAAAAAAATGTAAATTTGTATACTCTAGTACGTAAAATAAGAACAGTTAATATCTCACATTATATAAAATGGAAGTTCACAAATAAAATACCTAAAGTTCAGACAGTTTCTTATTTTACCCAACTTATGTTTTGAGCAAACTCTGGGCCAATTTTATAACACAGTTGTTTATGTTTAAATAACAAATACTAAATAACATTGTGTTTGTGGATCATACACCAGAATACCCAAGTTGTGGTTGCAGTGCTATACATATTTTCCTCTCCCAATAGGGGACTATAGAAGTTGTGATATTTTTTTCTTTACGTGGACTTCATTAGACGAATTAAAAACTTCCTTTTAGGAAAGTAATAACATGTTGGGAATATGACTGTTGCAGTCAATGCATTGACTTGATGCTTGTCCATTTGCTTATTTATTGCATTTTTTCATGACGTTTATTTTATGAAAAATTAAAATCAAACCAGCAAGTGATGATAGTAAAATAATTTAATCACAAACAGTTGTTTTTACAATTTGGGTAAAAATAAATATAAATTTATAATTTGAGGACTGGAACAACAAAAGCAATGGTTGAACATGTCCAGCTTTCTTAGAATATTGATTTGTTTAACAGTTGAAAAACTATTGCTAAATATGACTAAGACTATATTTTAAATTGATAATAACTACCCTTATATGGATTATATATGTTTGTGATTACAATTATAAATTCTTGGCACGCGTAGGCTTCTTAAACAAACCTTCATTAGAAATAATAAAAATTACAAAAAGGAACGATACATTAAATAAATCAATTCAAGTAAAAAAGTGAGTATTCAGTGAGTATTTACATGCGATACCTCACAAATGTAGACCACAAAGATATAATAAAATATTACACCTGCGCAGTTTCCAAGTAAAAGAGCAAAGCGATACAAAAATTCCTTATAAATTAACTGTTAATTCTGTCCATAACATGTAAGCTCATTGGATTCAGTTTGATATTTGGCTTATTTTAAGCATTCCTTCCATTGTAAAAAAACTCATTGCCTTTTATAGATCTAAATATTTGCTACTTCTGCTGTTGCATATTCTGCAGATTTCTATGGTAATATAATTTTTTATGCAATTTTTTGCTTCTAAAGTTTGATCAAAGCAAAAGAAATGTGTGACATATCAAATCGCCATTGACCAACTAATTTAAAGGATTGTGCTAAAAGGATGCTTTTTTACTTGTAGCAGGTGGTGAATAATTTAATAAAAAGACTGTGTATTTATTTCCTTCTCTGCTTGTACAACTCTCTCTTTAACACTTCTGCGTAAGACATGTCCAGTTTCTTAAGCTTGTTAAGGTCGTGTGAGGCGGTACTAGGTTTAAACTCATAGCATGCTTTCCCACTGCCCTGACTTGGTGTGGGTGATGAAACATTTCTGTTTGTTGCCCAAAACTGCAATGTGTTACCGTTCCAATTATTGTCATTATCTGGATGAGTCTGTGCTTTAAGCTCTCGGCGTCTTCTGCCCGAATTGGGCCTGCTGGAGTAACTGATCTTGGGGCTTCCGATTATATGGGTTATTGGAGAGTCAGATCTGTCCGCGTATTTATTTTTGCGCCTAGATGACGAACGTTTTCTAACCTCGACCGACAGATATTCCAGGGGTTGTCGCACTAAGGGCTTCAACACGCATTCAGGCTGCTGGTCGATTTTGGTGGGCAGTGTGTCAGGAATGGGCTGGTTCTGGGATTCAATAATATTCTCCATGATTGTTGTCGGTTCATTTTGAGAGATTGAAAGCTCAGATGCCGTCGTGGACATGACACTGTGGGTGTCGTCGTCTGGAAATTCCGGTAGTTGGTGACTGGAAGGTGTTACGGGAGGCACTTTGGGTGCTCCTCTAGCGTTGTCGTCTAGTAAAGGCAAATCATCGCCTTCTTCTTTGTTTTCCGCCGCCTTCTTTAAAACTTTAAATATTTCCTTGAATAGGACTCTATACTCGGGTCTGTCTCGGAATCGAGAGTCAATTGGACTAGCGTCATCGTAGATACTAAATTTACAGTCTTCTCCGTCAGCTATGGTGCATAAGAAAGAACCTACTTTGCCCTCAGTCTGCGTTCCTTTGTTGCAGGTTTCATCCGCGAAACCAGAAGAGCTAGTTTCCGCCTCGGAAAAGTCAGTAGGAGTGGAGAATGTTTTCCTTGTCTTCTTATGCTCCTTTTCTTCGGCTCTGATGCTACCACCATGACCACTTTCTTCGTCCATATCCTTGATGTTAAAATCTCCAGACAATGCTAGGTCTTCCTGAAGTGAAATTCCCTGATCAGACTTGTTTGAACGTATAGGCTTGCGATGGACTTCGACCAATGCTTCATACTTCTCCACCAATTCTTTGTACGGATTGGAGGATTGTTTAGCCTGAATTGGCGATGATTGGTTTTCAATGTGACCCTAGAATATAAAGAAATTTTTCGATCGTAGATATTTGCGGGGTTATGTAGTAGAATAAATACCCATGTGTATATGTCCAGCAACCATATTAGTAGGGAGATGCTTGCTAAGCTTAGATAATTTAATTTTTGAATTGTAATAAAGGTATGATAATAAAAATTAAAACTTTGTTTTTGTGCCTTTTGAATTAGAATGATGATTACGATATTTTATTAGTTATACTTATTAATTTTCATATTTATTGGACACATAATATAAGCTATTGGCGTAACACTTTTGTAGTTCCGATTTTCCGCAAAAAAAGGACTGCTGATTATTAAGTAAATATTGATACAGAAAATTAATTATATAAATAGGTGAACATTTTTTATACACTGTGTTTAAGAAAAGGGGACATCAAGAATTGAGTCAAATAGAAAAAAAGTTATGCATTTTCATACCTAACAATGTCCAGATTTGAAACCTAAAAGTTAAAAATGTAAATTGTAAAATCCGATCTATCCAACAATATCACATTTTTAGGTTTTTTTTTTTCAAATAAAAAACTACAGATCATTTTAAATATTACTAAAAAAATGTAATTGTATTTATTTTATACTTTTGTTTTATTGTGTTTGGGTGGGATGCAAACCCTTAATTCCAACACCAACAACTAAAAACAATTGTCAACTAAATTGTTAATGGAAGGGAAATGACGAAAATTTTAAATCTGTCAAAGTCCATTCAAGAACAGGATGTTTTGGGTTCACTGCTAAGGTCAAATTTCGCTTGGATTAAAAAATTATTATAATTATAAAATTATAATTTTAAACTGTGCAAAATAGTTTTTACAGCCCGGCCAAAGCCTGCAATTATGTGTCGGATAAATATTCTAATTTAAAGAAATTGTACCTACCATTATTATGTCGATTACTACAACAGCTTTACTAAAAAAAAACTTTCAAATACGCATAAACGAAACTCGTTTATCAAGATAATAAAATTTATTTTTAGTATTACATTGTAAAAATTTTGAGCAGTTTTATAAATTACTACTTCTATAAATTACTAGTGAAGTCGAACCGATAAATGTTTTTACAAAATGCTATAAATATTAAAATCATAAAAAATTATCAGTAATCCTACAGTAAATATATACACAAATCACAGCATTACTCGTTTATAGGTTTTCATTTCCTAATAATCGTGTTAATAAGTTAACAGGAGGAAAGATAAACATGTAATATAAAAACATACCTTAATTGAATACTAGTGCAACTTATGCCTCAGGCAATAATGTAACAAAATAATTGGAAATTTAAGAGGCCGACAAATGGGTAGCAGGTACTTGTCTTTAACAAACAGGCATAAGTCGACTAATATCGATAATAGGTTTGCAGCTGGTGTAATCCACACAATGGACATATCCCTTCGGAGAATCTCCTCCAGGTCTTTGTCCTGGGAAGAAACAAACACAGCAGCTAGAACTGGGCTGAATTTTTGTTCAGCCTTTGACCACTGAACTAACGTCTTCAGATGCAACTTGTGACTGTCTATTTTGCCACGTCATAAGTTTTACCAGGCGCGAATTCCTGCATCTTAATTGTTCTATTTATTTCATTTATATCAGAAAACTATATATTGAATAGCGTGAGCAGTGTGTCAGTGATCAAAAATACTTGAAAATAGTGAATTCAGACCACAAAATTACTAAGTACAGCTAAACATTCCTAATCTAATACACAAATCATAAATATTATAGATACTAGTGGTACGTTACATATATGGCAGTAATACTCAATTCTTATATATACAATACTTTTGGCTGAAGACTATGGACTTTTTTTACAATATAAATATTTTTTACTTTGAAATAATTATTATAATTTTTATTTTTTAAAGTTAGATATGAGTTCATATAAGATTTTACTAATTTGCCCCAGTAAAACTTCGCTTTAAAAAAAAAGGGTGATCTACAGAATCTGCTAAAATTGAGAAAGGTTGCATTTTGTTTTAACATGTCTTAAGCATTTTTAAGTTATGTCAAATGGATCAAATAGTTCTGATGGGAGAAGTATTTATAGATTGCATCTACCATCTTAGTAAAGTTTGTAAATAATTGTTTGCAACAAGCAAGAATACGTTTTTGAAGAATTATTAAATTTTTCATTGTATCCTGTGATAAATTAAATGATTCGTATGCTTGTGGTCTATTAAACAACGAATCCATAAAATAATTTAAAAAATGACGTTTGAGTAGCTCTATAAAATTTTTGATTATGTGTTTAACAAGATTGTGACCAAAAACTTAAGTAAATACTTTAGTTATGAAAGAAAATTATCGCAATATGTAAGTATAAAGGATTAGTGTGGTTATGCGGTCATATCCTTTGAATGGCATAAAACTTTTATATATAATATTCCGTTAGCCTTCGCACAAAACTTGCATGTCCATTTCTGGTTGATAGGTCGATGTCATATGATAATGCAAAAATAAAATAATTCAATGGTCAAAGGCTCCAACACTTTATAGTCTATAATTGGGTTTGTTACAATGCTTCCGTGTTCAATGTCGAAATATAACATTAACCTTATATATTAGTTCTTACAAATGAAACACTATCCGTCTACGGAAAGAATCCTCATAAGTGAAAGCCCCGTTAAAATTAGGCATATTTTAGAGAGAACATTATCAGGAAATAAGTCGTTAATACTGCATCCGAATGCAAAACATCGTCTGTGAGCGACCTCTTGCTACAAAAGACCAAACCAAATTAGGATAAATTAAGATGCATACCGTAGACGAAAAATATTACCCATTTGAAATGCGAGGTTAAAATGTTATGGAATTGTTAAATCTAAACACTTGCTGTAGATGGTCGGTTCGATATCACCATATTATTTTGATTAATGAACGTTGTTTAGTACGACGTTAGTACGTCAGAACGCAAATGTGTGTATTTCTCGAGAATCTCTTTGTATCTTTGTTACTTTTTGAGATTTATCCTATAGAGGGATAATATTTTTCGTATTCGGTATAACTTTCTTATCTAAATAAGAACAGGGACATAATAAACACGTATTGTAGACAAAGCGATTTACAGTTTTCTGTAATAACCTATTCAGTACAAAACAAAACGCAAATAGCAGACTGGACACTAACAGAATGCGGTCTAGGTGTAAAATAGGTCCGAAGTTTATGAAGGGTTAAGAAAACGCAGGAGAAAGCAATTTATTAGAGAATGTCAGTCTTAATATTGAAACTGGAATCGACATGAACCCGTATTCCTAGACATATGTACAAACGTTTCAACTTATGTGGATTAGAGTCAGTTTCGAATTGTGATACTACGATTCTACAAGCTACAAATGTTTAAAAACAATCTTTATTATGTGAAAGATTATATACTAATTCAAGGAAAAACATATTTTTGCTCGAGGTCTTAGGTTCTCTTTAAACCATTTTTTAGTGAAAGTAGATTAAAATTCTTTAATCAAAATTAATTACTTTATAGTAATAAATAATAAATTATTTATTTCGGCTAATCGGACACATTGTAACAACCCAACTTCAACAATCTTTTTACAACGCAAAGTAACAACCACAGCCTTCTAGCTAACATGCACAGCTGCACCGCCCCCATGCATCGTGACTAAAGATAAAAAAAATAAAACGCCCATTGGATAGTTTCATTTCTGTCTATTTACATGTACATTATTGATTTAGGTACCGAATCACAGAAATGAAACTGTCAAATTAGGGCCTTAGAGAACAGGAAAAGGGTTGGTTTCGCAACCAATAACACAAAACTTTTCAAAGAAAACACTCCATTAAACTAAAAAAACCCAGGTGTCTGACAAGCGTGTGTCTCACCTGTACGTTCATCGAAAACGAGCTGCGATGCTGGGTGGTCATCAACTCCTCCATCATGCTGGTGTCGTCATCTTCAGGAATTTCGCTGTCGTTTCGATCGAGGCTGCGCAGGCATCGACTGCACATCTGGCCTTGTCTGTGAAATACAAATAATAATACAGTCATCCAAACCTCGATATCGTAAATATATGTGAAAAACAATGGAAGGTTGTATTGCAAGCCACAAAAATCGAACTGTTTCAAATTATTTGCTGATATCGTTAGTCTCAAAAAGAATTAATAAAATGAGTGCTACGTGCCGCGTGCTACGTCTTGTGTAGTTTGATTTTGTTAAATCGTAATCGAGTTTTAATTAAAAAATTTCGCTTTAACTATAAAGTTCTTTTTTTTTATTATAAATGAACCTAATTGAATTGATCTAAAAAATATAAATATTGAGTAGTTCAATATGGACTTGCACAATGTTTCGTGGCACAAAATTCTCTAGAGCCCCGATATAAATAATAAGGTCAACCTTGTAACGCAAAATATTGTTGAAATTTTTAAGAAGCACTCCTCTTTTCGCGAGGCTCGTATAATAAAGCCAATTGCCCTATGGTTAACTTCAAACCTAAAAATGATTACGAAACAGAGAAATAAAGCTCAATCAAATATAAAAAACATAAAACACCAGAAGCATGAGAATATTACAGACAGCTCCACAATTTTACAAAGACTTCGGTCCAAAGAGAGAAAAAAACAGCATATCTAGAATTTTTACGACAAAAAGTTTCTTCAATATTTTTTTATTAACATCCAGAAAAATAAGATAGGTGTTGAGATACCTTCAAATTTGGATAATCCATAAGAAATTAATCGTTTTTTCGTCTCCTTGTTCGAGAACAGTGATAACAAATGTGCATCAACCATAACTTTTTATAATACCTAATTTTACTTTTAAATTCATTGAAATTTCTTATATCACTGAAATCATATCAGAAACAAAATCTGGGGTGGACGGAATCACATTGGAGGTGGTAAAGCTATGTATGCCAGCAATAGATAAATACATTTGTCAGTTAGTGAATTGTTGCCTTGAAATCGGATATTTCCCAGCTTTGTGGAAATAGGCATTGGACACTTGCGGCTGATAAGCTTATTACCGACTTTGTCCAAAATTATGGAAAAAGTAGTATACAAACAGATAAATGAATATGTGGCTGTTAATGAGCTGCTTCCAATTCACCAATCTGGTGTTAGGAAAGGACATAGCAAGCTTACTTTCCTATTACACTTGTGTGACGAAATCTTGAGAGCAGGTGACAAGTGTACGGCGACTGCTTTGGTTCTACTGGATTTCACAAAGGCCTTCGATACTGTATTGAATTTGATCTAAGAACGTTAAATTTTCTGCAGTCGTATCTACAAAACCGGCACCAAAAGATACTATTAAAAAATCAGTTCTCGTCACCTCTAGATATTTTATCGTGGGTGCCGCAGGGCTCAGTATTGGGACCGTTATTATTTTCGATTTATACAACGGATCTGGGTGGTGTGGTTGCAGAGTACCAAGCTCAGTTTTTTGCAGATGATACACAATTGTATCATAGTTTTGAGTGTGACAATTGTGAATATACAGCGAACATCAGAACATCAAAAGAAAGAAAATCAAGTTCAGGATGAAACTATATGTGGACAATAAACCTATTGAAGTTTTTAAAAATCTGGGTCCACAGATTGATGAGAAAATGAAGTTGTTAGATTATGTCGCGGATGTCTCCGTGTTGTATGAGTTTGAGTATTGCTGTATTCAAATAAAGATATATTGTCGTACGGCATGAAAGTACAGTTATGTAAGAGTTTTGTTCTCTTTCGTTTATCTTACTGCAATATTGCGTATTACTCCTACTTAGACATTGTAACCTCTTGTTTGATACAGAAAATTGAGAATACTTGTTGTCGCCTTATTTCTAACTTACACAAATTTGACCGTATGTCCGGAGCATTCAAGAAATTAAATTGGTTAAAAATAAAAAATGTTTTCAAGTACAAGTTTCTACGCTCTCTGAAATTATAAAATTCCTTAATACTTGGATGATTAATATTTAGGAAATCAATTCATGACCTCACGCTCACTATGCCTTTACATAGAACTGCTGTAATTTTGTTCAACTTCTTAATCGTGTTCTCATATCAAAGTTTCTTGGTCCCTGCAAAACTTTTAGCTTTTATTTAAAAATATATTTACTTTTTCCCAGGCGAAATAACTAAATTGTAAAAAACAAGTACAAATTTATAAGTTGTAATACGGCTGTGATGTATAGTTTAAGGTACATCATATATTATTGTTATAATTTTATGCTTACTTTTACTTGAAATGTGTAGATTGTATTTAGATATGGGTTAAGTGTGAGTGGCTTTAAGGCCAAACTTTGTCCATGTAATCTTAATAATTATTATTATTAATATATTTATTGTTATAAACATACCGGAGTGGCACGTTGTCAAGTTAACTTTTTCACCTAACTTTAGGCATAATCCGGCAAAACAACAAGTAACTGATGTTCCGATTTCGTTGAATATTTATTGAATTTTATTGAATTTATTGTAGCTGTCTAGTAGTTAGGAAATTTTTCAAGTAAAGCAGGCCCATTCGCTCGCATTCACGAATCGGCGCGATGAAACATAACGATAGTCGATTTTTTTAGCTGTTTTTGAAACTTTGTTGCGAAAGTTATAAATTATTAAAAAACCTTCAAATAAGTTCAAAAATTAACAATATTACTATAACTAGGAGCCGAAGATATCCTGACTGGGATCTCAAACTTCGTAATTTTAATTTATTAGGAAATTTCCTTATTTTTTCTTTGAATATGCAGGTCTACTTAATCAGTAATTTAAAGTTGAAATACAGATGACAAAGTCGCTGATATTTTTCGGTAAAACTATGATATTTCTATAAGTACCAATACTCCATAATGTTCTATACTACAATTTAAAAACTAATCAAGAGAGCTAAACGAGTATTATGTAACCGAATACCTAACTCTCGTATTTTTAGGATTTTTTCGTGAAGCTTAGAGTAAAAATTTTTCTAGCTCACTTTTAGGTGAAATCTAACTTTCGATTGTGCTTTTCACTGTCTGCGCTAAATTTTTTCTGGGGTTGTGCGAACGAACTTCCTTTCCATGTCAAAATTAAACACAAAACGCACGAGTTAATACAAAAGGACGAATACCCTACCAAATTTTGTGACCGTCTGCTTCTTCATTACTTAATCATTAAAGTCCCAAAAACAAGATGCCGTCCAAACACGAATGATAGAGTAATTTTACCCTGGAGACACATGCATATTATACGTACCTAACTTCGTCGAGAGTGTTTAACTCCTCATGCATACTCTTCATATTCATGTCCTCCCCCTTATGACTCAACTGAACCACTTGATTTTCAAGCGCCTGGTTCTGTTGCACCATGGTTGACAACTGCTCCTCTAGTTCGGCGATGATTCTCTCATCTTTGCTGCATTGGGCTCTACTCTCCCGTAGCTGGGTCAGCAGCTGGGACATTTGTTCGAGGCCGCTGTCCGTTTGATCGGCTACGTTACAGTCCTGATCGCACTCCGGTTCCGTTTTAACAGAAGCGGGAGGCGAACGGTTGGTTTTGGTAGGTGTTGTACACAATTCCTAAGCACAATTGAAAAAATCAATGAAAAAAAAGGGAAAGAATTTTATTTTACGTAGCATAATAAAATTTTTAAGACATTATTGCAAGTTAAATTAATGTAATTCAATTTTGCCCTGAAATTTGCAACATCGTATTCTAGAGAAATATCACTAAAGATGAACTGTACTACTTTTTATAAAACTTCTTCCTACGTCGATTTTTGTTGACTCGAACTAGCTAACGTTTGGTCAATCATCCTGTTGGCTTCTTCAGAGCTTAACTGAAACTGGCTTTTATTTTACTCTGTACCTGCTTTTTTATTGTTGTCACGGTTAAGATTGTTAGGTTGCTGATAGATTTCTATAGACTCTCGGAACCGGATATAAAATTTTATTAGATAAAACTAAAATTTTTCTATCAACGAAAGATCCGAGAGTCTGTCGAAATCTATAAGCAACCTAACAATCTTAACCGTGACTCAGGTCTTTACCTGTCACCAATATGGAAATCAGTCATCCGAGACGGTGTTCTGTCCATCACCTAGCTCCGCCCCCCTCAAACAATATAAAAATATATAAAAAAGTTTCAGTCAAGCTCTGAAGAATCCAATTGGCGAAACGTTAGCTAGTTCGACTCAACAAAAACCGACGCAGGAAGAGTCCAGAAGTTTTATAAAAAGTACAAATAAGAAACGTTCGAAAGTCCATACGGTTTTCATTAGACTTTTTTAATCCATATAAGAAGTAGATCTCACCCCCTCTGTTTGTAGGAAACATTCTCTTGCAACCAATTGCTCTTCACCTTCTTTGTGCGAGACATGCTTCAAGGTGATATACTCCCTACCAATGGTGTTGCTCGTTGGCGTGGTCTCTGTAGACCGGATCGACTTTTTTCGGAGAACGTCCACTTGCAACTTCAGCTCGTCGATGGTACTCTGCAGGTCTTCGCATTTTGCTTCCAGTGATTCGATCGTTGCGTTCAAACCTTTTATGTGCTTCTTCTCTGCAGAATTGTCTAAGGCCAGTCGATGGTTGGCGCGCTCCAGGTCTTGGATACTGACTTCCAGTTGCTCGTAGATTCGTAATCTGGAGTCATTGACCTCCCGCAGAGCCGCAGTTTGCTTTGTGAGATACTGAAATAAAAAAAATGATCGAGTGAAAGGAAACTAATCTGGAGCTGCCTAGGTATATTTACCGTATTTAAGGCATCAATCTTATAGCTATATGATCATAACTTAGCAAGTCTCATATAGAAGACGCAGCATGGTAGGTTGTTTAAATTATTTTGGAAAGAAATGCATATGTACACTATGTCCATTTTTCGTTGTTAACGGGAGTCATCTCATTCAACACTTCAGTTATCCTTTGTCGGAATGGTGTACCCCAATTTTTGTAACATAATTTTTGAAGTTAAGTATACCTTTGATTTTTATTTTATTTTTATATTTTAAATGTAAAATTTTCTAAATATATATTTTTTTAAATGAACATACATTTCGACATTTCACAAAATATACTTGGCAGCTGACAGATATTTTTCTCAACATTCTTCTTTGGGCATTTACGCGGATATTTTTTTATAATTCAGTGGCGTACAGATTTTTTGTAAAAATTTTTGTGATATAAGTAAGGTGTACACCATGTACATATTTTTTAAATGTATTGAAATTTCTATAAGCATTCTTAAAATAGATAGTAGTTAAGATATTTTTTAAAAAATAAATATATAGTAAGTAATAAATAAGTAAATTAGCACAAATATTTACACTATACAGTTACTTGATGTGCTTATTAAAGTTCCTATATTCCAGATTACACTATTCTCATAGTTAATGTCATATTGCTTTTTGATCAGATATTCATAACAAAACAACTTATACAGTAACCACAGAAAGATATTTACCATATTTCTATGTAGTTTTTATTTTTTTCTGCTAAGAACAATTTTGAATATGTTAAAAGGAATAAAAGCATATTTTTTAATACGTCAAAATATGTTTATTTAAATAATATATTAAAAAAATTAAACATTTTTGAAATGTGTATAAAAAGAGGAATAAAATTTCAAAGTATATATTGTATGTTACATGTAAAAAATATATAACTTTAGCTCGTATCTTAAAAATTAGGTATTTATAGTAATCTATAATAATAATTAAGATACCCCGTAATAAGAACGGAAAAGAAACAGTCTGTACATAGTTAAATATTTTAGTAGATATATAAATGAAATATGCAAGTTCTGAATACAGTTTATGTGACTGCCACTGAATTTAGATCTCCTATTGGCACATTTTTCAGAATTATGTCATTACTAACCACACAAACCGATCAAACTAAAAAAAAACTAAATACAGGGTGTATCAATAGGTACTCAGTATCTTGAAAAAGTTGGCGTTAAAAAATAAAACAAAATTATAGACTATGACAGGTAGATATAGGATTTCACAAAGATATGACGAAGAAATATAGTTGTGATGTTTGTCAACGATTTTCGAGTAAGTATTTCCTTAGGGACCCATAACATTTAGCAAGGACACAGGTAAGGTAGAACAATTTTTTTTCTTATGTCAAAAGCACATTAAAAATCGGGTATCTGTACGAAATCAATACAACCCAATGATCTATTTATTGGCCTATGTTGTTATATTGCGAGATAATGTAATTCTTTCAATTAAAAGTGGGTTTAGTAATAGCGACATAACTGTTTCTATCTAAATGATATATCGGCATTGCAGTGAATTGTAGAAGGTTATTTAGCTGTTTGCATATTTACAAAATATAAATAATGGCGATAATAATCTGGTTAAACCAGTTAGGTTAATTTTAATGGTCGTTTTTATGGCAATCCTTTAAACTGGTAGCACAGATTACGTCATTTATTAAGACAATCCTGTTTTTTTTTAACATTTATTTACCTTCCATACATTTTACTTATATTCGGACCTTTTGATGATTCCCGTACGTTTAATGAAAGTAAAGTTAATGTTTCTCATGGTAGCCCCTCACTAGAAGTTTTCGTGGTTAGAAAAAATTTAGGGAAATATTGCGAATGTTGTCAACTTACTTGTTTTTCTGATCAGATAATCCAAACCCGAAGACAATAATTCGTATTAGGCTAGTCACCAAATTTATTTGTTCTTAAGGGGATTTTATTTCTAAAAATAGTTCGCATTGTTCTTATTTCATTGGAGTATCATTAAAAAATATTAAAATAAATAAATATCAGCATAATGGATAGCTTTAACTTCACTAGATGTGTGACACACGAAGTGGTAGACAAACCTAACTACGAATTAGATTTGACACAAGTGGAATGAGTGTTTTAATAAACTATTGCTTAAAAACTTAAAACTTTTTATACGACTATTAGTTTCTGTGTAAGTTTTTGAAAGACTGCACTTTTTCATATATATATTTCATATCTGTCGTTCCTAATCACCACAAAACTAATGTAATTATCATCTTCATACATATTGTTACAGGAGAGGAACAAAAATCTAGAAAATTTTCAAAGGATGGTTTAGACAATGATAACTAGAACAGCATAAATAACGAAAAGGTTACCTCGATTTCCTGTGTCTGATCTTCAATGATGTTCTGATGTTGTTTTAGCGCCGCTTCTAATTCCTTATTCCTTTCAAGAAGTGTTTTTCCTAGTTCCGCAGCTAATTGTAGATCTGAAAATTTAAAAAAAATCAATCACTTTCAATGTTTCGTTTTGCCAATTTTTTATTCATGAGAATTTGGGTTCGCAAGGTGAGTCAACAATGTGTTGGAGTGAACAGTTGTAGAAATGGTAGAAACCGTACAGAGTGTTCGCTTTTCAATGGGGATTTTTCTGAACAGGATAATATTTAGATGGGATCGATCCGTTGAAATCTATAAGTTTTCAGTGATTCCAAAATCAAAGAGTTATATATTTAATTTAGCTTCTTAACAAATATGGCGCTCCAGGTACAATGTCTAAATAGTAATATATGCTCATATTTATTAAAAATTTGGATTATTAAGAAATACAAAAAAGAGTTCGATTTTTGCTTAATGATGAAATAAATAAAGAAAACAGTTTTTTTCAAACACAATAAAAAATAACATTTTTGGAGAAAGTAACTTTTTTAATTAAAATAAGATACAAAAATTATGCTGATGATGATTTTTAGTGGGTCTTGGCATTTGTTTGCAAATGTTACTTATCAGAAGAACCCACCTTTTCACGCTTTCAGTTTATATCAATTTGTGAAACCTTTTTCAATAGATGCGTAAACAAAAGTATATAAGTGCACCTTTATCTAATACTTTTTTATATTGTTTTTGAGCTGCAGTATGTTTCGTGACAATAACAGTTTTTGCAATAATTAGTACCATACTAACAACCGACTGTCTATCGTGGAAGAAGAAAACCCGTGCTTCGTAAGCTTACCAAGGACAAGGACTGCACGAATCGGAGATTATTGAACTTTGAAAAGAAATCTGCGAATAACGCGTCGTATCGCGGAATGCAAAACGAGTAAAAAGAGTTCACTGTTACAACGTCAAAGCACTTGCATTCTTGATTTCGCGACAATTAGATTCCGACTGCTTCTTTTTAAGTTAGATTCACAAAATACACAAGTTGTCGATATCGAACAATACGTTAGATAAGTTTGGAATTCGCTCTGAAAGCCGCAATGAATTATGTGTATCTTGATGTCTTCTGATAGTCCCTACCCCAATAAACCTTTAACGAAGTTATTACTTATTACTATTGGGTCACCCATCAATAAATAACTGATTTATACTTTTAGGTACAGTGCGTTCAATTTATCTTGATAACGTTTTAATTAGTTGTAATTTTTTGTTTTTAAAGATATCAAGGTAAACAAAAAAAAACAAAATGTAGGGTTAGTGGCCAATTTTTCCAAGTGATGTACAAAACAAAACACTGTCAATTTTCTGACAAAAAAGTCTACATCATATTTTTATAAATGGAACACCCTGTATATTATAGAACATCTTATTCCGATTACAGCACACTTTATATTTTAGTCCATTCGTTTTTGACAAATCGCAAAAATAGGAAATTTTTATATAATTTCCAGGAGTGCCGTGATAGACTGCAACAACAATATTTATTTACAAATTAACGTAGAACAAAAACACTAAAAATAACAATACAGGCTAAAGTAAACATTTCTTTAAGTATTCTAAATACTTCTGTATGTGACCACCATTTCCCTGAACACATTTCTCATAAATCCTTTGACGAAGTTGCACGATATTATTGCACGTGATTTTTTATGTGTCCCCAAAAGAAAAATCCATTAAAGTTAAGACGGGGCTGTTGGCTAGCTAATGCATAGTCCCGCCGTTCCCTATCCAACCCTTGAGATAACCATGTTACCAAAAAGGAGCACGGCCTTGCTGCCATATAATCAGCGCTGGCATATTTAATATATTTAATGTAGTGAAC
This sequence comes from Cylas formicarius, assembly GCF_029955315.1. Taxonomy (NCBI): domain Eukaryota; kingdom Metazoa; phylum Arthropoda; class Insecta; order Coleoptera; family Brentidae; genus Cylas; species Cylas formicarius. The sequence continues at coordinate 4,824,266 of NW_026844347.1, forward strand.
GAACTTTCATCAGTCCATAAAATGTTTGTCAAAAAATTATTATTTTCATTATGTTTATTTCAACAATCCAAACAAAACTGCATCCCCCTTTGACGTTTTTCTGCACTTAGTTTTAGAGTTTTACGAAATTTAAGTGCATTATATTTATATTCTTTCAAAACTGAGTGGATTGATCCCCGAGAAATACCTCTCTTCAAATACTTTAGTAATAGAGGAAACTGGATGTGCTTCATAGAATCCTAACATGTTTGTCTTATTTTCTTCGTTTAAAATATTTTGAGTCCGGCATATCTTTTTAGCATTTAATATTATTCAGAAAGTATAATTAAAACATATCACTCCTTTCATGGATGATGAATTCACGAAAATACACTTTAACAATAATGACTTAGACAATAATTCAACTATCAACGTTGTTTACTAATATGTCAAATATAAAGATATTTTTATTATTCTTAAAAATTTCCTATTTTTTGTCATTTTCAAATTTTTCGATTTGTCAAAAACGAGTGAACTAAAATATAAAATGTGTTACATCATTCTAATCGATATTCTATTAAACACATATATAATATACAGGGTATAACATTTTAAAAAAATATGATGAAGGCTTATATGTCAGAAAATTGAAAGTGTTTTGTTTTATATGTCACTTGGAAAAAACTTGGCTACTGACCCTACATTTTGTTTTTTTGTTTATCTTGATATTTCCAAAAACAAAAAAGTTACAGCGAATTAACATGTTATGAAGATAAATTGAACGCACGGTACTTTCATTCAAATCAAAATTTGGGCCAACTTCAAAGTTTAAATTGTAGCTTTGTACAAACTTATTTAAAAAACATGATTATTGAGACCTTGGACTGGTCTATACGTTTGACATTAAATTCCGTATTTCATTTAATAAGTGAGATAAAAAATGATTAAAAAAACAAGATACTTGGAAAATATGAGACTACGTACCGAATTAAACAGATACCTAATAGTGTTGACAGAAATTCCCGCGTAATATGACAAACTTGAGTAAAAGACCGATTTTCTTAAAACACTAAGTACATGCCTAAAACTTAAATTTAAACAAAATTTTTTCTCGTAACATCATTTCTGAAAATCTAAGCTACAATTTAAAATTTAAACGAGTCAATTATCTTTAAAATTGATCCCAATTTTAGTGGTGCGTACGAACTTTGCCAACAAATGCCGGAAAGTAACTATAATTCTAATTTTAAAGACTAAGGCATGGATGGGCCCCCTGCATGTCCGTCTACTGGCACTCTCGACACCTTTGACAATCTCCAGAGGAACAATACTACGCCTATAGAATACGGCTAAGACCACTATATATTATTCGTTTTATATATTTATTTATTTGTTTTTTTCCATGGAGCTTCTTGTTCCCGGTCATAAAAATAAGCGTAAAAATCCACTCGAATTTCGACTACAATTTTGAATTGAAGATGGCGAGATCACAGATTAGATGCTCGAATATTTTCCTTGGCAGATTGAACATAAAACATGCTATGATCTCAATAACTTCCATTCTGCTGTTTAAAAATATTGCTCGCACATTTTAAATGCTTACAAGCTACAGAATACTTTGTCATTGCAAGTTTCTTTTTTACATACGGTCCACCGGTAAAGGAGAAAGGGAACTCCTTGCTGATAGATTAGCACGGGATAAAATTCATTATTCCAATTTCAAAAGTAAATCACAAAAGAATGCTTTTGTAATTTTTGTATCACCAATCTAGTCTGAATTTTAACAACAAACATGTTTCCCGCGTTCCTTGTAAGACAAGGCCGCGAAAACAACGAAACAACATTATAGTTCTAATTTAAATTGAGGTCATTAATCGCTTGAAATTTGTCTAACGGACAATTGTGCACATAAGCGCGAGGGCGGGGCTAATCGGCGCCTTATTTTAATTTCTTAATTTTGTAATTCTTTATTATTCAATGTCTTTTAAGTCTGCTTTGTAGCGTTGAACATACAATACAAGGTGTGTAGAAATGGTATGCCCAATTAATGTATTTGCATTTTTGATCATTCGGAAACTGTAACTTAATGGTCGTTTTTGTGTACTCTAGTACTATTATTTTTTCCAGTATTTTTTGCTGCTTTTTAGAACAAGACTTAGAAGCCAATAAAACTTTGTTGGTAACTTTTTTAAACAATATTATACTTCCCCGTAAGTATTTTAGCACGCTTTGATTTACGTAGAATCCAGCACAGGACACGAGTACAGAATATAAATGAATATTGGAATAATATCTAACGGTATGTAATACCGTTTAAAATAAATAAATAAAACTAAAACGTCCTTGCTCTTTAAAATCAAAACATTATAATAGTATTGTCAACACACATTGCTTAGATAGTAACCAAAATTAACAATAGTATGCCACATCTGATGCCAAATTGGCTTCCCCGGTCTCTTGATGACCAAAACCGAAATGAACCCAATATTATCTTGCATTTGTCGCCTGGCTTGGTTTTGGGATGGCTTTATCTAGATAACAAACATTTTATCGTGTGAGATTAAACGGTGGATAACATTTTCTGGTTCAGTGGGGTTCAAAGTCAAGGCTATCTTTTGTGTTAAGAGAATGCTGAATCATGTCGGATCAACATTTTGTGCGTAGTAATGTTGGGTTATAGGTTATGCATTTGATTACTGTAAAAAGAAATAAGTTTCGTTTTACGGTCTTTATCTACGGATTTCGAATTTTTGACGCTAATCTAATTTGACAAGATATACTGGGTGGTCCAATAGAAGAGAAATTGAAAATTAACCTATATGCTACGAGATCAATTTGCAGTCTTTAAGAGGATTAAACGGTTTTAAGCCGTATCTTAAAAAATACAAATTTCTCACTATTTTTCGCTTTTGTAAAAACGTTCTTAAGGCAATTTTTGTAAAAAATCGAATGAAATCCTTATTTTTTTGCCCTTGACGGTTGGACGGACCTATTTTACCTAAACTGCTTTGAAATAAATATCATTTATTTATTGGATAATAGGAAATCACCAAGTTAAAGTTTTGGTGAACCGAAATTAAACTCATTAAGTTGAAGTCACAAATAAATTACTCAACCGTAGGCAGTACAATGTTATATATTCAATTGCCGTATTTTCAACAATTGGTATTTCCTATGAAAACTATCCAATTTGGACAATGCTATAAGGGTGTTATTTATCATTTATCGACATACACTATATTGCGGCTATTAAAACTTTCATACATTTAGTGTGAATATATTTACTTGGCAAATGCAAAGAGGGGGGAGGGACTTTGAACAAAACAAATAATTTCCCTTTCTTTCCGTTCGTCACTAATGGATCCGATAAATAACAGCGGAAAATAATCCTTAAACAACCTAAACGATATGAAAATTAACATAGTTAATTATAATGGGACATTGGAAATTAAGTAATTGTTTCTTTTTTGCGTGTTTTTGCCTAAGTCGGTAACAATAGTTTCAACTTGACATGCTACTGTCATACACAACTTTAATACTTAAATAATGTTTGTAATGTCTACAAAGTAATTAATTTAAAATACTAGGGACTTATTCGAAATAACAATGACAACGAAGAACCCTGTCAGTTTGTCTAATGCCACAATTTATTTTATAAATGCTACCAACGTAATTAATTTAAGTAAAGTACGTGTATGAAGTTAGTATGACCAGCAAATTGCAAATAGTTCGATTTGGAAAATTTTTTTGCTGCTGGATAGATCTCTAAAAAATGCACTAGAATCTGGTTTTGCTTACTCCTTCAACTTAAAGTCATGGTCAACTGAGACTATTTAACAAAAGAGAAAGAAGTACTATTACGGATTTTAAAAAAATATATAATTGGCAACGAATTCTTATTCAGTAGTACTTAGAACCCAACTATACTAATTTTGACAATGTTTGAATACACTTAAGGCTGCACATCGTTGTAAAATCTTTGATTAAATGAAATATATAAAAATATATATAAAGTAGTACCCAATAGCCTATTTCTTCTTTTCATCCGCACCATAAAGTTTTACAAGTCTAATCACTTGTCAGTATCTAGGTACTTTTATGATAGACCTTGCTGATAATTTCAATGACAAAAGGGAGTCTCGCCCCTCTCTTAATTGCACATACACTTGCAAATGTCTAGGTGATTATAAAACGAAAATTGTATGTCTCTAATTAGGTACCACCTTGGTTGTCTCATTGTCTACGTAAACTCACGCAGTTTAAAGTAAGCATTCTGGGGGGGCAATTGCCAGTTCCCGAAATAAAGATCTCATAAATTATATTTCATTCCTTAATGCCAGGGAGTAATAAAATGTAAATTTGCAATAACGGTGATCATTAAACTTCGATTTATGAAGGCACCACCATATCATAGGGGTGGGCGACGACAGTACATGCAGGCTGTGTTTAAAAGAGGAGAAAACTCTAATCAGCGCATAACTAGATCGCAGCAGATTAATTTAGGAGTTTAATTCAATGAGCCTAAACTCAACACGAAAGACGTACTGTACATCGTTGAGGGTGCAAGCCTCTTCTAGGGAGGGAAATGAAGACGTGCGGGCATAATGGATAAAAAGTTCTGAATGTAGCGTCCTGACCAAGGACAGGAAAGCACCGCAGATAGAATAGGAAGAAAATAGATGAATTGCAATTAATATTATGATTTTTTAAAAATCTACTATTTGTCCAGATTAGTCAAATAAAATTTAGTCGCTGGACTCAATGTCCCTTATTTTAAAAGTACTATTATGCCTTGCTACAAACCATTTTATTCGACCCCAACACTTCATTGGGGTTTAATTCATAGTGATATTTCGTTTTGAACCGATTTCATCCACGACAAATTTCTCACATAGAGGTTTACTAAATTTTGTAATCTTCATTGTATATCTTTTCAGTATATCTTTCTCAAATTGCTTTTCATTTAAACTAACCAAAAATAATTCCAGTCATATTCGAATACATTTCAACTATTTTTACAACTCCCAATGTTGAGTTTTGGTGGTGATGAGTTTTGAACTTACACCGAATATATTTTTTTTCAAACACAGTTTTTTAATGCGTTTCTCAGCAACAAATTAACGTAATTAATATTCACTCTGGGGATCCTTGATAATCATCGTAGGTACAATACTATCGCGCATTTCCAAAATAATCCAAAAGTGATTTTAATACAACTTTATTTCTATATAATTATATACAGGGAGAATTATAAATAATTGGAAATATTTTAACTGTAGAATCCGGATAATAAAAAAAATATAAAAAAGAAAAATTACATGTTAGCCCGGTATTTTCAAACTATTTGACGTATCTCTGTTACACTCGGAGAGAAGTGTTACGTTTCTAGTTAAAGTTAAACCTAAAGCTGCCCAATTATATTGATGTCAATAAGTAAACATTTTGTTACAATGTAACTAACAAAGCATATTTAATAATACGAAACTATTATAAAACACATTTTATCTAAGTTAAATCTTAATAGTTTGAACTCGAGATTCTAGATTTTTGACGAATCATATTTGGTTACTCTGTCCTTGATTAGCGAAATGAAACATTTTCGAAATCGGAGTTTGATCGTAACATTCCAATCATTACCACTAAGTACTTATTTCTGCAAAAACAGAGAGTCTTAATAGGATATTCGTGCAAAGAGTCGGTGGAACTAATATTTCAATGTCCAAGGACTTGCAAATTATAGCTTATTTATGGATTTAGTACCTAGCAATTAGGTAAAATGTTAAAAGAGTTACATATTTTTTGTTATTAAAACGTTGTTGACTATAACAACAGACCTTGAAAAAATCCGATGCAATTTACGAATGTTTTGCTTCGAAACGGTGGTAGATGCCCAAATAATAACCAGCTTGGTTGCATTCATTCATTGCATATTATCGAAATTACTAACTAAACATGTTAAAGAGACCAAGAAAAATTATAGATATGCTTCGGTCTGCTAACATAATTTCTGACATAAATAATTATATATATAAAAAATACGTATTTTTTTATAGGAATTGAAAAATGCGATAAAATAAAGGGTTAAGAAGTATTTCCAAAGGTTCAAATTTTTGCCAGTTATAATTTTCCCATACCACATCAGAGTGTAACACTTTTTATATGGTTTTGTTTTATATTTCAGCATATACCATAAACCTATAATGTTTTCGCATCCTTTTTATCTTATTTGACGACGACTGTTAGTCAGGATCTGTAATCAACAGGCAACAATCTTCAAAATATTGATTCTAAGAATAATATTAAATATTTCAAACCCAATGTTCGATCTTAGGTATGCGATAAAAAAAGCTGCTCTCACCGGTGGTACCTTGAAGACACTCCAACTCAATTGTGTAATCCCAACAGTCCAAAGAATTCAAGTTGGAGTGGCCCTGGGTTTCCGTATCCCTGCTCATGGTTTACGCGAACTTTTACACACGAATTTAATATAACGCAATGACTATTACATCACGATTGCCGAAGCGCGCGATGGACCTCGGACGTACCTCGACGGCGGTCATCGAGAATCGCCGGTCAGCTGTTCCACCTGTGTGGACCGACGACGTAACGGCGCGTGAATGAACAAATGGAGCCAAGCTTACGGACTGAAATGAATGTTCTCCGGAGTAAAAGCAAAGTTTGTTTTGCCGCTGGGGGACGTAGTGGAACGAGTAGTCGAACAGGTACAGGTAGGGAAGTTCAATAGACGCATTCGAACCTGCTGGTTTTAGCTTTATCGGGTGCGATAAGGTAATAGAGATAAAAGGTGTCGAAGGTAATATTTTATTAGTCGTAATGTAAACCGATCGTATTTACGATTACGGGTTCGTTTGTTTTTAATTAACCGGATTTGGAGAACGATTCATTAATTTGATCGGTGGCACATTCGGGTAACTGACAGCTATTTGTTACTGGATGGAATATTTATATTAGGATTTATTATCAAATTTGCGCAAAAAAATGCAATTTTAAAAGATATAAATGTGTATGTAATATGTTGTTTTAGACAGGTTTAAAAAATCAAATTGAGCAACCGTCAAGATGTTGGGGAGGTAGTATAAGTGCTCAAAATTGTCAGCGAAATATCTCTCAAACACTGCACATGAAGCAACGAACAGCAGGCACTGAACATGAAATTTAGGGCGTCCAAAAGAATTAATTAGTATGGACTGCAAAATTTGAGAATATACTTATGTCGATGGGGGACACCCGCCGAAAATTTCTTTCTAAAAATCTTTATTGATTTCGAATATGAACACCTACCTAAAGAGTATAAAACACTAGCTCCGAAATAACAATTACGATAATAATTATCAACTCCTAAATTACGGTTATACATATAACAAAATAATTATTTACTAGAAAAACAGATTTTTCTGGATAACTTTTTAGGTTCATTTTCAGGATTGCAAGACAATATTAATAGTTTTAATTATTTATATTATATAAATTATTATTATTGTTAATATTATATAATATATTATTATTTGGATGGCTATGAAGAATTTAGCTGCATATTGCACAGGTCTGTAGAAATTCACATTATTTTACTCCAGTCCAAATACAAATTATTTATACTTTTTATAAAGTAATTATTTGCAGTACAATAGTTTGTTAATTAATTGCTTTTTTCTTGCTTACCAATTGAGTTATAGTTTAAAAGTGTTTTGAATATTTTATTTTGTGTTACTTGCATCTTCCCAACAGCAGTTTTATTGCATGTTCCCCAAATAAATATTAAATAACGAAAATGAGTTGTTCGAATATAATCACCTAGATTAAAATAGTTACATTTAATTTTAAATTTATGCTTGACTTGTAGAGCAGAATTTGGTGTGAAAATTCAATATTGTTCTCGGAGATTTTCGCTTTATTTCTTATATGTTACCATATATTTTGAAATTATGATACATATTATCAAAATTATAAAAATTATAGATATTCTTCGTTCTGTTAGCATAATTTCTGACATAAATAATGAAATATCTTTTATATATATATATATATATATATATATATATATATATATATATATATATATATATATATATATATATATATATATATATATATATATATATATATATATATATATATATATAATTATTTTTCCTAGGAATTGAAAAATGCGATAATATAAAGGGTTAAGAAGTATTTAAATAGGTTTACATTTTTGCCAGTTATAATTTTCCCATACCACATCGACGAAATTCAAAGTGTAACACTTTTTATATGGTTCTGTATCCTTTTTATCTTATTTGACGACGACTGTTAGTCAGGATCTGTAACCAAAAGGCAACAATCTTCAAAATATTGATTCTAAGAATAATATTAAAAATTTTATTTCTAATACGTTAAATATTTCAAACCCAATGTTCGATCTTTGGTACGATATTCTTTATCTTATTTATTAATCAATTTGACTCTATAGATTCCAATGCTCTATTTAGAGCTTTCGCGGATAATGTTTAGTCTTTACTTTTAGATAGCTCTGATTGAGTTTTGGAGAGCGATTAATTAATTAAAATCAGTGTTAAAAAATCGAAAACTTGATTCACATTTATTTTTCCAATTTTGACGTAAGACTACGATATGGTGTTTGTGTTTGGAGTTGGTCAAACCTCACTATTATTAGCAAAAAAGCTGGAAAGTCAAAATGTCATAGTTGTTGTTTCAAAAAAATTAAAGTTTTAACTGTACCGTCTTTGTTTCTTTTTTTTATTTAATTTCATTACTAGAAAGTAGTCCTAACTCCCGTACAAATATATTCAAATCGAAATTGGCTTTCCGTTCTCCTCGAAATGAAAAGACGCGCAAATCTTTAAAGCGTTTCAAAAATATGTTAAAAGGCTTTTTATTAGAAAAAACTTTCTATCGTGTAAAAGTCAGAAATAAGAAAGAAAAGTTAAGAATAACCTACGCAGCCCAATAAATGAAAAGAACTTTAAATATATAATCGAAATAAATTAGAATTGTTAACTCATTTTTGAATACTACTTAGAATCATATGACACGGAGATATCTTTGATAGTCAAAGTTTTCATCTTACTTTTTCACGAAGAACGAGAGAAATAGCTATCGAAAAACAAGAAAATTGTATTTCAAACGTCTGGTATATCGCATATCATCTCTACTCTACAAGATAATTAGCTTAAACGTCAGGTTGTAATAAGTTACGTGCGTGGGATTTACACTGCAGGAAAAAAAAAACAAAAGCTTCCATAGCAGTGGTATGTAAAAAGTCATATCTCGTACCGGCTGTTCCGAATACCAAGTGAGTAAAGCAAAATAGAAACAATAATATATTGGGTGGAACAAAATTATCAAAGTATAACTTTCACTTTTCATGAAAGACATTATACTAAGTTTCAAAGCGATTTCGGCAGAAATATCCCCAATTTTCTTTTCAAATTGTTAGTTCAGATTATATTTAATGTAATAATGCCACCAACTTACCTTATTCGGTTTTTATCATAAATATCATGGCAAAATTGAAGCCCATTTAAAAAAATATATATTCACTTGTTATTCGGTTTCAACCAATTCGATCAGTTGAAAATATACTACAACTTCAATAATTTAACTGATTTCATTAATGAAGAGGTAACAGCGGCGACTTGACCGATTATAGAAATTTTACAAGTTCAACTTGTTATAGAGAGTGTCACAGACAGTGCCGTTCGCTAGATATTCTGAGCAAAAAACTCAAGCAGTGGAAACAAAAGGAGAACCTATAAACTGTTTGTGTAGCTTAAGGCGATTCAATTAACCTATTTGTTAAACATAAATACATGATAAATTGCCTGGAAAATGGTTAAATCGTCCAATTATTCTTTACATTTCAGATTGAGTTATCGGTGTACATGTAATTACAAATCGTCAAACCAAACAAATATTTGTCGGTCGGTTTAGTGAACAACTCTTCATAGGGTAATGTTTCAAGCCTCATAATAAAGCGAATCTGCAAAATAGTACATCCTAATATAATATATATATATATATATATATATATATATATATATATATATATATATATATATATATATATATATATATATATATATATACCGGAAATCATATATGACATTTTTATATGTTATGACCACTTCGCATTTATTATTAGCACTTCAGTCGAGGTCAAAATGTAAAACTTCGGAAGTGGCATTGAAGAAACTGATTATTTTGACCGGTTAATAAAACAAAATATTAAATTAAATTAAAATATATTAATTAAAAAAATGCTTAAGTGCATTCAAATTTTCAAAGAAACATCAACTTTAAAATTTATATTCTTTTTTGTAAATGCTGTTTCAACTTTGAACTGAACAAAGTGGAGTTGCTCAAATGTCGAGTATTTTGGCAAATAAGCAAATTTCGGAAAATAAGCAAATCAGTTAGACCAGATGCTTGATCTCGAACTCGAATTTAGTAGTTTCACAAGACTATTTTAAATTTAATTTTTCTAAATATTTCAATTTCTATTTTTACTTTTATTACATATATTAAATAAAACGAGACATTACTGATTTTTTTTCAAAAAAATTGCAACTTTTTTGCTCTTCAAGTACACCCTGCAAGTGCCGACCCTACTTATGAAGTTTGTCAATCAAGTTGTGGTTAGCAATGTCTATAACAAACAAATGCAGGAAGCGTATATAATTACACCAAAAACAACACGAATTAAAGTTTTTAGAGATAAATCCAATGCCGCAACCAATGTGTGAAATTTTATAATATACAGTTATATAATGATGAATTTAGATTAAGCTCTCAAGTTTTATCTACGCATTTTAATTTTAATTAGTGCTGCAATTCTTACCACAAAAGGTTCCGGACGAATTCCCTAAATTTTTTTAATGACTTGTTCTGTATTCTTTTTCCCAGAACTCAGTTCTTACGTGCTTATTTGAAATCACTATATGTATATATGTATAGTATGGCCAGTCTAAAAAAGAATGCATATTAATAACAATTTTCCGTTAGAATATTAAACAAATTCTAGTAATTTACGAAATTTAAATTATTGCAATACACATACTTTTTCAGTTTTAGTTTTCTGAAGTTCTTACTTAATGCATTTGCGAATGATTTTTATTTTTGTCTTATTATTTTTGCTTTATTTTGCTCAAAAAAAGCGGAGACCGTGGCAACGGAAACGGGAGCTTTATTTAAGAATACGTTTCTAAGTCAGCGCAAAAAAAAAACAATTTACAGAACGATAAAAATAGACGCAACCCGAAAAATAGTCGAAATGTAATGTTTCTAATACCTCTAGATACTTTTACAACAAACCACGGCATTCGATAGATGCCTTTCAAAGATTTCAAGTCGTTGGCCATTTCATGTACCTGGGTTCATATATTAGGAACACGGTTTCAAGTCAGGGTGACATCTGAAGGAGAGTAGGAATGGCAGAAGTGTAGTCGACGACCTAGGGTCTTGAAAGAGAGATCTATTACGAAAAACACTAAAATGAAACTAGTTCAATCTTTGATCTTGTCTATCTTTCGGTATGATGTTGAAACGTGGACGATTAAAGCAGCAGAGAGAAAAAGGATTGATGATTTCGTGGTGCTGGAGGCGTATGCTTCGAATCCTATGCACTGCTCGCAGGTCGAACAAGTTAATCCTTAGGGAACTGAACATCTGCAATAGATCACCTGCCTTGGGAGAATAATAAGATTTTTAGGACACATCGCGCGTAAAGACGATAACAACTTGGAGAGGCTGATAGTTTCGGGAAACACAGAATGACGAAGGTCTAGAGGGAGTTCACCAACCCGGTGGACTGATCAGATCCAAAAAACCACCGACACTTCGTTCTACAATTCTGTAAATATAGCCCAGGATTGAAGTTAATGGAAAGAGATAACGGCAAAAGTTGTCAGTGATAACGATTCTCAGTAAGAGAGAGAGAAAGACGAGAAAGACAGATGGAATATTCAAGCAATAGGAAACTTGAACTAAACTTTAATTTGAAAAATATTGCTTATAGTAAAAGTAAGTTTTTTAAACTAACGGAAAATACTAATTTTAAAGTATATTGGCATTGATAACTTGAAAGTGTTTTTTATTTTATATATATCAGGAAGTCATTCCCATGGAGACTGCCATAGCAAGGGTGCAAGTTAGAAGAGTTAAAAAGGGACACCTGAACATAATGTTAACAAAAAACGATGGCTTTTATTTTCTGGTAGATGAATAAAAAGTTTATCTGGCCTTTTATGGGTTGTACTTAAACACGATGGCACGATTTGAAATATTGTTTTTGTATTGCTTCCATAAGCACTAATACAAACTAGCGTAGATTATATATAAACACACCTTTACAAGAGCCAAAAATAAACGTATATAATATAATTCTCGGCCTATAATCTGAGAATAACACTATAACATGTTTCCGTATCGATCGAAAAGCAGCGGTATGAGGTCATGAACATCCAGCACGTTTAGTGTCGTTTAAAAGGAATAACCGCGTGTCACAACTTGAATTATTTATTGCACTTTAAATATTGGGTTTTGAGTTTTGATATTTGGTATGTTCAAGTTCTCTATTGTAGAAATGTGCGGTGATGAGAAAATGGAGTTCGATTTGACTTTTACCTTATTGTTTGAAGGGTTCAGAAAAAATTAATAAGCTCAACAAGACAATTTCCAAGAATCCCATTAAAATATAATAGTTTATCCTGTAAGTGAAGGTATGCCAGAGATCAACAAACTTATATGTACACCAGATAAAAAAATATCTTAACTTATAATATAATATAATATGTAATATATCTTAGAGTATAATCCAAGGCCACCATGCCTCCGGATATGACCTAATGGATCTTAACAAAACTCTAACAAGTCCTTGGTTTTAGTCCACTAATAATTGAAAATCTTAGGAATATATGTCCTTATTGTAAAAGCAATGATTCATTATCTTGATCTAAGATAAGAAAAAATATATATTAGTTCACCATTAATTGAAAAATCGCAATCTTGATTCAAATAGGCATGATTTTTTAAAATCTTTTTAAAGGTATCTTGATAGAAATAAATAAATGCTCTTGTGATAAATCTTGCAGTAAGCTAATTTTACAAAAATATTTACGTCGATTTAAGAATTTAAATTGTCACTCACAATTTTTTAATGAAAGTAGATTTTTCAATGAATAAAAAACAATACCCTTTGCAAAAAATTACGATACAGTCTTGTGTTTTCCTTTTCTTTTAGTTTTAGTTAGTTTCAACTCTCTAGCTTTTAGATAATAGATAAACACGCTAAATTTTGATGCTCCTCGGGTGGCTATGATATTTTCGTAAGGATGGGAAAGATACTTTTTATAAATCTTCTGGATTTCTTCCAGCGTCGGTTTTTGTTGAGTCGAACTAGCTAACATTTCCTGAATCATCCTGTTGGCTTGTTCAGAGTTTGACTGAAACTGAATGATCTTCCGCACATGCTTCTAAATTTCCGCCACTAATCTGCATTTTGCGCCATTTTCTGGATAAACAGTGATCTCCACACATTTAACTTATCTTTCCAACGCTGCTAGGTCTTATTGGCTGAAAACGAGACTTCAAATAACAGCACCTGCGCATATTAAATTGCAACATCTGAAATTTCTTTCGTCAATTATTACATCATCTTGATATAAATACATATTATATGAAGTCCTGGTGCACTAATTTGATCAATCCCACAGGCCTATTGCGCCTCGTGGATAGAACTCCCAACATTTTCATCAAATTTAGTGATTCCACATAAACGATGACAGCCCCCAGAGTTGTCGCCGAAATATTAAAAAAAAAACAATTAAAAACTGGTGTAAAAACTATATTTGAATAAAACTTAAATTACCTCAAACTTAACTACCCTTAAATTGCACAAACATTGGTTTTAGAGAATACAACATAGTAGTGAAATATCGCCAATACACTCGTTTTTAGTTTCGTTTAGGAGTATGTGGATTTTTCCTATATTAACAAAATATGCTCATATAAAAAATATGCTCATATAACAACCAAATCTCCACGAAAACGGTCAAATTAAAACTAAACTAAAAAAAATATCACACCAAAAAATTACCAGCTAAAAATATTTGAAATTGCGAAATTTTGCGTGTTCAGCAAAATCTTTCGCATTTATTTAATTTTTTTATTTTGTCGGTGTTTTGTTAGGATTGTTTTTTTTTATCCTCATAGCTGCTACACACACATGAATTTATGCTTAAAAGCATGATTTTAAAATTTAACAAGAATCCGACAAATTTGCACGCTGGAAGAAACAAATTGAATATAACGCGGGCTATAGCTTGTTTCTTAATGCGAGAGAATAATAAGATGTAAATTTACAAGGACAGGAATCATTAAACAGGGTGGACAACTTGAAGGTTATATTGTAAATTAAATTGTAATCATGTATCATAAATTCCATATTTCCGTTTATAAGACCTAAAGTGAATGAAAGTTATCTGCCAGCGGCATTACTACGGGTACTTTATTAGACAACTAAATATAATGACAATTATACAAGATTATAATTATAGAGATGGACAGAAAATTTAGATATTAATTATTTTTAAGATCAAGTAAATGAAAAACTTTTTAAAGAAGTAAGAGTAATATAAAAATTGATAAATTGTAATAAACATTACAATTAAAAAAAATCTTCTATTTACAATACGTTTCAAGTATTTGTTCAAACCTGAATGTCGAGTTTTGGTGGCGAAGAGGTTTGACCACACTCCCTTCTGTAAGAAAAGGGTTCCGGATGTTTTCGGAGCTTTTACCGCACGGCTTGAATTTTGACGTTTGTCAATTCTGACAGTGAACTTAGTGAACGTATTCGTGTTGTTTTCCGAAAATGTACTCAAAAACTAACGGTCGTAGAAAAATTAAAGCATGATAAAATTTTTAAGTCACTCATTTATTGAACATTCGCTCTGCACGTGCCAAATAAACTCGTGATTCAAATGCCGTTTACTGCATTTAATGCACAATATACTATTCCTATTTTTTGAAATTGAAATTTTACTAATCCGAACAAATTTTGGCAACAACAATAACTAAAACAGTAATTTTATAGACAGGGGTAGGTCAACTACCTGTCTGTCTACCCTTGACAATCACCATAATCGTCTCACGCATTAAGAAACAGAGAATACCACTAAATAATCAAACGTGCCACGCCTACTTGCCGCCCATAATGGAAGAGTTATTTTAAGAAATCAACTAATCGGGCATTATTTAGGTATTTCGAAACTGCATCCAGCGGGCCACGATCCCGCCGGTTTTAAGACAAATGAATGGCAGAGAATTGAAGAGTTGTGAAATCCGTAACAGGGCACCCACGATCGCTTCTAGCGCACGACTCTCATGATAGGTGCGCAACCAAATGCCAAACGAACTGTGGGTGTTTTTCACATGATTCGCTTTGCGATTCTTACCACCGAGCAATTACCAAACGCCTTTTTTCTTTATTCAAAACGAGAAGTACCGAATCTAAAATAGCTTTCAGTCGATGTAATAAGAATTTCTCTCGTCTTAACGTGTACTTAGATCTCGCTTTCCGGTATTTCGTTAGAATCGTTCAATTTTTCCCCATACACCGATTCCCACTTATATCGGCGTCTAAACCTCTTTATTATATTTACTGCCAATTATAAATGGCATTGTGGGAACTGAATTTCTCCTCAAACGGGGTTTGAGCGCATGAATACGAATAATAACCGACTAAGCCATGAATCGGGTTTTATTCCTATTTTAGAATAGTATTTGTATACAAAAATGCATATTGATATCGCTTCTTTTGTGTTCTTCGGTAAAAGTTTTTCAGGTGAGAAGTAGATAATATCAAAGGAAATGAATTGAAGTGTCAGCCGTCTAGGAGTTTAAAAAACTGTATCACGACAGTAACATTTTCCCAACGAAATGAAATGAGGTGAATTGCAGCACGTCCGTAACTTGAGACACTTTTTTCTGTGAATGATATTTTTAACTTTTGTTCTATCGAATATATTTGTCGCAGATTCTGGGGTTTTATACGGAAAAGCTTACGAAAAAAACGTTATCGCCATTTTGTTGTTTATGCTTAAGACCCTCAGCCAGCCTTTTTGCAAATAAATAGCATAACTACCAAGTTGCTAACCAATTTAATTTTCTTTGTGAAAACACCAATATCATGGAACAACAGATGTTCATAAAATTTATTTTTAAGATACTTTTTGGTTTTGCACTTTTTGGGCAAGCATATTTCAGCAAAAAAGTCGTCACTAGTTTGAAGTCATCTTAATTTGTGACTTTGTATACTATTACTTCCATCGATTATAGCGGTTATAACGAAATAAGATTAAAAAAAAATTAAGTCGTTCTAAACCATGCCTATATGTTTACTGAAATTTAAAATATTCCTTGTCCTATTTCTAGCAATAAAACACAAATTAACACACGACTTATCGGACTATAATGAAAACGATGTTTTGAAATGTGAGAGCTGCGAATCGTCTCCGTTCTGGTATTATTTCACTTTTTATAGTTTTTGTAACGGCTTATTATGAATATTATGGGAAGCGATGTCAAAGGTGATTTTTTATCTATATAATTTATGCTCTTGAACTACTATGAAATGGAAATTATATGCTTACCTGCATATCCTGGTGTCTTAAACGCAACGGATTTATGTTAAACAGGAACTGAGAAGGCTTTTAATTGAACAAGTTAAATTCGAAGAGATGATGTGCCACAGTGCATTTATAAAATTCGAATAAATGCGTTGCCGAAACACATGGCATACACCAATTACACAATTAAACACACCATAATTAATTGGAATATTGTAGTCGGATCGATTTTGTGTCTAGATTCTACGCAAAACACAAGTTTGGGTTACTTTTTAAAATTTAGATATTCTTGCACTTCCTCTTGCCTGTTACATCATTTTAAATGTTTTTGAGTTTTAAAAAGCTTAATAGTGTTTATGTTGATATAAATATCTTTTTTTTTTCGAAGCAGTTGCATAGAAAATGTAGGCATTTTAAATGATATTTCAAAAAAAAATTCTGTATAAATAAGAACTAAAAGTTCAGATTTTCAAGAAATTATATATATTCACATGACAACTGTTTCGACAACGCCGTGTCTTTATCAAAAGTAAAAACCACCTCAGTTCAAAATTTCTGTATTTTTATGTAGGTATTTTTTGTATTTTCTTTTATATTTGAATTCCCCCTCCCTATCAAACTCTCCAATAAAATTTTATATGAAACTGTAACAAATAATGAAAGCGGTTTATAGCAATCCCTGGAAAGAAAGAAAATTTTAGGAAAAAGAATAGTGTAATAAACAGTAATAATGTATGAGATATTTCTAGGTACAGAATATACCCTCTATATAATTTAAAGTAAGAACGTATTATGGCGCTATATCTAAATCTAACTAATCAAAACTCGTATTGTAACATTTTATTGTATCCAATTATATGTTGTTTCGCGAATTTCTACCGAAGAACGAGCAAATCAAGCCGCAAATAGAAGTAAGTAAATCGCGATAAAAGAATTGCTTAGTACAGTTTGCAATACAAATAGTACATCAACAAACATTTTAAACATTCTTTTCAGTGAAGATCGATAAAATGTTGCTTTCGTTCGTCACGTGCTAGTTATCGCGTTGAATTTCCTTGTTGATTCGCTACAAAGTGGAATGTAAACCATTTTTGCACAACTGTGCGCGTATAGAAACTGCTTATTTGCAACGTCGCGGATCGCAACGTTTTGCTAGCAGCACGTGTCGTCCTGTCGCGTCTTTAATGGTCCCATCTTCATGCACGCCAGTGCACACGATAACGAAATGTCAACCATGTTCGTGAGATCTGCGGATGGGAAGAGAAAATATCTTGATCTTACGAGTACCGTTTTGGGGAAAACTTTGCAACTTTTAACATTTTCACTTAAATTTTATGCTTGGTTAGATATACTTTAATGTTTTAGATAGTTAGTCGCTAGTCGAAAGAACTACAAGTAAAAATAATCAAAACGTTATTAAAAAATAAACAATATTTTAACCGGGCTTGGATTTGGAGAGAATCACTCTGCTGAGATTGCAGAGATAGACGTTCTATAGAAATTGACAAATAATGAACCAGTAATAATCCTACCATTTGTTGGAGAAAATGTAAGATAAACTGTGGTAATATTTTTTCACAAACAATAGACTGCAATTTAGAAATTCCGCAATCTGATATGACTGTAGTCATCTCAGATAAAGATGACAAGCTTTTGGAGGAAAAAAACAAAATAATTAACTCAATTTCCAAATTGGTATATATTAATCTATATTTTATGCAACTCGTAATATCGTAATAGCATTTGAATTGATTGATAGATTTATCAATAAGAGGTCACGTAAATCCTAGTGATACGTGAAAGTGGGAACACCTTATAACTATTAAACTATTAAATAGTTCGATATAATCATTTGAAAATTGGCAACTGCAACCGGTACTTTGTTACATTTTTGGAATTAGCCGATTATTTCATACACGATAAGGTCATATCTACTACTATACAGGGTGTTTGATTTATCCCTTTTTTGTAAAGAAACTAACCGTTTGCATATTCGGCTTTTGTCAATTTAACTCTCAAACAGCTTGTAAAAGATGGAAGCTAATTTCTGTTAATTTCCGCTTATTAGGATGAAATTTGTTTGTGCAAATGTTTAGCATATGTATTTCTGAATAAAAGAAAAGTTTGCGAAGCAATATTTGAAAGGTTTTAAATGCAGTGAGCATGTAGGCTGAATTTTGGTGATCTTGTATTCACTAGTGAAATCAACATGTATCTTTATACAAACTAAAATTATTTTATTTTTAATTATTTATGCAACCTGCTACGAATATTTCGATAAATTATATATCTAATCAAAATTTATAATTTTCACAAAGGGAGTATGCATAAGCCTTATGTAGTTTTTATTGGCTCATAATTTAATAAGATTTTATTTAACATTTTTTGTTTAAAAAAGTCTCAAATTCGTTTCTTAGGTATTATTGTCGAAAATCGGCAATTTTCTGTAAGTTTTAAATGCTTACCAGACCTTGACTAATGAAATTGAAAATTGAAATGAAAATTAATTTAAACCAAGATTTTTTTTAACCGTAAGATTAAAAATAAAAAGTGGATAGAATTCTCGAAGATGTTTTTAAATATTAGAAGCAAAAGAGGTCTCTATTTGAAAGAAATGAAGAAAGTTTAGGATGCAAGGAAACGAAATGGCGGATTTTAAGTTGCAGTATTTTGTGGAGGACAAAAGATTGCTGTTTGTAATATTTAAAAAAATATATTTCAAACATATTCGAGAAAAAATCATAAAGCAATCGCCGATTTTCGATTTATTTTAATCTTCCAAAATGGCTCAGTTACTAGTTGGAAAATACGCCATTTTGTTCCTATTTCGCCAGCTTCTCTTTCTTACAGTTCAAGTACAGAAGGAATTCTAGTCCTCCCGTATACTGTTTGCTTATATTATAGCATATCCCGAAATTTTTATAAAAATTTAGGCTGTAAATTTTTAGGTGACTATAACATCGTATATCGAAAAGTGCACAGTTTTGGCAACAGAAGCAAAGCCTTCACGCAATTATTTCGCTTTTAACATATCGCACGAACTATTACCGAATCCAATTTGTTTAACTTTTTCGCGTCAGCTTGTGAAATCGCATGAAAGGTCTTATTTGATACACTTTTCCTTCGAGAATCATGTTGCATTTAAAAAATTGATATTAAATTTATAACGAGGCGATAAATAGCTTATTGCGTACATATTAATTGTTTGCAAATCGTGAGTCTATTGTAGTCCGGAGAAATTTTAAATGGTTCCCGATAATCTACACCAAAATTCATGTCCAAGGACCGGTTAATACGAGCGCGTAATATAGTTTTTATTAATATCAGTAAAATTCGGCTGAAATAATGAAATGCAAAAAAAATACAGATATAAACTTTAGGTCCGTGATGTGGGAACTTTGGTCTGGTGTGGGAATATGGTCTGCTAGATTAGAAAGAAATTAGGCAAGTTTCTATAAAGTTTAAAAGATGACTGGCAGTTTCGACATTTAGTTATACAAAATAACATTAACATCATAATAGAACTTGTGATGAAAAACCATTTAACCTCTATCAGAAAAACAAATAAACTTTTCAGCTAAGTCAACACTTTGCTGAGTCCACAAATTCACGGACTAAATAAATATTCTGATATTTCTAAATAATTATATACCATTAGGCTGGATACAGTTAACTTTGAATGCCTTTGGTAAATTAAAAAATAATATGTCCCACATTATTGTAGTTTTAACAATGTAAAGTTTCTACTATATTGGATTGAGTTTTTGTACAAACTGCAAGAGATAAGTGTATGAGATGATTGGAGATATTCAATATGATGCGTAAAATGGATCCTTATTTCGAATGAACGCAGGGGAATTTCATATTTTTAATATAATTGGAAAAAAAATGATTATATTTCTTAACAAGTGTGTATGTCTGTATATCTACTATATGTACAAACTGAAATAGGGCTCTGAAAGATGTCATAGAGATTAAAATAAACGGAAAAGCGTCGACACACTTGGGAAGCAGGAAATCTATTAGAAGCGGATCATATAAACCGCTACAGGTGGGGCGCTGTGATTTAGTTTGGTAATATAAAACGTGATAGACCAGAAAGGTCGGAACAACGGATTGCCTTTAATTAAGTACATCTTGCACGTTGCTTAGGGTAAAAAAAGTGTATTACGGATCCGAAAGCATGCCTTCGCTTATTGAATAACTACCAAATACGGACACTTAACCTTTGGGATAAAATTTAACAATGGTGCCATTAAAATTTCGTTACTTACATTTCAGGATAATATATTAAAGGAAGAGACATAACATGATTGATATGGTTGGGTAATGACCAGTTTTTCGCAATCAATCTTGATACGTCTACACTCTCTGAACACCGATGAAGAGATTAGACTAGTATGAACTTTGGTTCATGAATCATAATCACATCAACAAAATATCCCCATAATGGTTTTACACGTACATAACCAAATTAAATTGAGGAAACGCACAAAGAATAGCTAGGTGCAAGTGCGGGGCTGCAAATTTATATTTGATTCCAATTGGGTATATATTTGTCGAAGAACATTGAGTTCAAATGGTATTTTAAATGTGTCATAAATATTCTTTATATTTTTTGTTTGTTCCTACAAGCACATTTAACAGAAAGCAAAATTTGAAACCTTTCACTGAGTATGTTTTGTGCTTTTCGGAAAATTTTATGGTGTGGAATGGAGAAACATAAAAAAAGGATAGGTAATTAAAATAAATATATAAATAGATAGAATTATAGAAAAAAATGGTAGAACAAATACCAAATTACGAGATCTTTGACAAAAACGTTAAAAAAGTTGGGTAATTAAAATAAATATATAAATAGATAAGATTATAGAAAAAAAATGGTAGAACAAATACCAAATTACGAGATCTTTAACAAAAAGGTTTAAATTTTTTTGAAAAAGAAAAGTCTGAAAACTGAACCCCAAACGACAAAACAAAAAAAAAACTTTTTGAGTTTTCAATATTTCTAGCAGAGTTAGCCAAAAGGGAGAAGACTGGGGTTGATTTTGGAGATAAGTTCCTAGTGGCCTAGAAATTTCGTTTTCGTGTGGAAAGATTTTTCATAGATATTTTTATAAAGATCAAAATAAATAAGAACTAAAAGTTCAGATTTTCACGTGTCGAAACAATATATAACTAAATATATAATTTCGTAAAAATCTGAACTTTTAGTTCTTATTAATATTGATAAATGGATTTTCATCAAGTAAAAGCCAGTTCAATTCCTATAAAAAATTTTATCAAGAACATCTAGTTATCGAGATACCACTCAAAGTTGCTTTTTTATTAAGGAACGCTCAGTTTATTATTATTACACATAATATTTTGTTTAAGTCGATTTTATGACATTCAATATTCTAATGTCAATGTAGGACTGACATAACGAATAATAATAATCCACGGTGGTCCATGTGATATAGATATCATAATTATTTTTTTCTACTCCCTTCTGTAAAATGTTCAATTATACACCGATTTAGCGTTACCACATGAGTTTCTTGTCCTACGGATCCGAGCCACTTCGGACATTTCCGGGATTTTACCGCACAGGTTTGGGAGCAATCGGATGTCTTCGGAGATATTCGTGTAGTTTTGCGAAAATGTATTGAAAAACTAACGGTCATAGAAAAAGTATAGCATGCAACACGTTCGGTAAACTTTTTAAGTCACTCGTTTATTAAACTCGTGAGTCAAATGTCGTTTACCGCATAATATACTATTACAATAGTACAGAGTCATGGTAACTTTCATCATGGTTTTAAAATTATAGTTTGCCATGCCTGGAAAAGATGAAAACTAATTTTTTCTACTCCAGTCTGTAAAATACGTAATTACACACCGATCTAGTGTGCGGGAAGCGTCGCTTTACCACGTCAGTTTCGTTTCTCACGGATCCGAGCCACTTGTTGCATAATATACTATTTACAGACGGGAGTAGAAAAAAATCTTTTCAATTATCTACGTTCATACAGGGTGTTTCATAAATAGATTTTTCGGTTGATAACTAATAAAATATTAGTTTTCTGCTTAAAAAAATGCTCTGCAAATGTCCTTTTCGTGTGCGGTTTTTACTATTACGTTTTTTTATTAAATTGAGCTCCAGCATTTTCCTTTTGAATCAACTTTGGCCCACCGTGGACATATACCAATACAAAACTAAAAAATATATTTGGACAAGAATTTCGGTGTGTTTAGGCTCATTTTATTGGCTATCGCTACCTCATTCATTTTATTTGTATAAAGGATCAAAAAGAGCTAAAATTGAACACACTAACGTTAAAAAAAAGTTATAGTTTCTCAAAAACTGATGCAGATATGAAAAATCGATGCAATTTTTTTTTTACGCATAGACTTTTGGAATGTGGGATAAATACCACTTTGCAAAGTATTTTCTGATTGTATATAGTTCACCACCTGTACTTCGGCCTTCATCATAATCCATCGAAATTTCTAGTGTCCAGCCGTTTATAGATTTGGGGTTTGGTGAAATAAAACCAACTCTCAACTTGTCGCATATAGCTGAAAGGAACATTGCAAACGTAAAAAATGACAATTATGGAGTTGGACCAAACTCAACTGAAAGTTTTTTAGGACACCCACATGAGAACCTCGCAGCACCGTCTCGAAAACAGGAAAACAGATCACGAACTTTAACACGATCATACTGTTAATAACGTTAATTAATCAAATTGTTTATTTGCGTTAATTGAGTTGGGCTCATTAAAAAAACAATCGAACCGCTCATGATCGTGGGCCCCCGCGCCCCGCCACGAATTCGCGCTTTCTAAAAGCAATTCCGCGCACTCTTAATCGGCCCACATCATCTAAAACGAAAAACAAAAAAGCGTAGCGGTGCAAATTTAGTATCATTAACCGATTTATCAGATACCAGAGTAGAGTATTAACCTGATTCGCGAAATAATAACCCTCCGACATTTTATGCGTGTATACCGTTCGATTTTTCCCGTTCGAAAAAGCTCCAAAGTGCAAATCGTGGGTTAAGGATTTTATTTTTCATCTCGTACAAAGTCAAGCGGCATAAACATTACACAGGTCTAAGCAAAGAATAACGCAATTTAATAACATGTTTTCGCGTAGGTTCGTTTAGTGCTTTGCAATCTGTATAATGGTGTATATGGTGACAATTTGGCAGTTTTGTGCTGAGTAATAATTGGGGTCTTCTGGATATAAGCAAGATTGCTGGAAATCTCACTCCTATTTACAATTGTTTATATGTATGCATGATGTATGGCTCTATAGGCTGGCGACGTAAGGAACAAAAGCGATTTGCGCCCATTTCACAATAGCTAGATTAAAGAGACAGGCGTATGTGGTGATTACAGGTTTAGCACATCGCCTACAGCGGCCATGAAAACCATCCTGGATGAAGGCATTCCTAGAAATTATTAAATCGTAGCATTCTGCTACCAGACATAATGCCTAGCGCAACTACGTCCAACTTGCCCTACCAAGTAAACCTGCCAAACTGGACTCTGACGAATAACAGACAGTTTCAAGACCAATGAAAGTGTTAAATGGGGAACGTCTAAGAACCTAGATAAAATTCGACCTTGGTAGATAGGCATATGAAATGCAAGAAGGTTTTTAGAAAGGTAACTCACCCCGAGGAGCATTTATTTACAAATAGCCATGAAGGCAAAATTGTAACGGTGTCTACATCGGACAAACTAGTCAATACTTAAAAAGTCGCTTAAACGGCCATAAATATGACAAAAAAAATAACACT
The DNA here is from genome assembly GCF_029955315.1 of Cylas formicarius. Classification (NCBI taxonomy): domain Eukaryota; kingdom Metazoa; phylum Arthropoda; class Insecta; order Coleoptera; family Brentidae; genus Cylas; species Cylas formicarius. Next base: position 4,848,680 of record NW_026844347.1, read on the forward strand.
GCTGTTTCGAGCCATTCCAGGGAGAATCGGCGCTCGTTTGACTTTCAAAGTGTGAAAATTTTACGTTCAGAAAGCCACACAAAAAGACGGGAATTTTATGAAATGATTGAGATCCAAAAAAATCCAAACGCCATAAATTCTAAGACTGACACAAAAAATCTCAGCAAAATTTATCACAACTTAATTAAATAAAGAGACAAATTAACCCGTGAATCTCACACAAACAAAAAAAAAAAAAAAAAAAAAAACAAAAAAAAACGCTTTAAAAAAAAAACTCCGTTGTCCTACCGTGAAGAAACGTACATCCGTGGTTCGCATTATTGTTTTGATTCGTCGTCTTATCAATGTGGCTTGTCGATTTACATATTCGATATATCTGTTGTGAATGTTGTAAAACTGTAAATTACCAAACAACTATATAGTGAACCGTTGATTTTTGGCTTAAGGTATGTATGTAATCGTAACATAAAAAATTATGTATGTTTTATTGTTGTGCATCTATTTTTATACTATTTTTAATCACTTTGTACGCTCTATTGACTTGCACTAGTAATTTTGAATCATTTCAATCTATTTTGCTGACCCCTATACAAATTTTTATCTATGTTTTAATTATGACCAGGAAAACAATGCTATAAATAATTTTATTTAAAAATACATTTTTGTAGGTTAAAATTAAATGTCTGAAGAAGGTCTTGAAGGCCGAAACGTCACAAAAAATTAAATGTTTCACAAGTAACGGAAACTTATTTTAATTTCACTAAAAAAGGACCAAAAAAAAACCCAAGAACCATTTCTTAAGTATATATATATATATATATATATATATATATATATATATATATATATATATATATATATATATATATATATATATATATATATATATATATATATATATATATATATATATATATATGATGACACTATATTCCGGGATATCATCCGTTCGCTCGTTGAACTCCGACTGGAATCCTGCAAATCTTGCATCGACTGGAATCCTGCAGACGTTTCGCCAAAATCTCACTTGGCATCTTCAATGCTCGCGCTCCGAAAACACTTCGAACACGCGAGCATTGAAGATGCCAAGTGAGATTTTGGCGAAACGTCTGCAGGATTCCAGTCGGATGCAAGATTTGCAGGATTCCAGTCGGAGTTCAACGAGCGAACGGATGATATCCCGGAATATAGTGTCATCACATTTTTCCATCCGTGAATCAATACGTGAGAATATATATATATATATATATATATATATATATATATATATATATATATACATATAACATTTAATTATATATATATATATATATATATATATATATATATATATATATATATATATATATATATATATATATATATATATATATATATATATATATATATATATATATATATATATATATATATATATATATATATATATATATATATATATATATATATATATATAATTAAATGTTTCACAAGTAACGGAAACTTATTTTAATTTCACTAAAAAAGGACCAAAAAAAAACCCAAGAACCAAACACCAAACATCACATATCAAGCAGAATGTTCTACAAATGTTCTAAAAACAAGAGTTACTTAGAATTTTGTAAAAGGAATTTGGGGCAGTATTTTTTAATAAATCTATTTCCTGCAATTCGTAGTTCATAATAAAACTCTTTTTCTCCGTGAACATTTTAAAGCAAGGAAAAGCAAATCTGTAAATCTTTGAACTAACATGCAGGGTATTCTATTAGAAACTTCAATGTGTCAAATTTGAGCTCTATAAAGTTGTTTTAATTAACAATTTTTTTTAGGTCCAAGTTTCTGACGATATTTTTGTTTAAGCAGGGAGTGGTACTTCATGTCAGTAATGCTGTACGTGGTTGAATAGCAAATGACAAATAAGGGATGGATCGTTTTTTTTGTTTAAATATGAAAGTCATTATCGGATTATCATATGGATGCGGTAAGACGGTAAGCATGTTCATTAATTTCTTTACAATTTGAATATCACTCACTGAATAAGCAAATAAATTACGTTTTGCTATTCTAGCCAGTCACACTCTCTCAAGTTGAATGAACGAAGGTAAATACGTTTCTCTATCCGGAGAATGGGAATATCTATATACGAAAACAAAGAGTAAGAAGATTATGGGAATAAATTAAAACGCTATTAGTCCGAAAAAAACCAAGTAAGAAAAATTGACCTAATCGAAAGAAGGTGTAGATAGTCCAATTGACTTGGAATCCTCAATTAAAAACGTAACGAACTGATAATTTACCTTTACTTTGTAGGCAATTTTTCTGGGGTCGATATTTTGCTGGAGACATGTGTACATACCTGAAACAAATTACAGCAATGTTAACAAAAATACACAACAATTGTCAAACAATCTTTATGGAATCAATGGCGATTTTTTTATGTAAATTTTTCAATATTTAATCATTTGCATATTTACGTGTACTAGACATTTTCAAAATCATATTATGAACATCAGTGCATTTTCTTAAAATAAAAATTATTTTTAAAAACCACGTTTCTAAAAATTTTTCAAATTTTGCGATGTTACATTGTCTAAATTTGGCGGAAAATATCATAATTTAACCAACAATGCCCCTGAGCCCACTTATCGTGCGTTTTTGTTATTAATCCTTTAATATTAAAACATATTTTAAATCGATTACCACCCCAATGCAACAGTTTTTTATTTTGATTGCGTTTTTGATTTAATTCTTTTAATGGAAAAAACATATTAGCCGGTATACTTCAACTTCGAAACCAGTCGAACAATCTCTAATACAGTACAGTACATATTCTTAAAATGACAATATACATTCAGATACGAAACGTCCGATTAGAAAAATTTGAATTGGTGCATACAGATACAGATACAGATTACAGATACGGTTTGATCATAATGTTCTCTTAAGGCGAGCTCTTATAGACTGCTTTGAATTGGTATCGTAGATCGATTTTTAGGTTCCTTCGTGGGCAGTCAAAACTCCACTCTACTACCAACTCCCTCTGCAAACTTCTTGGTTAGAAGTCCACTCTTTCAAGCTATATATTTTTAATTGTATTTGTAGTGATAAATGTAGATGTCAACGATCTAACACTGGTACAGTTTACTTTGACATTAAAAGATCGATTGCTACGTTTCAGGTGATTACTTTAGTAATTGTTTTATATATATATATATATATATATATATATATATATATATATATATATATATATATATATATATATATATATATATATATATATATATATATATATATATATATATATATATATATATATATATATATATATATATATATATATATATAAAGTACTTTATTATATGTTTGCTTCTGTTTGGGCTGGTTTTTACTATGTTCTTTATGTCTTGTCATTGGATATTTTATCTGTTAGGCTATAAGGCTCATTATCATTGTCATTATCATTGCCATTATCATTATTACTATTATTATTATTATCAATTTGAATATCATCCAGGTATCTGATATATCCTATTGTTGAGATGTATCCTACACAGTTACACAGTTACTTCTGCAGCTGAGAGGCTGAATAAATTATTTCTGTTGAAGAAATACTTTGCCAATAAAATAATTAATATTTGTTTGACTTTGCCTCCCGATTTTTGTTTGACATTTTTGTTGTGAAAAAAGGCTAATCTAATTCAATTCAATTGGTCTATGCAAAATATCCAATTTGTATACATTTATCTACCGACAAAAGTGGTCATTGTAGTTGCAAATCATTTGAAATGCGTTTTTTCGTTGTCAACTTTGTTGGCAACTAACCTAAATATGACAATTGTGTTACGCCGACCTCCCGATCGTTTCAAAAATTCTGTTCGCCTAGGGCGAGTAAACGGCGCGACACAATTTCTCGCGGAGGAAATGGCAATAAATTTAACTTAATTAGAAATTGGATAACGGCATTCTATAGTTGAGAACGTGCTAAATTCGACTGTCCATAAATTGGTTTATGCATTCGAAGAAGGTGATTGGTGTCGCCAATATTAGAATTGTTATCGTAATTACTAGTCAATACAAAAAATAACGTGTTGAATTTATTTAAATATTATTTTTGTAAAGTAATCCACGTAGGATCCAATAGTAACAACCAATGAAAAACTGTAATCATGAGCACTTATAAAACATTACCAATTAACGATTATCCTTCACAGCGCATTGTATACAAACCGCTGGGAATCTATAGCGTATAGCACATAGCCCTACTAGGCTAAAATTGATGCACCTTAGGTGGCTATGATATATTCGTAGAGATGGGAAATGATTTTAGCGCAAGCCTCTAAATTTCACTCACTAAGTTGCATTTCGGCCCATTTTCTTTCTAAACAGCGATATGTACATATTTATCTCCTTTTCACCTGAAGATTTAATGAACATGTTTGGATACCACACTGCCGTAAAAATTCCGATTCAAAATTTATTGACTATCTGTCAGCGCATGCACATGTTGAATGAACTCTTTGAAAATTGTTTGACGATGACGGGATCCCTAGAAACCATAATCGGCAACCATGGAAATATTCAGCGCTGGACTTAATTATAATTAAAATTTCCCACTCGCGATTCAGTTGGTGGCACTACACTAAAAAAGTTGGCATCCTTGATTGAGTTTAGGAGGTTATAGTTATATTACCAGTTTTTATATACTTGCTTGACTACTTGACTTTCTAGACGAAATTTGTTTTTTTAGATATATCATCAGATCAAGATGACTTGGCAAAACACTAAACCTTTACGATTATCTTCATATCACATGGAAACTGTTACGCCTGATATGATTAATTTACTCATATAAAAAAAAAAGGTACAGAAAAGAAGTAATGGAAAGCCAGGAGATGACAATGAATAGTAAATGACAATATTAATATCTAAATGTACACTGTGTCCCATTTTAGTTGCGACGGGGGGTACGTCCGTTGTTAGTGAAGATAGAGCCTCGCGTTTTGGCAAACCTTTGGTAGTTTTCTTTGAAACGAAAGAAAATTTTCACGACTTGCTTAGTTTTTTAAATACACGGTGATTTTAGAAAATTTAAGTTTTAGGGCACCCGTCGTATCTCAGGTATCCTATGAAGGTTCAGAAAGTTGGAAATAGATTTTTCCGTGGAATTCAGTGGCGTACTCAGTTTTTTCTAAATGGTTTCGACTTTTTGAAAAAAAAAAGGTTTCTTTTGAAAGGGCAATTTGATTCCACTTAGTATGAGTTATTTGTATAAAGGAAAAAACATTTATTAAATATCTAAAATAGTTACCTTATTTATTCCAATTTTTTTTTTCGAAAAAAAAAAAAACAAAATCATTTAGAAAAGAACCGTCTGACATTCATAGGATACCTGAGATACGAGAAGTGTCTCAAAACTTCAAATTTCCAAAATTACTCTGTATTTTACAAACTAAGCAAGTAATGCAAATTTTGTTAACGTCATCTTTCGTTTCACTAACAGATACATCCCCCAGTCGCGAACAAAATGGGACATAGTGTACTCAACGTTACTGTTATGTCTCTGTTATGATTGATAAATGAGCTAATAAAATAGAGTTGCATTGTTAATATTATAAGAAAGAAATGTTTGCATCTTAACAATATAAAATATTTTGATTAAGGGGAAAATGACGGGACTAAAAGTTTTTTTTGTATGAGCTATAAAGAGTAATAGAGTTTTTGCATCATTTAAATAATATAGTGGATGTAAATTACCTATTTTGTGATTTGTCCGAGGCGGGACCATAAGCAAATCACTGAACAATAACGAACGAACTTTTATTTAGGGGTTTAAGGAATTCATTTTTTTCCTGAGGTCCCTGTAACATACAGATGTGTGAATATATGGGCCGCGCTACAATCTATAATAGTTTCTTATGTAACAAGTTTTATAAACGACAATTTAGACATGAGCTTGTTTTGGTACGAGCGGAGCGAGTGTTTAATAAACGAGTGACTGAGGAACTTTATCAAAGTGTTGTTCGAATATGTTCGAATGCTCCCAAGCACTGAAAATGCCGGAAGATGCTCGTCATAATTTTCAATGAACCTGTCGTCTTAAAGGGACACTTTGCGCATGCCTAAACAATTCATAACTGGGTAGTTTAGAGTAGAAAAAAACGACGCATCTTTTAGTTCAGTTTAGTAAGAACTGTATCATATATTGATAGTGATATTGATGGGATCATTGCCCTGCTCAGCTGTGCATTTTCCGAGAGTCTGATTTTGTGCAAAATGTGTACGAGTTTGCAATGGCCGATGTACATCTCGTTATCTAATGGGACTCTGCATTATCGTTTTCGAATGCCCGACCCCTAGTAATTGACACCAACCTAGATATTTTATCGGTAATTATATACTAATCTTATTATGCTCTCCTTATGCAGCGAGTGCCTTCTGACTCTCGCGCATTTAGAGCAGGGGTGCTCTAGCCTCTAAGACTGTTTAGCGAAAGAAAAAAAATGATCATCCTGTTTCTCAATGACATTCTAAAATATTATACAGAGTGTTTTTGGAGCTATCTGTGTACCATGGCAGTCCATAGCTCGATTCTTTTCGGACGGTTTCGGATTAACTTTTCACTTTCCGAGGTGGAGACGAGGTAGGCCCAGGGAGTTTCGAATGGCACTGTAAATGTGGTACCAAATGACCCTGCTGTCTTTCTAATCCTGGTGGCTTTGGTAACGTAAGTTTCTTTTGACCTTTATATGCCACATGCTTAAAAAAATAACTCGATTTCGCGGATTTTGCAATATCAATATGTATACAGTTGGAATTGAGCCATTAAAAAGTACAATTTCAGACTTGGCGATGTTTACAAAAAACACTATCTTCCTTGGTAAAAATTTACTAGTGCAAAGCGCATTTTGAGATGGAACACGGCTGTAGTTCAAAATAGACTGATTGAATGTCGGGTGAACTGTTCTGATATATAAAGCACCAACTACGCAAAAAGTCACACCTTGAATTATTTTTCCTTGTTGTCGTGACCTTTGTGTTGCCCCGCGAACGAGAACGTGAGAAGTGGGAAGGAAAACTATTATAGCGAATTATTAAAAGTTATGAGAGTTCCTTGGCTATTAGGTTTAATTGTAACTATCAATTATTTCAATTATCCAGGGAAACACATTTTCACGATTATTCATTTATAAACCATTTAATATCGGATAGCGAATTCCATATGCAAGAAAAAATACACAAGAAACGTTTAAAATTATTTAATTTATCTTTGGTATTTTAAAATTCCAACTGTCAAAAGGGTTTTTATATTACTGCAAAAAGTACATACAGCGTTTAGATATATCGAGATCTCACCTAGTATGGAAAGTTTATGTACATGCAGGAAAATATTTAGCTTGGTTCCTTTCGTTTTAGAACTTTTTGTGGACGGTTCTAAGATGATTATTGCATGCGCAGTATGAATTCTATATAATTAAATTCCTAATGCGCGAATCGTGCCAGAATCATTCCATAATGAAACTAAAACAATGCCTTCTAGGGTGGAACAATGTTACCGTTTTTATGAACGTCTACATTTTCTAGAAGTTATATGAAAAATTATCACTAGCATAATTTACTTTAACACACAAAACAAATATCATCTCACCGAAAGATATCGTGAAGGCCATAACAACAGACCCTTTAAGATCATCCATGTTTCCAGATCTTAGTGGTGGGATGAGCTGAGCATTAAAATACAATTACGTTTTTAAATAAACAAAAAATTGGTGGGGATCGTCAAAAGCCTATAGTAATCTATAGTTTTGGTTTGAGTTTGAGCTATTTAAATTTCGAAATCAAAAATCATAAGTGTAAATATATTTTCTGTCTTGACACAGTTTTAGCGTAATAATGGTTTGACAAATATCAAACACAAATTTTGAAAAGTACTACTTTATATCGAATATAAAAAGTACTTGTAGTATCATTCAACAGTTGAATAAATTTTAAAAAAAAAGGCAACTAGTAACAGCAAATTTGAAAATTAAGATCGGAATTAAGTGGCCTGAAAAAAGCAAATTTGATTCCATTAATGACATGCTAGGGGCTGGCTTCCAAAACCAAATAATGAACAGAGTTAAAAAAACTAGTTTGAACGCGAAATGAACCTTGGCGTTTTTCATTTCTTTAATGGTAATTTATAGTCTCCCAACTTTTAATTTGTCTGTCACCATAACGTATTTGTTTTAAATAAACGCGACAACATCGATAAATTATGCAAAAGTTGTTTAAACATTTTTATGTATATAAACTTTGATCGGGCCAGTTTGAGAGCCGGTTATTTTTAGGAGTTGCGCAAATCTACCGGTACATTGAATCTATAAATTAATGGAAAACGAAAAAGTGCGCTTGCGCGAGTTTATAATGTTATGCAATTTGCGTATGTATTAGATACTTTATCGACGACATTGCCTTGTGCGGTTAAAGAATGTGCCACACAAAGCGACGAAATCAATCTTTAAATACGTTACGCAAATTTGTTTACCAGGTGACGCATAGCGGTTAATGTATGCAGGGTTGCCGCTTCTCATATGTATAATAATTTAAATATCCACCCCCTGTACATGATTTAGCGAAGAGTGAATATTATGCGTATAATATCTAATTGCTAATTCTGAATAGCATATTATGTAACAAGTTTCATAAACGACACTTTAATTACGAGTTTTCTTTAGTACGATCGTTCTCAAATCTAAGAGAAAAGGACTAGAATACAATTTTTCTTAATCGACTTCCTTAATACTAAGCCCTAATGACTATTACCGAATATACATTTATCTCCTAAAGAAACATCAAATGCATGTTATTTCGAAAAGTAGGACGATGAGCTAAACAATTTTCTTCTAGTCTTTTAAAAGACACTTTTTTAAATACACTTAGGGTAGTGCCTCAAAAAAAAAAAAAGTAGCTGAAATGGGAAATCACATGACGAGGAATACAGTGTATTCCTTACAACTAAGTTGTAAGATCTCTGCTTAGTGAAATTGACTAAAGTGTAAAGTGTACGCTAAGAAACCTCGCACTATATATACATCGCCTTTCATCAATGATCCGACTGACCGAAATGATTTTAAGAGTGATGCACAACTTTCAAGAGCGGTTATCAATGAGCGACGACGAACATGAGCCTCGCTGGACTGACATTAAAATCCCATTATTATTGCTTCATTTAGATGTAATTAAAAGTATATCAAAGTCCTTTGTGATAGGGGTAAAAATAATTTAGAAAGGATGCATCTGCAGTGAGAAAACACAAAATTTTTTCGGAAAAAACTGTTTGTTGAACTACTTCGTTTGAAACAAATAAACTAGGGGGAGTTTTATCCAGCGGTTGTAAATTGCTGCGCTTTTTGAAAACAGTATTATTTAGATTTATAGTAAAAAGTGGTTGAAATTCGGGTACCTCGACATTTGAATCAAGTTATTGCGATATTATTAGTACGGACCATTCCTGCCTTATAACTAAGCATTTCAAATTTATTTTGTTTTTAAGTACTTTTTTTTAATTTTGAGTCATTTATCGTCGTTCTTGGACGACATTGTTTTTGACAAATAAAAAAAAAATACCAAAACCAATTTTTGTTTACCAGAACCAATTATAATTTCAAAATAAATTTAAACATTTTGGTATATTATGAGTTATTGATTTATTTATTTGGGATAGGGATACACAAGATGATATTGTTAATTGTGTCGTTGGGTACTTGTGTTAAGAAGTAGTTTTGGTCACTCTTACTCTGCTACGAATCTGCTGTATGTAGGATTTTCACGATTTATTATATTCTTTGGGTAAATTTAAACAAAATCATCTGAACAATAACACTCACCCACCTAGATCAAGTTCCCAAACTTCGGTCGAATACAGTTCATCGAAAGATTGTATATAATCCATACCTTCCTCTAACTAACGTTTTCTGAACAACCAAATTGCTGTGTTAATCATATAATTAAAAGCTAAATAATTAAACGACCGACAGTTTGTTACTGCATCGTACGCGTATTATTTTCGACAACTTTTTTATGGTTATTATGTGACATTGAACCAGTGGCGTTGGTGCGAATTTCGCTATCAATACAGTGCATAAAAATGTAAATCAAACAAATCAAGTTTTATGTTTCCTATGGGAATCTCGTTTCGTTCATTGATGATGATTTTCGTCTTTAGATATTTTTAACCGTGCAACGTCCATTTTTTATTAATCATATTATATTATATTCATTAATAATCTGTTACACCATTGGCTAATGAGCTCCGTTAAGCAGAGTAAAGACAAGAACAATGGAAAAGTGTTCCGTTTCTCGGAACGTATATATTAATAAGTTAGATATCTGCATTAAAAAAATTTTACAGTAACAGAAAAATTTAAGAAGCAGCTTTAGAAATAAAATTTTATATTCCATTTCGCGCTCATTGCATCCCCATGATAAATCTTGCAGCACTGTTCAGGTTTTTTTTTTAAACGGAATGGAATACCTAAAAGAAGTACACTTTTGATACAAAAAGGTTTTCAAATTTTGAAACCTATTTGACTATACCTGTTCAGGGTTATTATGGGATTTGGTATAAGTTAAATCTATAGACATGGTTAGAAAGAATTATTCGTTTTCTCTGTACCAAAAAAGCATAAATCCGACAAATGCGTAAAAACGAAAGAACTTTTTAATCCAATTCTCACCCAACTAAGAGATTATACAGAATGATTCACATATACTGACCAAAAACGAAACCTCGTAATCTTTGATGTTCTATCCCTATCGCGAGATGGCGCAGCTTCCTATAAAGGCGTAGGGCCGCGCTCGCTAGTCAGTCAGTTTCTAAAAAAGAACATGGGACGCGCAAATATAAATCGACGTATATAGCGTTGTGGCTTTGTTAATTTCGGCGTCACGTTTGAATAATCCGTATTAATTAATAGTATCAAAGGGTATAGACCAAATGATAAGATTACTGGACGCGCCCTGTTCTCTTTTCAAGTATTTTATATAACGACGGTATCAGACCTAACTACTAACTACACTGGGTGGGAGAGTGCAGGACACTTCTCAGTTCAGTTTTATTTATTTATTTTCTCTTATCAGGCGGGTATTTATGGAGACAAAAAAAATTAAATTCAATAGATTTGTGCCTTTTTTCGTAGAATATCGTGGCGTAATTAAAAATAGATATATATGGATCTTTTAGTTTTCTCGATAACATCAAAACTAACATTTTCTTTATGGGACACTTTGTATCACAGTATATCAAAAAATTGATCTTTTTCGTGCGGTTTTAATAATATATAATACAGAACAGAAATATTTTTTTTTTAGTTGGCCACCGATTTAATTATTATTCCTTTTTTAAGTACAATTGCTCTAAGCATTTTTTGACTCTGCTCTAAGTTCTTCTACATTATTTTTTCGAATTTTGTATATTTTATTTTCCGTATCTATTTTATCCCTTTCTCTTCTTTGCTGTAATTTTTACCAAATGATTCATAATGCTAATCCATATTTATTTAAATTATGACGCACCCTTTGAAATGTAATTTTTTCGCTGTCCTCATTCCGCTCAAAATATAAATGTAAAGCTGAATCGTTATTTGTATTACTCTCGATATAGCACTCAACACGTTTTACTTCGAAAAGAGAATAAGAAAACTAATACTCAATTCAATGAGAATTTAATTTTATTCATTAATTTTCATATATATTCATGACCAATAAAAAATCATTTTCCACTCCGTTAGATGTTTAGTAAAAAGCAAAATATTGAGTGTTATATTATATTGTAATCCCAAGGAAAAACAAAAATGCATTTTGTTTAAAAGCTCAGATACAGCGCAAGGTTTTAATCTCCATATACAGTGTGTCGCACTTAAGCACTGTACACACTGTCAAAATCTTTGTTCATGGTTCGATTTTGATCATTCTGTTTTGCCGGGCAGATCTTACTAAAGAGAAATGAAACGGTTTTTTCGTCTAGCATGGAGTAAAGTCATGGCTAATTAACACAACACAGCGGAAGCAGAAAATCGAGAAGTACTTTTGGACATTTTTTCAAAAAAGTTATGTTAGTGTTCTAGTGTTAGTATATAATGTAAACAATATTAAAATATAAATTAGCGAGTGAATTTGACTGTCGAATATTCAGTTCTCCACGGTAAACTTGGTTTTACAAAGGAAACAGTATACCGACTTCGACCAATTTTGATGTTGTTTTTAGATGAGAATTAAAAATCCTTTTTAATTAAAAAAAATACAGATTCATTCATATCCAATCCTCTCTAATCATAGATATTTAATTTTAAGAAAATCATTAGTGTCTTTCAGTGAAATCTATCCAACCAAAAAGGATTGTCAAAATTGAACCATAAACGAACATTCTACAGGAATAATTCTTAAGCTAACGCCCGCGCTATTTCGAGCACCCTGTAATAGAACTTTACGGAAATTAGTATAGTTAGGTTTTATATAGTCCTGAATAAGAATTCGACACTTTTTTTTTCTTAAAGAAATTTGTAATAGCCTATGTCAATGTTTGGCATAAAAAATTAGTCCCAGTTAGCCATGACTTCAGGTTGAAGTAATAATGTTTTAATGCGTTTTTGAGAGATCTATCTTAAGCGAAACGATATTTCAAACACCCTGTATTGAAACGTTATAAAAATTGGCATAGTTGGGTTCCAATCACATCTGAATAAGAATTCGTTGCCAATTTATTTTTAAAAAGTCTCGAATAGCACTACTCTCTTCTCTCTCTTTTGTTAAATAGTCTCAGTTGGCCATGACTTTAAGTTGAAGCAATAAGCAAAACAAAGTTTTGGTGCATTTTTCAGAGAACTATCCAACAAATTTTGTTTTATCAACATCGAACCATAAACAAAGATTTTACAAGAGTGTTCGGTTCTTAAATGGGACACCGAGTGATCAGAGATAATAAAAACTGCAATGGTTTGTATCTTCTATCTCAACCTAGTTTGCGAAGACTTAATACCGCCATTAAATAAAAGATTTAAAAAAATAGAGTAGATTTAATATCTCAGTTTGTTCGTGTATCTTTCCTTTTATCTCATACCCTCTAATAATCAACAAAACAAACCAGACTGTACGTTTTCGAAAAACATTCTGAAACGTTAACACAAATCCATGTAACAAATAGTAACAAATAATATTATGTTTATACACAAATTGAGTCCTCCACCTCTACTTAAATTTTCGCCTTTCTCCTTTCGAAAGAAGAGTTTGTTTCCCTTTAAAAGTGTCCAACTTGAGCCATCCTGTGCACCCGTTCAATAGGAACGTGGATGGGAGGATGATTCAAAACAGCGTCTGGTGTGATATCCGGTGCATGTTGGCACGATGAACCACATCACAAATCGGGTGCTAGCAGTGTTGTCACGTTGTTGTAATTGTTTTTACTGAATTACACGGATTCGAAATCTTAATATTGAATTCACCCACAAAAAGTTTTATTTTAGTGAGCGACAGCCGCAATCGGTTCCAATCACTGAACAAGGGTAATTAAATGCTCGACCAGGAAATCTGGCGACCCCTGTTGCGACACTTTAATCCAGATATATGATTTTCAGGTTCGCGTTTTTGCGCGGCATTATGTCAACAATGATTTAACTCAATACTCGACAAATATTAATATTCGATCAAATTGGCCCATTAAATCGGTTTTGTTGCTTTTCTATCAAATATATAGAAAGTCGATTTGACGTATAACTGCGGACAAACACGTTATCTAATTAAAGTTTGAACCTGGAAAAATTAAAGATTTTAACGAACGATAAACATAAATTGAAAGTTGAATACGTATATTTTGGTTTTGTTTCTGTGTCACTAACAGGAACACCGTGGCTGGTTATAAGTATGAGTAGATACATGATTTATTCCTTTCATGCCAATAATTGATGATTGGCGTGATAGGTACCAAAATTACTTTCATTTTATTCATATTTCCTGACGGAATATCAATAAAATTTGATTTCAAAATATCGCCAGCTGCGGCAACGCTGTATCCTTCCCTTTATGCTGGTAGCAGAAGATATTGATTTTCCCTCGAATTTTGCTTTAAAATCCGCCTGCCAGAACGTCGCTATCCCCGTCTGGCAAAAAATTGCATGCGCTGCAGCAGAACCCCTCCGGACTAAATTAATCGATTGACGATTGTTATTTTACCTTCCAGCATTCTACTCCTGGCGTATTCGTCCTGCGGAACATCCCCTAATCCTTTAACGGTGTTCATCGTGACGAAAGGCAGCGGGCATCACTCACAAAAACAACATAATTTCTTTCGCGTTAACAACCCTTTCTTCAATTAACTACCAGACGAAATCGTTAATAATTTCATGGCAATACGAGAAAGAAATCGAGCGATGAAAAAAGGAAACCGTCGACACCGTCGCGTTTGACGATCGTTGTCCGAGAACTAAATTAATCAAATCAACTCTGCACGACAAGTGCGACAGCTGATCGCGGGCGGCGACCAAAGTTGCGAAAACGCAGCGCTCACTTGTTTCGCCGGACGTCGGTGGCGTCGCGGCGATCTGTTTACGACCCAAGGCGGTTGCCCGGAGACGGCGGGCGGTGGTTGCCACTGTTGCCGGAGTCACGAGGTTACGGAAATTTTCAAAAAACGAATATGACGAAACTGGGTTTTAATTTCACATATTCAGTGGCTAACATTTTATTATACGTTTGAAATGATAATGGGAAGGTGGTCAAGACTGACAATTATAAAATACCAATTGCATATAAAAAATAGTATATTATATTGGTAAACGGAACTCGAGTCATAAACGAGTGACTTAAGAAGCCTACTACGCGTGTTGCATTCTATACTTTTTTTTGACCGTTACTTTTTGGGGGCATTTTTGCAAAAACAACACGAATTGCGATTGCTCTCAAACCCGTGGGACAATGAAATTGACGTGTTAAAAATGACACTTTCCGCACGCTAGATTAGGTTTTTTACAGAAGGGAGTGGAAAAAGTAATTTCTAAACTTAAAATTTTTAATAGTTTGCTAGTGGGAAGTAGGCTATGGCGAATCTGTTGTCCACTTTTGATTGGAAAACCTTCGCGGATTTTTGTATAAAGTTCAAAATCTTCAATGATCATTTTGTTGAGTTTTACGCTTTATACATATCGTTATTTATCCCACAAGTTTAATACTGAGTGCTATTTAAGTTAACTTCAATGTTAAAAATCATTTTGATTTTTCTTTTTTTTTTTAATGCCATATCTTCACATATTTGTATTTTGTTTATACTTCTTTTTACATTATCATAAGTCTTTTTGAAGATTTTGGAACACTAAATTGATCGCGTTAAGAGTCGAATCTTGTTATGTATATCTAATTTTTTTTTTGATATTGCTTTGCTGTTTTCAACACATTAGTTCTAGCAACTTACTACTACCAATTTAAAACTGTAATTGAGTAACTTATTGAAAAAAGTAAATTTACATATTGTTTTTTTACTACGTTATTGAACAATCCATATGTTCTTAATTAAAATAAAAAAAACAATATACAGGGTGGTTCAGTACAAAAAAATAAGCCTCGATGATTTCTGGTCATTTAAAATTCTAAAATCAATAAAATAATATTCGTGAATGCAATTTGGCAACGCCGCGAATAATTCAACTATCAGGGGGTGATGAATCTTAATGCGGGGTCCACATCATGAATAGAATCATTCCAGCACCTATGGGCATGGCTGCTTATATTGATCCCATCGTGTCACTAGCTGGAAGATGTCAGACAACGCGGCGATATTAACTAATCAAGTTTTACAGGACTATTTATAAGTTGACTCACTCCTTTCCGCACCGCTCCTGCTGCTATTGAGAAGCGGAATTCGCCCTCAGTGGATTTTATTTCTTCTCGATAGCTTGGTGCAGTTAGAAACTGGGTGCGTGCAACTATTCAATTTTAGTGTGTTTCGTGGATCGGTTAAATCCATATAGGTACTAGAGATATAGAGGACCTGCCTATGCTCATAATATAGGAACATGGTATGCACAAAAAAATAAAAAAGGTCCGGTCAACGTGTGCATCTGCGAGATTTTAAATTTCGGCATTCAACAACCAACATGGCCGCTGACAGATCGTCCATAAGTATAAATGAGGCATTTTTATGGCAGTATTTTTTCAAAATATGCCTAGATCGCGTCAAACGTTCTGTAAAAACGACTTAGGTATGTGGAAATCACTATTTAGAAAGAGAATGGCGCTAAGTGCAGCTTAGTAGATAAAATGTAGAGGCTGTACACGTAAAAACCATTGTACTCTTTACAAAATATCAATGTCGCCTGCGGCGTATCAGTTTTGACCATAGTAGGGCCCCTCTTTGTCTTATTCGTAAGACATGGTCTGGTTTTTTTGCAGGCGTTCGGTCTTTACTGTGAGGGGTTCATTTCATATTTTAAAAGGTCTACTAGGAGGTCTTTTTTTATTGGGTTTATTGTCTTTTATCCATTTTGCACATCTGTTCTTGTCCAATCTATCTATATAACTTTTCCAGAATCGTCCCAACTGTACCACATCCTGCAAATGGAGTTCTTCCCGTATGGTCTCACTTCTTATCCCTTATCTCTCAGTCTTAGCCCTTGAACATTTCTTAACACTTTCATCTCTGTTGTCCTTTGTTTTCGGCGATTCTATCCTCATCTCTAAAGCACTGGTCTCAGCTCTGTCCTATAGACCTTGCTCTCAGTGGTCACGTATTTGTTCTTCTAAAATTCACCTCTCCGGTAGACTCTGATTAGTCTCTGTGTGTTGTTATTTCCCTTGCCAAATAGAAACATTTCAAACTTTGTTGTGCGCTGCAAGTTTACTTCTTAATGGATTCTCTTGCATTACCTAGGACTCTGCCTTTCCTATAGATATCTGCATATTGAATCTTGTTACTGTTAGTTCGCGTTTATTAAATATCATTCTTTGCCAGTCGTCAGAACGTCCACATAATTTTTTTCAATGCCTTCTCTTCCATTCTGTATCCTCCATCACGTTTTCATTTTAGTTTTATTGTTTTTGTTAAGTTGTTCTATTGCCTGTATATAATCTTCTAGAATGAAATTTTGCGGCAGTATTTCTATAACGTCAGCTATTCTTGCTTTTTCAGGTCTACCAATCAAATGCGAATTAACATCTCGTCTATAGAAATACAACCAGAAACCCTTAATCCGTAGTTAGTTTTGTGCGCATACAGCAATAAACATTTCTTCATTATCATTGATTCCATGATGACCTCCGATATCTCATATTCCAAAATGTTTTATCCCAGCTTTCGATTCGTCAAACCAGTGTGACTATAATCGTTTTGTCCGTTTCCTCGCTAGATTATTTCCAAATTTCAATCCGTTGTCCGAGACTTTACTTGAAGTAATTTGAGCATTGATGCCTTTTTACACTGGGGAGAGTGCTAGCCTCGCCCACGAACCCTCTTACTCTGTTCGGGCTGAGCGTATGAATCCACATAACCACCAAGAAGGCGCAGAGAAGGAGCTTGTATAACGAAATGATATTGTGGTTCATCTTGTTTTAGGTACTTTCAAAAAACTATAGTGTTTGCATCTAGTTACTTAAAAAGTAGTCCAACATACTTGGAAAATATATGTTATTTTTATTCACATTCATGGAGTATGACCATATAAATATTAGATAACATAGTGGCCCTCCTACTGTAAAAATTGATATGCCTCAGGTGGCTATAATATTTTCGTAGAGATGAGAATGATCTTCGGCAGTAAGCGTATTAGGAAAATGTTGGTCAAATATTATAATAATATTTTAAAACATTTATACAATATATAACAATAGAATTAAAAATTTCTACATCAAGAAAACTAAATTGAATAATATAGATAATTTACATAATAACAACAGCATTATTGTTAATAAATTTACGTTTTCTAATAAACAATATTTATTTACCCTAAATAACCTGATGAGTTCGAATGAGCTTAGAATGTTAAAGTGTCCACGCCTACTACTGCAACTTGTATCCGAAGCCAAGTCAAGTAACAGTCGAATAGAAATGGTTTGCTAATATTTGAGTAAGACAATTAATTAATCTTGTCAATCCTGGAATGCCTCGTAAATGCCTATTCTTATCCCAGTTATCCTCCTCTGGAGTAGACCCAATTAAAATTATATGTTTTGGTTAGTTTATTATTGCTTCTCTGCAAAACACCGGCTTTGCACATTGACATTTAAACACGATCGATATTTTTCACAAACCACACACCACAAAAAATAGGCGCCGTTCTCTGCTGACAATAAATTTATGGACAGTGTTATACATATCCTCTAAAATTTGCTGATATTGCATCTTGTTTGCGTATCTTGCTACTTCACAAATATTGTGGAAAGAGAATTCTAAAAGATTTTTACAATTTCCACTTATAGGTGAAAAATAAAAATTACTTGCCGATATAGCCGAGTTACTGTGCCTTGACTTCGATGATCGGGAGAAATCGACACATACGAGATACAATATGGAAGAGGACGTATCAAATCAGTATCACAACTCCATAGGACATGATACTGATCATTTCGCGTCCACAAATTTTGGTGACATGCGATGAAGATGCAATGTACATCCGTCCTAATCCGATCGATCGATCAAAAAATGCTCATCGAGATGCAAATTATTACAGTATAGGCTAAGATGGAGAATTACTTTCCTCAACAGAGGAGCATCGAAAATCGCATAGAATGATTATATTATATGGAAAAAAATTTAAAATGTATTTATTACAATTTATAAAAGTAAACAATTTGTTTCCTTGATAAAGTTTCGTTGATATTTACTAAGCGAGGCACCAACCACCAAAAATTTTCATCATTATGAATCTGACCATGCAGATACTAAATCAATTAAAGCAAACTCGTGCCACTCCAAATTTTAAATTCCTTTCACCTAATTTGACGAAACGTCTGACATTCAAAAAATGTCTAGCCCGACGTTTCGAGATGAAACGGAAATTTAGATAGGTGACTGGCTGTGAATATTTCGAATTGATCGAGAGGTAATTATCTGCAAAACAATCGGTCACGCAAAAATGAATCTTTATCCCGGCATTGTCTGAAAAGAAATTGGCAGCTTGGAAAGTGTCTGCCGTTGATATTTACAAACTTGAACATTTTGGACGGGTAAAAGGGAAAATAATGCGAATAATTCTTTTCTATCTCTCTCGATTCGTTACCGAATACCATACTTTTTCGATTTAAAATTTTATATTAAAGAACAGACAACATTGGATCGTATTTGCTTATATCTTGATTTTTACACTAATTAAACATTATTTATATTTTGTGGATATGGAAGTGAACAGATATAGAGTAGATTCTTGATAATTCATGATCTATGCCTATTTCAGTTTTTATTTTGGCAGTACAAGTTGGTAAAATGTTGTTACTACAATGATGTCAACCAAAACAGATTTTAGGGAAAACCTGTTTGTTTTAAGTCAGTATACGGTATATGAGAAACGAAGAAAGATGAGTAAGAACTAATTAAAATGAATCACAAATGACTTTTCCTGCAATACCCTACATACAATAATTTTTTCTGCACTCCTATTCGGGTACTTATTCTAAAATACCTAACTATGCACTAATCAGGCGTGCGCACATTCTCACTTTAAATCGACAGCTTCATTAAACACTTTGGCGAGTCAACCAGGGCGTTTCCGGTCTTTTAGTTACAGGTTGGGAGCGATTAAATGTTTCCGGTGGATTTAAAACACTGATGGATATTTTGTATCAGTTATGGTGGTTTTGCATTCATCGCGTCATTCAGTGAATGTATTCGTGCAATGTGGCCAATATCGACCCAAAAAGCAATGGCAGTTGGAAAAGTATATTATACAGCACATTCATGATATTGCTGACAGCTAAATTAATTTATTTCAGCTGTAACGTAAAAACTTTGAAGCAGTTTTTGTTATAACTTACGCCTACAAAACAATTATATTGTGACTTATTCCACTATTCCGCGGTACTTTGAAGCGAGGTTTTAAGCAATTATTTCACAAGAGTAAGATTTTTTTTTTCAGAGTAACATCGGCAAATTTTACTTTTATATTGTTTGGAGAATTTTAATAATGCCGTCCTTAAAAACAAGTGAATGGAGACAAATTAAAGGTGCTTTTCGCATTTTGCCACCGAAGTCTTATTATGGCACAGGGTGTGTTAAATTAGTGAAAATTTCATAACTTGCAACGTCTCTATTAATAGCGAAACTCAGCAAATTACGTAATGTGTACAAGGTGAAGAACGTCATTAAAATACTGTAATTTTATAACAGTTTCGTAAAAAATTCTAATTGTATAAAATGATTTAAATTTTTAAGACCCTTAATGCAATTTACTAAAGACGGTGAGTAAAAAAGGATTCAAAGAGTACGTCTCATTTTTTATGTATGTAAACGGGATAGTCAATTTAAGCAAAGTACACGCACCAGGCTAAGTTGTAGAAAATTTTGCGTATTTTTCATGGTTTCATAAGTACGTCTCTGCAGAATACAAACTTGTCCTAGAAGCCCCAAAACTGCGTTTTAACTTCATTTTTATGCAGATGATGCTGCTGCTGTAGATATGTAGATGTCAAATATTTTGTAATTTTCGAGAAAAATTAATGGATGAAAGTTTTTTTTTTCTCAGAGCGTAGACCAAAATTTTACTAATATAACTGAATACAACTGATGAGACCTTTCCTTTTCATTCAATCTAAAAATAATAATGTGCCATAATAGCATACTATGAGCATAGCATATATGAGTTTGATTTGGTACGCGTGGGTGAGTCGTTAATAAGAAAGTCACTGAAGAAGTTCATCAAAGTCTTGCACACTATACTTTTTTACAGCAATAAGCACGAAAATATTCTCTGAGCGACCAAATATGAGACCGTCAGAATTGCTAAACGATATCCGTGGCTAAAATCTACCGAGAATATCCGCTTCGTGCCAAATCAAAAATGGCGTTTATCAAACTTGTTCAATCTGTTTCCATTTTCCATTTATAAGTTCTGTTGAGTATAAAGTAGATCAGTGTGTTCCTTAATAAGTTTATGGCAACAAATGCGCCTCTAAAATGTATTCTAATAAAGAACGAGTCGTGTATCAATTACAATAAAAATATTAAATAGGTCTAATATTCGTTGAACAGTCACATTTTATTGTGATCGTTGTTATACTTCGGAATTTTATTTATTTTGTGGTTTATTTTTGTTGCTATGTAACTATGTAATCAAGATTATTAGGATCGTGTTTTCAAATCTCATTATTCCAAATTAACGAATTTGATATTTATTTTATATTTTAAAATTAGGTAAACGAAACAGTCGATATAGATGGGAACAGTTGATGTTTGGACGTTCATTCAAAACAAATTAGTTCAAAAAACAAGTACGGTGAAAAAAAATCCTTTAAAACATAAAGAAATACGAGATTCCCGCAGGCATATATTAAAATACCACGCAAGGAAATTAAATTTAACGCAGTAAAAGTACGACCTAAATGGTCGTCAATTTAAAACCATAATAGCTCGTTAGAAGTGTGAGATTTTTTATGCATACCTCGCAGGTCACGTTATCGCATTGTCAGTCTTGAGTGGTTTTTATTTTTTTGCGGAATTCTGTCTACATGGTTTGTCTATAGTAAACAATAACGAAGAGATGATAAATAAACAACTGACGTATTCATGGTCGAATGAAAAGAACTTAACTGAGAAAATCAAATTGAATCGATCGATCGGAAAAATATTCTATAGCATAGGTCAGTGTTTGGGCCGTGGAAAGGTTTAATCCGGCCCGTTTGAGGTGAAAAAATTAAATCGAAGGATTTAATAAAAAATTTATCATGTCAACAACAATTATTTCAGAGAGCTAATCATTCTCAAAGATGCGCTACGAAAGCCAGTTATGTGTTGGCTTATAATATTGCTAAATCTAATAAAGCATTTTCAGATGGAGATTTTATAAAGCAGTGCATGATAGATGTGTACGACATTATGTGCCCTGAAAAGAAAAATGATTTTCAGTCACTGTCTCTCCCAAAAAGAACGAGAGAATTGAAAATATTGATAAAAATCTAATTTCACAATTACCATGGATGAAAGTACAAATATCAGCGATACTGCGCAGTTACTCACTTTGAAATTACAGAAGAACTTGCAGTCAATGAAAGGAACAATGTGTTTACCTATTGATAAGTTATGTAATGTAACTATAGATGGTGCCCCTAATATGGTTGGAATCAATCAACGAATTGTTGGGAAATTTAATTCTAAGTATCCGGAAAATGATGTTTTTTTTGCATTGCCTTATACATCAGGATGCTCTCTGTAAATCTGCTTTATAGTTAATATTGTTGTTAAACTAGTAAATATGATTCGTTCCAGAGGATTATTACATCGCCAGTTTCAACAGTTTTTGGAGTCCGTACATGCTGAGCATTCCGATATCCTGTATTATTCAAAAGTTCGTTGGTTAAGTGTATTTGAAAGAATTTGGGAATTAAAAGACGATATTGTGAATTTTCTTCTTGATTAACATTTATAATCAATGTGACGTCTAAGAAAACGAAACGTGACTTTCTGATCAGTTTCTTCACGATATTTGGCAATACTTGAAGAGTTTCAAATTACAGTTATTATTATTTGCTAATCAGATCTCTAAATCTGATTTTTCTCATTTTCAAAGAATACAATCTTTAAAATTCACTATATCAAACAATAAGATAAAAAAATACGAAATTAAATTGAGAAAACTATCTTCAGAGTTTAAAAGGAGACTTCAGGACTTTAGAAAAATGGAACCAGAGTTTAGTATTTTTGCGACCCCATTCAATGTTAATTACGAAGAAGTTGATGCAAAATTTCAACTTGAGTTAATAGAACTGAACTGTAATACTCTCCTGAAACAAACTTATCATCCAGTACCATTACTAGAATTTTATAAAAATTTAAGTCCAGATAAATTCCCAAATCTAACTACTCATGCAATGAAGATAATGACAATGTTCGGCTCATCTTATCTATGCGAAGAAATCTTTTCAACAATGAACCATAGGAAAATTTTAAGAAACAGAATTACAGATGAGCACCTTCCATCAGTTTTAATTTTTTTTTTTAAATATTTTTATATTATCAATGAAATTTTTTATTTGCAAAACTTGTGTTACGTTTTCAGACAATTTTTATAGCAATCGATAAGGTAGGTACGGTACTAATTTCGAAATAAAGATTATTTTCTTCTTGGTCTTTAGAACCCGCTTTCGAAAGAATTTTTTTATATGAGCGGTAGTTAATATGTGAAAAGTTTAGTATTTTTTTAAAACCACATTGTAATCTCTAAATTCAAATTTTTTGTTTATTATGCTTTGCTCAAGGAGAGTGGTGAGGGGTGATCGTAGAGTTTCGGAAGTAACTTAGACTTACAAAAGAAAAAGAACAAAAGAATAGAGAAGAATTCATTTCTTCAATGGTTTTGCACATTTTAGCATTTACAAATTAATAAAATTGGTAACTGGTAAAGATATAAAATGTTACTTTAGTTATTCCTCCAAGGTATTGGAAAAACGTAATAAAGATAAATAACGAAATGTTATTTCGATTTTTAATATCGTCATAGTATCTTTATCAATTAAAGTTTAATTTGGTAACATAGAGATTTAATTAAAATGGGATTGTTGTGTGTGCTGTTTGGCCTTTATTTGACTCTCTAATCGCCGGAAAAAAAATATCGCTGAATTTATGAAAATGGCATCTGGTGGCAAGGTAAGGAATCACAATCGCGTCACTCATAGCACTCCAAGTTTATTCAAATGCATTTTTGGAATTATCGACATTTCTTTCCTAACATATGTGGATAGCCTTCACCAGTTTCCTTGTAGAGATTGAGCAGAGAGCATTAAACAAAAAATATTTGAATTTGTCTCAGTTTTAAAATAATACTTCCTGTAACCACGGTTAATAGAAAAAAAGCAAGGAAAATAATATGCGGAATTTTCTCTTAGCTGATCAAATTAATAATGTTTTTTTTTTTGCAAATTTCTAGATCCGTCCCTCGTTGCCCTTACTGGGATACCGGGATACCCTAGTTCTCTGAAGAAATTTTTCAACGGTATATTTTTGCAAACCTCGAATACATTCAATCAGTGACGTGGGACGTGGCATCAGAACCGACAACCGGCAATATAGCACCAGTGCCTAAAATCTACCGAAAACTTTCGATCGTTCCCAAACCCGTTACCAAAATACGGGAACCGTCCGAATCCATATGTTTTGGGCGTTGTTTTTGCGCGTCGTGCCTTTTCCGGAGAAACTTTTACTTTGTCAAGCTCTTACTTTCTTTACACTACATACATCCGATACATCTCTTGTAAAGAAAAAAAAGTAAAAGTCACTTACGACCACGTTCCACTGCGACATATTTAACATTGCCAGTTCGGCGCACCGTAAATTGGATTGTACCTATATTTTACTAATGAAATTCCAAGTTCGTAACAATACTTAGTCACTTTTCGAAACACTTAGATTTAGTTTCATTTGCAAAAGAAAGTGGTCCTTAAATTGAGGTTTCTTTTTCTTCTAAACCCTGACTCGAAAAAGATTCTTTCGGTGGTTTAGTGTTTTCACTTTTATTTTATTATAATTGGGCTTTGAACTTATGGTTTGCGTGTTATCAAAATAAATAAGAACTAAAAGTTCAGATTTTCACGAAATTATATATTTTTAGTTTTTATCAAAACGTTTGATAAAGACACGGTGTTGTCGAAACTATTGTTATGTAAAAATATATAATTTCGTGAAAATCTGAACTTTTAGTTCTTATTTATTTTGATAAATGGATTTTTATTAAGTATTATATTGTGTTATATTTTGCTTTGAGTTTTTTTCAGTTTTTGTAAATTTTCCAAACTAATCAAAGATTACAATCCAATAAAAACTATTAACACCTATGAAAAATTTTAAAAATTCACTGAAGAATCAAAAATTAAGAAAACCTTAGCAAATTTGACACCCAAATCTATAATTTTGTCGAACAGTAGGTAACTAACGCAGCCTCCGAAACATAGCATCATTTATGGTTTTGCCCACTTTTGCTTTAAATGAACAATTCTCAATAAATTGGAATGAATGGGCCCTTTATAATTTTTTTTTAATTTGACGTTTGTTTTCCTTGTAGAAAGTGTATCTATGGATTTCTCTTACTGAAACCCTTTGCAGTTGACTTCCTTATATACGCCTGTGTTCGTTACTGGTCTGTGTTGAAATGTTAAAAATAAATATATACAGAGTGATCAAAACACAACATTAACATCTTAAATGGAAAAATATTTAAAAGTAATTTTCTAAAATTTTATCGTATTTGGCATTTTAAATAACGGCGACGTCGCCTATTTGAAAAAGTTCTAGATTTCGAATTATTTGACAAAAAGAACGAGCACTACAATTTTCTAGTTATTTTAATGACAACGTTTTCCTAAAAAAAAAAATCTTCTTCTTCTTCTTCCTGTGCCTTATCCTCAGTGGACGTTGGCGATTACTATGGCCCATCTGATTTTATTTGCTGCAGCCCGAAATAGATCCATAGATGTCATTCCCGTCCATTGTCTTAGATTTCGCAGCCACGATATTCTTCGTCTTCCAGGACCTCTCTTGCCGTTAAGCTTGCCCTGCATAATAAGCTGGAGTAGGCTATATTTCTGGTTTCGCATAACATGGCCGAAGTATGATAGTTTGCGTTCCTTGATTACGTTTAAGACCTCTTTTTGTTTTCTCATACGCTGTAGGACGGCTTCGTTGGTTACGCGGTAGGTCCATGATATTCTAAGCATGCGTCTGTAGCACCACATCTCAAATGCTTCCAGACGTTTACATGCAGCGTCGGTTAGAGTCCAAGCTTCCACCCCATGTGTTAGTATTGAGAAAACGTAGCATTTAAGAACTCTGACTCTGAGGTGTAAGCCTATATTTAGATTGCACAGCACGCTTCTCATTCGGTTGAAAGCTGTTCTACCCTTCTCAATTCGGATCTTAATTTCATTTATTTGTTCCCATTTATTGTTAAGAAATGTGCCCAAGTAGTTTATCGATGTAAAAAAAAAAAAAAAAAAAAAAAAAAAAAAAAAAAATAGAATTGAAATATATAACAATGATGATATTTTTTAAAACACGGTTCTATTAATTGCCTAAACCTAATGGGCCGTAAAGTTTTAAAGTTTTCTATTATTCGTTTTACATATGGCTCTTCTTTTTAAAGCAGAAATGACTAAGAATTGGTAGATTTTCGGCAGTTAATATGAAAATCACACCACTAGTGCTGCATTACCTGCTTTTTTCCTTATTTAATAGATTTTAACACAAATAATGCACCTGAACTTATAGGCTGTTGCAATAACGCCACTTTAGTCACGAGTTTTATGAACGTATTTATAAACTCCGGAAGGGGATGAATACATAAATGCAGATCCACCGCAACTGACTGACTGGAGGTTTTAGGTAGATTTTCCTACGTCAGACGTCACTCAGTGAATGCATTCATGCTGTTTTGCAAAAATGCTCCCAGAAACCAATGATCAGGCTCGTGACTAAAATGTCGTTTATCAAATTTGTTTCATAATATATCAGCTACTTCCAATGATACAAATTTTGTTAGAATTCGCTAGGACTGGTACGCAGCAGTGTTTAGTGTTCAATAAAGCTGAGGTATTTTAGTGTAGGGAGTAGAAAAATGCACTTTATGTAGAGAGGTTAGTCAGTTTTGTTTTGTATTTTTCCTATGTGCGGCTGCACATAGAAAATGAAAATTTTATAGTTTATCTTATCCTTTTAGCGTTGACATAATATAAGCGCCCTGGCGAAAAACATTTGGAAAATCTTGCGCCGCTATTTTCTATGAAACAACATTTACCACTTAAAACAGGTTTGTAATAAATTTCGATTCCTTCATTCTAAATAATCGATAAACCGGTATTTTTGCTCAAAATGAGAATAATAAATTAAATTGTCAATAGTCAATTACTTTAATTACAACTTTGATACTAAAAAAATATTTACCTCGTTTTTCCAGAGATCTAAGAGAATTTCGTAGATTATGCATCTTTTTTGTTAGTTTTTGTAATTTTTAGTTAATTTAGTGTTCATTTACATTATTATTTTTTGAATGCAAGAATTGAGACTTGAACGATAAGTATTTTAGAAAATCTGCGCATAAATTAAGAACGACGGAACAGATGAACCTTATTCCCAGGAATGGTATTTATGCGTGCTTGAGAACTATGAGAAAATGTAGCCTTACGAAAATTTTTGCTTTACAAAATATCCCACGACGAATCCGATCTACCCATTAATATTACAAAGTTCAACCGAAAATAATTAGCTAACATTTGCGCAGCTGTCTTCGTTTACAAATTCTCCGTACAGGCTCAATTAAGTCCGAGCCCGGGGCGTTGGTTTTGTTCTGATTTTTATTGATCGTTCATCGACGTCACGATCCCGGAGAGTGAGTGTTTGTTTTACTTTCGCTGCTTAACTGTCCCACGACGGGCGGTATATGGTACGAAAGATGCACGCGGGATAGCATTTTTTTTTTGTAATGGAGCTTTCGTTAGCAAGTTAATTATATAAATAAGCTGTCATTCATCCTATAAACGTAGCTAGTTAATTTTTAAATTTTAAATTTAAATAATAGTTTAAATTCGGATATCGCTCAACTGGGTCATTATCTCTTTTTTTAACTACTTTGGTTAGATTAATGCACATTTATTTATTTTTCAATGTTTTAAACAAGATAAATATACACGATAATATAGAAAAATTATCGTTACTATGAATACAAAAATGTCATTATCTAGGTTTTCAAAAAATTGTGATAAGGGTTTGAATTACTTTTCAATCCCGGTAGATTCAATATACCAATTCTTAATAATCCTGATGGTCAAATTTTTTCGATATTTTCGAAACATGACGCTTTTAAAACTTCATTACTGGTTTGGTCTAAAACATTGTGGGTGGAAAGATCCCACCATTCTGTTCGATACTCAATACTCAACACTCATTAATAAGTATTTAGACAAATTATAATATAGTTAGTCTTGAGCATGAAAAAATGAAAATTTTGCACAAGTAGACTTGTGTAAATGTCAAATTGGGGTTTTAGCTGTCAAGTTTTAATGTTTCAAATAATTAAATTTGTGCTTTATTTTCTAGTGATGAATTATTTTTGAATTTTTGTACCTCCATAGTCCTGTTTGATTTAAATTTGTTTTTCACCTCAAACTGACTATTAATTAGGTTGTATTGGAATCTTGCTAAAAAATGCCTTTGCTTGCTATCTTTGCATTCTTTGCACAAACTATCATATCTCATTTAGTTGAAAGCCTAAACTGAAATTAACGTATTAGCAACCAAAATCACTAATTAATAATAATATCGACGTATTTGTATTGGACACAGCACTGGCGTGATTTATCACATGAGCTATGTTTTCGGAAATATAATTTTAACTTGTTTCTGTTGCATTATGTCCTATTATACTGTTAGTTTTAAAAATGTCGAAAAACATCAAGTGGGCTATATTTTTTCAACGGTATTTTTAAGTGAATTTTCTGTTGATAACTATTAAACTATCAGTTTTAAGAAAATTAGACAGGCACTCACATTTTCTTTCATATATCTCGTTTAGAAAGGGGAGTCTCCCTGTACATCATTCTGCTGCAGTTTACCCTTTGCTTCTGTTTAATTGTGAAGTTTGCAGATATTTTCAGTGTTGCTCATAGAGGGAACAAAAATTACTAAAAAATGTCATATCATGTCATTTATTTTGTCAACAACGTTTCCCTATCCTGTCGTCTAATGTCAAACAGCTTTATTTCTAAATCTGAAAAAAATCAATATTTTCTGTCACATTGTTAATATCGCTTAGTTTAATTGAGCGTTTGGGAGAATTAAATTTAATATCTTTATTGAGAATATAATTTTTTTATGTAAAGGAAATTGTTTCCAAAAGTTTATTATCAATTTATTTATTTACCTATTCTTTATCAATCTATTTAGACGTTGACGTTTATCAAGTAGGCGTATTTTGTCACACGATATAATGTTTCGTTCTAGTCGTACAAATAACTTAACTGTTCATAAGACATGACATGACTTCTCAAATGTGGTCAATCCACAAACTGTGAGACACTATTTGAATAATGAGAGAAAAGAGAAATGATTTTGTAGAAAAGGTGAGTTACAAAGCCTATAGACTTTTCGGAAAATGTGATATTGACTGACGAAACAAAAATTAATATTTTTGTGTCTATTGAGCGAACGCGAGTGTGGAGAAAAACGAAAATTGCATTTAAACTTCAGCATCTGTGTCAAGCACAGGCATTATGCATCGGCATGTTTACCTAAATATACTGAGAGAACAATTTATGCTGGTATTCAAAAATTGGGACTTGGAAGGCGATACTTTTTTCGACAAGACTAAACTGGTGCAGACATGGTTAATATCTAACTTTCGGCAACAAGTGCGTCCCATTTTCATTGACCAGATATAACTGTGTGCAATAAATGACTACTAATAAGTTTCGTCGTTAATAAATAGTCAGTTTGCGATTCTACATGTTTATTTACTACAGAATAAGTTTTCGGATAAAAATAGAGCCTTTATTTTAAATTAATACTCACAAAAATTCAAGGCCTTTATGTACTGACTTAAACCATTTAGTTGATAACTTTTTTGATAGACTGTACCTGCGAATACTTTTTAATTTAGTCTTTTGTTTGCAGAGATATTTTGATGTACCTAATGCAAACTGGACAATCCCGTAAAAAAATTAAAAAATAACACGACATATAGGTTTATTCTAATAGCTGTACGAAACAAGTTTAAACTATGCACATTAGAAGACATTCGATTGCTTTTTGTATAGAAGTTCTGAATTATCATCTGATAATCAGAAGTGTCCAGAACATGCGCATTCTTTACCATTCCCGAATCGATGCGATAAAAAATAACGTTGGTTGGTCTTTCTCACTGTTTTGGAAACTTTGTTATGAAAGTAATGAGAAAATGAGTTATTTTAAAACACCGCGTTGGTATATTTGAAATTCCTGATTCGTGCAAGGATACAAACCGAAAACTACTGAGATACTAACATAACAACAACAATAACAACTTATAAATACAATAAATGGTAATGGGGTTTTAGCTTCTTCTATGTTATTAAGACCAGTTAATTCTAATAAACTAATAAAGAATTTCGATAGCTGGAATATTGTAGTTCAGATTGATTTATTTGTTATTTATTTATTATACCTTTAAAACTTCTCGAAAATTATCTTAAAAATAGATCGCAGCTGGTTTATTTTAATAACGAACTTTCAAATGCTAAGAAACTAAAATTTGGAGTACCGCAAGGTTCCATTTTGGGTCCGCTGTTTGTTGTTTACGTGAATGACTTGAGTCATCACGTAATTTCTGTAAAATGTTCCCGTTTCGCGGATGACACGACATTTATTACTTCTAGTACCAGCATTGAAACTCTATCTATTACTTCCAAGAACATTTTAGATTTAGCTGAAAAATGGTTTAGTGCCAATAATCTCCCTTTAAACAAAGATAAAACCCAAACGTTAAAAATATCTACCAATTCCAGGTTAACAGAGGGAAACAGTGTAAAGCTTGTGGGTCTCAGTTTGGATGACAAATTATCGAGGTCACAACATACCGATGAACTCTCCAGAACTATATCTAGTTAAATATTTTTGATACGAAGACTTCGATCCTACGTAAAGTTTGACACCCATAAAATTTGTTATTTTGCACTCCTTCATTCAAAAATTTCTTATGCAATTCCCTTATGGGGACACAGTACGGCAGCACAGACGATTTTTAGATTGCAAAAGAGAGCAGTTAGGGATAGGTGTGGTGTGCAATATCGTGCCCACTGCAGGCCCCTCATTCTGATACACAGAATTATGCCCTTGCCGTGCACGTTTATTTATTTTACTGTAATAGAAATTCATCATAAAAAATCAAATTTGCCATCCACCAGTAAAAACCACTCTTATCATTTAAGATTTGATTTGATCACTATCCCGCTACATAAGTTAACGAAATCTGTTTCTAATTCCTTGAATTACGCTCTGTATAATGAACTGTCTACATCTATCAAAATGCTCTCCAACAAAAAACAACAATGAAAGAATACCTGCTTGGTCATTGTTTTTATTTCGTTCAAGAATACCTTGATGGCAATTTTTGTTTTCGACAAAAAAGGAATTCAACCTACTTTATGAAATGTATATTACCTCTTTTAGTGCTTTTATCTTTGTCTCTTTGTTCTTTTTTTTGTATTTAAAATGTATTGTTATTTATATTGTAACGTAGTGTTTATATTTAATTGTTTTACTTTTTATACTTAAACTGTATTTTTAATATTGTACAATATTATTACTCTGACCTGCTATGATGTACTTTGTACAAAAATAGTTAACAATAAATCTATCTATCTATCTATTTGCTTGATCCTCTGAGTCATATTATAAACCTGATTTTCCAAACTAGCATTGTTCCAGACCATTTTAAAATTTCCGTTGTCCCTCCTATTTAGACTTAGACCAGCTAAAGTTGATTCAGAACTATATTTTATATATATTTTTCAGAACTATATTTACACGGTATGGAACTTTGTCTATAACAACGCCCACAAACAGACGTATCTGTCACACGTCCGAGCAACGTTGCCCGATCGATTGTGTATTAAAGTACATATAAATTGATATCGTATTTAGGACACGCTTCTCCTTTTTAACATGACGGTGCACAGCGGGTATAAGGCGATTCATATTTTCGCCATATTTTGGAAAAGACTTTCTTGCGAACTGTTTTATATTTTTGTTTTATTATATTTGTTTTTGGTAGATTTGTTAGTTTTTAAAGCTCTTTGCTAAACTTAATTTCTTTGTGTAGATGTTTTCTTTAATACGTCGCCCGATTGATTAATTTTAATGCAATATGTTTGCCACAAATATTGCACTTGCATAAAAGTGAAATCTACACCATTTTTTTTTACAACTTAATAATTGAAAATGAATACTAATATTAATTTTTCAAAGAATCTTCCACAGGCTACTGTAATACTTTTTACAAAACTTTTGGACTTCCCCTGCGTCGGTTTTTGCTGAGTCGAACTTGTTGACGTTTTGCCAATCATGCTGTTGGCTTGTTCAGAGCTTGACTGAAACCGGCTCGCATTTTACTCTGTACCTGCTTATATATTATTTGAGGGGGCGAAGCTAAATGAGGGGCATAAACACCGTGACAGGTAGAGACCTAAGTCGCGGTTAATATTGTTAGATTGTTTGTAAGTTTCTATAGACTCCCGGATTTTTCGGTGGCAGAAGAATTGATTACATGCAAGAATTTTAGTTTTGTCGAATAAACTTTTATGTCCGGTTTCGTGATTGTGTTCGGCAACAGCTGCTAAGTTTATTTGTCTTAACCGTAACCCTCTTTCGTGTTCTTTCTGCCTAGTTGATATTTTTTGTCCGGTTTCTCCAATGTATTCTTTGCCGCATATGCATGGAATGCTGTAAACTTCTAGCATCTCAAATGGAATTTTATCTTTGACGGACCGAATATATTGAGAGATTTTGGACAAGTAGTAAATCTATTTTTGACGTTATACTTCTTTAGAACTTTTGATATGTGGTCAGTGATATTTTGAATGTAAGGAAGGAGTACAGTGCCAAGTATAGGATTGCTTTTGGCCTCATTGCTTTTGGAAGGTTGTGGTGAAGTGTATTTTTTGATTGAACGCTCAATATCTTTAATGTGGAAATTATTAGAGAGAAGAGCAGAGGTAAGGTGTTTTAATTCTGACCACATATCAAAATTTCTAAAGAAGTATAACGTCGAAACCAGATTTACCACTTGTCCAAAATCTCTCGACATCTTTGTTTCGTCAAAGTTAAAATTCCATTTGAGGTTTCCAGGAGTTTACAGCATTCCATGCATATGCGGCAAAGAATACATTGGAGAAACCGGACGAAAAATATCAACTAGGCTCAAAGGACACGTAAGAGCCTTACGACTAAGGCAAATAAACCATCAGCTGTTGTCGAACACAATCACGAAACCGTACATAAAATTTTATTCGATAAAACTAAAATGCTTGCATGTAATCAATTCTTCTAAGAACGAAAAATCCGATAGTCTATAGAAATCTATAAACCTAACAATCTTAACCACGACTCTGGTCTTTACCTGTCAGCAGCATGGGAATCGGTCATCCGAGACGGTGTTTCTGCCGCTCATTTAGTTCCGCCCTCCTCAAACAATATATAAGCAAGTACAGAATAAAACGTTAGCCAGTTTCAGTCAAGCTCTGAAGAAGCCAACAGGATGATTGGCGAAACCTCAGCAAGTTCGACTCAGCAAAAACCGACGCAGGAGGAAACCAGTTTTGTAAAAAGTAAATACTAATATTCAAATATTATTTTTTTAAATTGTTTTCTAAGTTCTTGGCACTTGACTTATTTGCAGATCAATAAATTATTGTACCAAATGAAGAAAAACTGTTAATTTGGAAATTAATGTCATTTTCAATTATTTTCTTTTACGAGGATAACTGGGGCATCATAGTACTTTGTTGTGTGTTTAATGTTGGTCTAAAATGGACCGATGTTAGATATTTGGAATATTTAGGAGGAATAATTAGAAGTTACTATTTTAGTTTTAATAAACATAAGGATTTTTTAAATCTTTATAAAATTATAAAGAACACTTACAACAGCAATGAGAGCGGTATTCGTTAGTTGTCAAAATTAACATTTTCTTCAGAAGGCTATTTACAAATCTTCTAGATCTCTTCTGCATCGTTTGTTTATAAACAAAGCTATCTGACGTTTTGCCAATCATCCTGATGGCTTCTTCAGAGCTTAAGTGAAGCTTGCTCACATTCTATTCTTATATACTTTTATACTTTTTGAGAGAGGTGGAGCTAAAAGAGGGACATCAACATTGTCTCAGATTTCCATATTGCTGAAAGACAGAGTCGCGGTTAAGATGGTTTGGTTGTTTAGAGATTTCTATGGATTCTCGGATATTTCAGGGTAGAAGAATTGATTACATTGATTAATTTTTAATTTGATCGAATGAGATTTCGGTTTTATTATTGTTCTCGGCAACTGCTTATGACTATTTGTCATAGTCGTATATTTTTTGTTCTGTTTCTCTGGTTACTTTTGACATAGCTCTTTGCAATTCGGGAATCTGGAATCAAACCGATTCAACCGAATTGAAAAATACTTGTCTGAAACATATTTTTTGTAACGGTGAAATTTATGAACAGGACCATCTCTGAGATCTCCAGGATGATTGGCGAAACGTCCGCAAGGTCGATTTATCAACCACCGACGCAGATAGAATGCAGAATATTTGCAAATAGTCTTACATTATTCTGTGAAAGTTTCCTTTAAAAAAAATCTTTAGAAATCTTTTGCTAGACAAGTTTGATAAACGCCAGATTAATTTATTTGGCACCAACGGAGGGAGTGCATCAGAATTGACAAACCAAAGCCCTGGCTAATATATCACCGGAAATATCCGAAGCCGCTCGTAGCCCTAGGTAACGTCTTTAAGCCACACTGTATAATGTATAATGTAATGGGTATTTTAGAGCAGGAATTTGAAAGGGCGATTTTTTTAAATCAATTTGGGAAAAAAATTTAGATTGTATCCAAGGAACTAAAGAGACACTTTTTATCCCGAGGCAAAAGTTTATAGAGAATATGTCGAAAATCACCTAAACAGATACTTTACTTCCGAGGTTTATACACTAGTTATGCACCTTGAGAGTATATTTAGAAAAACATTGTTAGGATTTAAGTTTAGGTACATTAAAAAAAGTAATATAAGAAAATATTATTCGGTGGTAATGGTGACACATTATTGAATATTTCGTAGTTTACTTTTCATCCCTGTCACTCCTTGTTTAATTTTATTTTTATTTATATCTTAGGGCACAATGAAGAAAAATAACTATGAAAACGAACACTTTTATCGAATAACTTTTATCAAAGTTCATTTCAAAATAATAGTTTTTACTAAAATTTAGAAATGTTACTTTTCAAATTTATTTTGGTTTGATTAAAAGCAAAAGTCAAGAACTTAAATCGTTCAATAAAATAGTTTCAAATAGTTCTTATATGTTGCGGACTCTAACAGGCGACATATTAATATTAATATAATAAGACGATAAAATCAAAATATTTTATTACCCAATTATTTAGATAAGTATTTAGCAAATGATATTTTAATTTGCAAATTCCAACAACTTCTTTTCCTATTGCATTTGGCAACCATTTTTAGTGAATATTTCTATAATATAAATATTTATATTCGATATTTTTAATATTTCAAACACCGCTCTAAACAGTATTTAGAAAGAAGTAATAAATCTAAAAATGTACAGAAAAATTAAAAAAGATTCAGAAGTTATTGCATAATATTTGCATATAAAAAACCAAAACTTGTTGGTGCCGCTTTGTTTAATTAAAACATTATTTTAATAATGTTGCTTAATGGAACTGAAGATTATATAATGCAATAATATTTAAATAATCGAAAAATAGCAATCCGTGCAACTAAATAAAAAAAATATATATTTTTTTAAATGATTGATGGCTCGGTTGGTAAGTCGTTAGACCTGCCAACTCGACTTGCAGCAGAGGTTGTTGGTTCGATTCCCACTTGGAGCCTTTGGTGTTGTTATTGCGTTTGTTGTCCGACTTTAACGACTGACTTCAATCTAGTCAGCCTTATAAGTAAAGACAGACACGAGTTCATTGAATTGAGGTAAATAAAAATTGCAACGGGCGGATAAGTAGTTGAAAAAAGAATAACTTTATGCAATGAGCGGATTTTCTCAGAACGAAGAGATTATATATATATATATATATATATATATATATATATATATATATATATATATATATATATATATATATATATATATATATATATATATATATATATATATATATATATATATATATATATATATATATATATATATATATATTCTCACGTATTGATTCACGGATGGAAAAATGTGATGACACTATACTCCGGGATATCATCCGTTCGCTCGTTGAACTCCGACTGGAATCCTGCATCCGACTGGAATCCTGCAAATCCTGCATCCGACTGGAATCCTGCAGACGTTTCGCCAAAATCTCACTTGGCATCTTCAATGCTCGCGCTCCGAAAACACTTCGAACACTGTGTTGAATGTTCGAAGTCTGCAGGATTCCAATCGGATGCAGGATTTGCAGGATTCCAGTCGGATGCAGGATTCCAGTCGGAGTTCAATGAGCGAACGGATGATATCCCGGAATATAGTGTCATCACATTTTTCCATCCGTGAATCAATACGTGAGAATATATATATATATATATATATATATATATATATATATATATATATATATATATATATATATATATATATATATATATATATATATATATATATATATATATATATATATATATATATATATATATATATATATATATATATATATATATATATATATATACTTGCATTGCATTATATCACTTATCTTCCATAACACTAATAGATTATTATAATATGTGCCACACAGGTGCGCTGGACCTACGAGCATTAAGAATGTTAGACCATGTTAACCTATGAACCTACTATGTACAGTGATGTAACTTTACTGATTAAATATTATTAAATATTAAATAAAATACTACGTTGCAGTTTAATAGATGAAAATGTAGCGGACATTTACAAGCAAGTCTGAATCTATCAACACAATAGCAGAAATCAACACTACACTTTCTACACACAGCAGGAAATTGATCTATCCAACAATGCTATTCGATATAGATAGGAGAAATAAGACCTTTATATTTTATTTGATTAAAATTATATATAAGTATATAAGCACTATATGAAAAAGACTTCTTCACATTATCCCGAAGACTTGTTTTGCAAGAAACTTGTTGATTATTTGTCTAACAGGCAACAACAACAATATTAGCGACCAATCGCTCTTTAATTTGGCACCATTTCGTTCTTTCAATGTTCGTAATGTGGGTTGCACATATTCCCACGGAATTTCTTTAGCAAAAAACTTAAACAAACTGGGAGAAACAGTCAACGTTGTAAAAACAAATATCGATTTACCCGAAGTCATATCCTTCTTTACTTTATATGCCTTCAATAATTAATAATTAATGCTAGAATATCGCGGAATCATCGCCGTTAATTATTAATGTAATTAGCGCGTTTATAAGCCTGATGGGCGCCGCGCTGGTTGAAATTTATATTTGTTACTTTTCTTTTGTTTTACCTTTAACTTTTTTTTTTAAGTAAAACATTCATGAGTAAACGCGTCGCATTTCTTCGATCGAGTTAAGACGATAAACGAGTTGTTATTCTGCATTCTTGAGCTGTTATAATACGTGCCACTCCTTTTTATTAAATCGACTTGCGATAGATCAAGATCGAGTCGGTGTAGATCTAGCTGTTATGTTAAATCTACTTGCTGATATGTTTATTAATCCGCAGTAGCCGTAAAGTATATTGTAGATGCAAATAGGAATTGCGCATGGATAATTTTTGAGTTATTTTTAGTAAACTGTATATTGCAAAAAAGCTAAAATATATAGAACAAATTCTTTTTTTTTGTCTTTTTTTCCAAAAATTTGGTGTGTTTTAACTTGTCGAACATAAAGTTAATTAATGTCACATATACGTTTCAAAAATGATATACAGAGACCGTCAAAATTTGCTGCCGTTATTGGAAAATTGGTTAGTTAAAAGCGTAAATAAAAGTGGATTGTAATGTTTTACATTACATCGCTACATAGGGTGTGAAAAAAACTATTGAAAATAACTCTTTGCACAGGAGTGTGTGAATGTTTATCAAACAACGTGTAAAATGTTCACAAATTCGATGCAAATTTGCGGGCAAATAACAAATATGCAAAAATTCAGTTTTCAAAGACTCTTTTTTATAACAGTTAAATTACTAGATTGTAAACGGATGTCGGAAGAAATGTTGCCTACTATACATTTTCTACGACCAGTTTTTGGGTATATGTTGGCAAAGCTACACCAACACATTTACTATCAGAAACTATCATCAGTGTTTTAAATCAGTCACCACCAGCCACCAGTCACTCCGTCCCCCACACGTGACTAAAGTACCGGAAACGCTCGAAATTGTTCGCGATTAGGCCGAGGTTTTAAAGTGATACTTTGCGCATGCGCAATCAGTCCAACAAGTTTGATAAACGTCCCTTTAGTAACGAATTTGTTCTCGTGCGAGCGTGAATACATTCACTGAGTGATGTGTGACATGACCGTCAGAATTGAGAAACGTTAAAATAACATTCGTTGCAAAAATCCACCAAAATCATCCAACTGCTTTCAATCCCTTCATTAAAATGCCGCACATATCCAAAATGGCTATCGACTATTTATTGCGTCTTAAAATAACACCTTTCGCACGGTATTTTACAGAATGCACCATTCGATATATGTTTTGGACAGTCTTCGAATCAAAGTCTGCAATTAGAAACAATGAAAAGACTTTTAATGTTTGCAAGAAGCCAAAACGTTGCTTTCTTTCCCGACATTCGTAAATAAAATAAAAAATGCCTCATAACGCAAATAAATTATGTGCCCCACGTGCAATGACATGCAGAGCAATTAAGTATAATTTGGTAAGAAAAGTTAACTAAACGTACTTATGAACAGCGGCAGATTTGCAGAGAAAGGATACATTGTCAGATAACTTTTTAAATTTTATTAACTTCAATATAAAGTGAGAGTAGGTACGATTCTAGACACAGGTAACAGTAACTCCTACATTCCTTAGGTTTTCGAGATGGTCTTATCTTCGTATTAATGAAGCCAAATGGGTCCGCTTTCTATCTAAGATCGAAAGATAGTTTTCCAAATGAAAAATACAGCACGTGGACTTTACACGAAAAACTAATAGGCAGATAGTATTTTTGGCGTTAATTACAAAATTGAAGAAAATTTTTAGATTTGGTGGTTTTACAAAACAAATATACATGCATACACAGTGGTGTTTGAAAAATGCTTGCCGTTGTTCTGTTTATTGTTATCCAATTTTCAAAATTTAAAAACCACATTGTGTTTCAAGTTCACAATGTAACAATTTATTGTATTCAACCGTATTAATGTAAAAATCGACAGAATAATTTCGATTTTAAGCTCGCTGAAAAGTGTAGAAGCATTTTTTTTATTTAAAAGGTCGGGTCCTTAAGTAGCATGC
The DNA here is from genome assembly GCF_029955315.1 of Cylas formicarius. Taxonomy (NCBI): domain Eukaryota; kingdom Metazoa; phylum Arthropoda; class Insecta; order Coleoptera; family Brentidae; genus Cylas; species Cylas formicarius. Next base: position 4,888,041 of record NW_026844347.1, read on the forward strand.
CAATCGAATAAAGCTATGATAGTGTTTAGTAGTGCATGCAACTGGGTTACTTTTGATTGACTCGATGTGATCACTCGGTCTTATTTTAAAACCTTTGCGGAATTGCTAATTGGCTAATTTTTATGCATATATAGAGTATATATCCCTTTTTTGATACAGTTTCAGTATTTAGGTAAAAAGTTTTTGAATATTTTGTATAACAATTGTAATAAAATAACAAACCGCGAATAGAAAAAAAACAGCGGGGTGAAAAATATTCTTAACCAATTTATAGCTTCGATGACGACCAACTAAATAATAATATCGTCTCTATAATCAGCGAAAATTTAAGAAATGATCTCTTCTGCGATGTAAGAGAAAACTTACATTTAACTGTATTTGGGAACACTATTACAACATTTAACAAATAAAACGGAATATTTAACGTCGCATTTACTGCTGACACAAAAATAAAAATGACAACAGCTACACGGTGATTTATTGTGCAACAACCTAGAAGCGATAGGATATTTCGTGTTTGCCAGCAATCAGTAGACATAATCAAAGGCGCGATTATTAATTGCAACTGTAATTAAATTCTCACATTCAACTTCTAAATTGGTCTCATTAACGACAATCTCCCATCGTTTATTTAAGGTACAAACGTTCGATTTCCATAGTTATTCCTTATCTATAAAAACATATACGGAAGCAATCTAAAACATCAAATGAATTGCCACACTAAAGAAAATTGCATGCTACATTTTCACTAACGACAAACTATTAATTTTTCTTATTTTGCTTTATTTTCACTATGCAAATGACGAAAAGTCTGTCCGGTTTCAAAATTTTAACTGGTGAATTCGGTTCATGGATTGAACATATATAGGTCGATATCAGTAGTAAATTACCTTAGAGAATGGACTTTCATAGATTTGTTTGTAATTTTTTCGTGCTTTCTAAATGAGAAGCGAGTCATTTCGTCAGAAATATTTTGCGAAAATTTAGAATAAGTTTATTTTAAAAATACCATAATAAACTGCGCTTTATTTTCTCGTCTAAAGCCAAATTGATGTTAAAAATTATTTTTAGCCGGAATTTTTTTGGTAGCAGAGACGATACCATTTTTGCCAGGAAAATATATTTGATTATTCGTGTTTGACACTTAAAGAACGAACGTTCTCTGTTAGTATTTGAACGTTTCATTGAAACGACTAAAATTTATACAAAAATATATTTTCCACGACTAATATAAAAACGAAAGAATAGAGAGAAGATGTTTAACGTTCACATAATATCAAGCTGCTTCTATATGTATTAAATAAATTCTATATTTATTAAATAAATTGTCCACTGGAATGTTTTTTTCTTCTTATAAAAGAGCAACTCGCCCATCCTCGAAAAGAGTTGGTTTCACAAAACACACAAATTGTGCCTGTGTGCGTTTGAGTATCAATGATGATACCTGTGTCGCCGGAAAACGCCTAACATTTTAATTTTTCAAAGAAACTTCCACAGGCTACTGTAATGATTTTTACAAAACTTCTGGATTCCTCCTGCGTCGGTTTTTGCTTAGTCGAAATTGCTGACGTTTCACCAATCATCCTGTTGGCTTCTTCAGAGCCAGTTTCAGTCAAGCTCTGAAACATCAGCAATTTCGACTGAGCAAAAAACCGACGTAGGAGGAATCCAGAAGTTTTGTAAAAAGCGTAACATTTTGTTAATAATTATTTTTGGGACATTGACATCGAAGTGTGCTTAAATCTTTATAGCAAAGCCCTTATTTCTTAGTTTCTGAGTTCTTTTTCATACAAATAACGCTTGGAAACTGGAAATTTTGCTATTTCGAAGACGAAAATTTGGTACCACTACCGGTTTATGAAAAATTAGGGCAGGAATGCTAATAACAACGGAAAAAATACTCAAAAATATCGAGAAATGGACACTCGTACATTGACATTCTTGTTTATTTTAATTAAAAAAAAAATTGTAAAAAATAAAATCAGGAACAAACAAACATAATTTTGTCCGCAAACATGAGTTCCGTTGGCCATATCATTTTATCCACCTTTATAAAGACCACAATTGAGAATACATTACGAAGAAAACTAATGACAAAACACTCGTAAATATTAGAGTATACTATTTAGGAGTAGCAGTGCCATAGGCCTTTCACCATCTCCATATTTGTACAGGAAAAAGTGAACGTTATATGTGAGCTAAAAACATCCGACCGATAGGGAATTCAAAACCAAATCTAAAATTTATTGTTAATTCCAACCATTTAAGTACCTAGTCATAAATTTTGGTTTTAAACACTTGCTTGCATTGTAAGAGTAAACTGAGCAACATATGCATAATTTTGTAAGTGGTAATTGCAATTTATAATGGCTTATTTTTAAAATTATTTTCATATTAAACGAGTCGTCCCCGAGTCCAAAATGCATTAAAGATGTCTTTTTTTGTAAATGTACTTTTTAAATTTTATTATTTTGGACTCCCGGGCCAAAATAAATGTTTGAAGTCTGAGAGCGTTCAAGCATGTGAAGTTAATTGCGGTGCACAAATGGAAAGGATTTTTTAAAGATCAGTCCATGCAGTTTACCCGCCCATTTTCAATCGAGAACGGTAGGGTTTGCAAATTATTCGGTTTTTTGAGAATTTTGTACCGACGTCCAAGTACGTTCTTAATTATGGTGTCCCTAATGAAAAGGTTTTTGGTGACATGCTCTAACAATTGACAGAAAACTATATTTTTATATACAAAAAAATCCAAATAAACATAAAATTACTTCTATGGTTCTACGATAAAGTGTTTCATATAATAATTGTTTTATTCTCGCTTAAGCATTAAAGAGCAGTATTTAAACCAAAATATTTTTACCCTTAGTATCCATGATGGGTATTGTCTGAATATTCAATATTCAATCGAAGCGAATTTTCGTAAGCATAACCGCGTTCCCTGAAAAACACAAAACCCGTTTATACGAATTACAAAATAGGTATGGTATTTTGTATTTTTATTATTTTTTTAATAGAGGCCCTTTCGATTATTTCAATTTAATGCTGAAAAATATTAGTAAACAATGACCATTACCTTTTTTATCCTTTTCTACGAATTTGGAGACCTATATCTCTCGCAATTTAGAAGATATGCTGAACTCTAAATATATAGTTATGTCATGGTTTGATATAATTGTGGAAATTTTAAAATTTAATGGTTTAAGCTGAATTTACTGGTTTTTAAACTTGTTGGACCTGGTTTTTGGTGACAACCTCTCACAGTTGATAGAAAACAATTTTTAATGAAAAAAGACCGGCATATCTCCTAAATTAGGAGATATAGATTTCGAAATTTCTAATAGGTGAAACTGCAAATTGAAAGGTCATTTCTAAACTGACGTGAAGGAAGTATTAGCATAGCAGACCATACCGCATAAGGATAAAGATTAAAATGTGTTATTTTGATGTTCCTAGGATGGTCACTCGATCGCTTCATAAGACGGGATTTTCAAACAAAACTTTGTATTTTTTGTTTATTTTAGGAGAAACGATTCCACTTTTACAGGAAAATGTGTTTGATTATTGTTGTTTGACATTTAATAAACAAACTTTTTTTGTTAGTATTTGTACGTTTTAATTAAATGACTAAAATTTATTCAAAATTGTATTAACCACGCGCAATATAAAAACGAAAGAATAGGCAGAGGATGTGTAATGTTTGGGCCATCTGCTTCTAAATTTAGGGTTAGTTTAGGTTAGATTGAAATATAGCTTTTTAAACAAATTATTTATTGGCACTTTTTATAATAATTGATTTTAGTTTTCCTGGTTAAATTACATACAATATAATATATTCACTTTTATGAAATAAATTGTTCACTGGCATGTTGCATAAGAGGATTGGAATTGATTTCCTTATTGTTTTTCACCTGCTTCTTAAACATGAACCTAAATGGCTTTATCAGGCATCGCCTATCTTTAAAGAGACTTGGTTTCACAAAACACACAAATTGTGTCTGTGAGACCTTGATATCGGAGTGTGTTTGAATCTTTATAGCAAAGTTCATATTTCTTAGTTTTTAAGTTTATTAGTCATTTAAATTTTTTATAAACACAGTCATAAATTGAAAATTTTCTTATTTTTAAGAAGAAAATCTAACCGTATAGAACAAACCAAATGAGTTACGTATTCAGTATTCTAAGTTATAAACAATAATATTATGAATTTGACAGTAGCCGCTAAGTGGTCTTATAACTTACAAGACACTGCGAGTTTTTTTTTTATATTTTAAATTTAACATGTGTATGTGTAATCTTAGCTAAAAGTAAAGAAGAAAGTAAAGTTCAAGTGAGCAAAAACCGTAGCATGATTACCTTAACTACTTTATTTTTCAAACGGTTGCGCATTTGATTATGACCATTCCAAAAAAATACAAGAAAGGAACGATTAATTTGCCTTGATATCGATAATAATACCAGACCATGATGCCATATGGATTATTAAGTAATAATTAAGATGTCAGATGTGATTTGTTGGAAACCTGCCTTTATTTTAGCAGATAGGGCAACAACAACAATCCGAAATTTGCTGAAGCTTATTATTATTTCCGACACAATTTACTGAGAAAGTATAAAAGATAATATAAAAACGATCAAAATTTGGGTAAAATATAATACATATATAATAATAAATATGTGGTAATGAAGATCCTTTATATTGCAAATGATTTTTATTTCTAAAATCAATCTTTGTTTTGTTACAATTTATATTTGGTTATACGAGTAAGGCACTAGCCGTTTTCTCTGCATCGCAAAGCGGTACTAGAATCCGTTCAGGTGCGTTATTTATTCGCGTTCTTCGTTTGTTTGACAGTTTGAGAACTAATTGCGATTTATAGGTTGAATTCGAAATTGAATTAATAGACACGGAATATTTATCCGAGCATAACGCCTCTTGTAGTTTATTAATATTAATTTCGTAAATAAAGCGTTCCGATGAAATAATCCCGATTTACAATAAATTTCATAGCCTACTTTATGATGCCGTCTTACAGTTATGATCGCAATTTGTGCGTTTACGAGGTTCCATTAAAACAGATAGATTAAGTGATGACCTTCCAGTCGTAAAGAAATAATTGTAAGCAGCGGTGCCACACCCTTTTAAAGACATTTAAATATTCGCGTTCTGGAAAGTCTTTCCTTTTGACTATAGTTGGTATAGTAGAGTTATCCAATGAATATTTATTTAGCTTAAGTAAACTTTGTGAAACAGACTATTTTTGATAACGATTGTAAATCCGATACTAGTAAACAGGCTTTGTTGTCATTTTTGCCAACCTTTGTGAGAAATTATCACGAATTACCACTCTTTTGGTGGTATATATAAGTATATATAAGTGCTGCCGGCTCTGTTGTTGTTGCCATCCCCGCCGATTTAAGGTCGGACGGACCCAGATTGGCGGGAAACCTTTTTTTTGTGATCGGTCGTTGGTGAAATTAAGTCAGTGTATATTTGTCTATGATCAAATGAGGACGAATTTCCTGAATAGAAATGCCCACTTGAAAAGCAAGGAGAGGCAAGGAGAGAGAAAGAGAAACTGGGATCTTGACTACTGGATCGATCGAATTATCGACCCATTAATTATCAAATCAAGAGATGATAAAGAATATTATGAATTTTTACCATTTAATTTCAGTAAAACGTATTCTTGGTATAACGGTTCATAGGAAATAAGGCTATGTCTATAATCTTTAATTTTCATCCTGTTAAAATATAATTCTTTTCTTTTTACGAGTATCCTATTCCGCGGAACGCGATTGGAACACCAGTTTCAGCATTGGTGAGTTTATAATAGGCAAAACTCTACTGCCTGCACTGGACAAAAAGAAAGAATTTTTCAATGCTAAGTAATAAAAGTGTATATGCGAAGTGGCAATATAAAAAACTGGGAGAAATTTCTTTTATGGCGACCTTCGAAACTTTAACAAATCAAAAGTTTTTTAAACTTCATAGCAGGTTCAATATTAACATAACTATCCATTTAGTACTTTGCCCGATGCATAAAACACATTACAATAAAATTTCAATAAATTGTGATAAAACTGAGCACAGGTCAAATTTAATCAAATTTGTTTATGTTCTATATTGATCTAAAGTAACTTTTTTCGTTTATATGCGAAACTTTTACTACGATTAGTTTGAGCATTAGAGGACACCATTAAAGTGTATTGTAGAAGTAGTAAATGAGTTTGCCACTAATAACTTCCACCTAAAATAGTAAATTTTATTGCGGCTTCTAGCCTAAATGAAAAACATCGCATACAAAATTTTCACGACCCTTTTAATAATAACAATAAAAATTGAAGAATTAAAAAATACGTTTTTCTTGCAAAACTATAAAGTTCAATTTTCCTGGCTCCATTATTTATAGGTTTCCAATCTAATAATTTTATAATCAACAATTATAATGTGGTGCCGGATACAGAATAATGTTCTTTCTGGACTTTAAGAAGCTTGAAAAATGTCACTGGACAATTAAAAATAAATTTAAACATTCATAATAAACCAATGTAAAGCAATCACAATATTAGTTCTTGCACAGTTTTTACGATTCTAAATTACAGAGTATTATGTTGTTTTTTGCCTGCTCCAATTCCTTTATTATACTCGAAAGAAACCAGTGCATTCCGATAAACAAGCTCCGAATCCGAACGATCAAAATGCGCTTGTGTGTGAATTAAATAATGCCAGTTAAGCGGCGGTCAGACTGCTCTGCTTTGCCAACCGTTGGTGCCTAGCAGCGCAGTATGAACTTCTTCCAGCCACTGTTTAAATTACTAGCAGCTAGTTGCGTAGTACGTGTTCTACTTTAGTAGCCGCTGGTTAATCGCGTGAGTTTCTTTGTGCTGTTGATAGCGTCTGCATCGGCGGGGATGTTAGGAAAGTCTATATTTTTGATAGGTTTCAACCAGACATCAAACCAAATAATAGGTTTGCTATATATACCAGAAATTTGATTGTGGGATGACTCAGCATCCAGAGAGCTGGTCGAAGAATTATATTTCATCAATTTAACAATGACTTGACTTCCTTAGAAATAAATGAAAATAATTCGATATACGCAATTTACTTCTTCGACTTTACTGTGTAACCGATATGTGTTAATAATTCTTTATGATTATAAATAAAAACAGATAATAGAAATTATAATAATTTTATCAGAAACTCTTTCGGTTGAGCCACAAAAAATATAATTTTAACAGAAAACTCGACACTAATTCGCCTCGCTAGCAGCAGCAATAATACCCCTATTATATAAAAAACTAATAAAAACCAGCGGCTATTTTCTGTGGATGTTAGCAGCAAGCACCAACAAGCGGCTGCTAAAGCAGACTGGTATAAACGCTGCTTTAATATTCGGCGCTACAACTTTGTTTTATGTAAATTATAACTCACTGCATTTATTGAAAATTTCTTTGCGTTCACCGTATGCGTCGGTTGCACGTAAGAATTCATCAGAGCAGATAAACTAACCCGGTACCCCATCCCGTCTCACACACACGCACGCAATTAATTACTCCGCGAAAACATCAAATTCCGCCTAATTGCTCTGGATTTAATTTATCTAAATTAATTTGCCCGTTTCCACGTTTCTATAAAAAGGCGTGTAATCGTTTGCCGTTTTCATGCTTAGCAAGCACGGTATACCGTAACAATGGTAATAATAATGACAATTCGAATGGGAACTGTCAGAAATTACCCCGATTAAAGCGGTTGCTCGTAATTTGCTAAATAAGTTGAAGGGATAACGTAAACGGGAACTATAGAGGAAATATTATCTCCATTTTGTAATTTCTTTAATGAAACGCTTCGCCAACCAATACGTAAAGTCATACAACGGAACCTTTGTTACGGCTTTGCAGCTAACAGTTTTATTTTCCTGAGCTAATTCATTCGTAAAGAATTCAATCAAGTTTGTAATTACGAACAACTAAACCATCCTCGACTTGTGCAGAACCATTTTCGTACTTTATTACTTCCCAAAAATCGATGAAATCGAATTTTTCGAAAGTATACGCGCTCGGCGACACAACTCACATCTCGGGAATCGTGCGTCGTACAGCATCGCCAGCATTATTTTTTTGTCCGTTCTCCGTTCTCTGTCGACGCTTCATAAAAACGCGAATAATTTCGGAACCGTTGAAGCCAGGATACTGAAATTTTTCTTCTTTTAAACGGGCCACGAGACACATAAGCCCATACGAAATGGCCGTAATCAGAAATTAAAAGTAAATGTTTTTCGCGATGACACACGATAAATGTCCGAAATTTGTAGCTACCGAGTTCAAAGTTGACACAAATATAAAGTAATGAAATTGGGGGAGCTGGGAGGTCGGGAAGTATTTTTAAAAATTGTGTACCAAAAGATCCATAAGACCCAGTGCTTTAAATTTTTGTTCTCGACAACTTTTAAAATGAACACGGTGTGGCCAGCATTAAAGAAAAGCTGAAAATGCGGTTCCCTTTTTAATAAAAATGTAGCATAACTATAATATTGTGATTCAGATGCTAATTTGTTTTACACCAAAATAAAGCTCATGTAGGCGGCTAAAACTTTTGTATTTAAGGTTTTGACCTAATGTACAGGGTGTCCGCGATATTCCGTGAAATATTAAAAAACGTAACAGGTGTCCCGAGTTTGCAGCTACCGACTTCATATTTGGCAGACAAGTAGAAGTCCGGATCCGCATTTTAACTATTAAAGTTGGGTACAATCAAATGGCGCATTGTATTTTTTAAAATTTTTTGATTTTTTTTTTAATTTATTTTGGTTTTCAGAAAAAAAACTGTTAACTCTCTCGGTAAAACTCTCTACCCAGCCGATGCGGAAGATTCATTACTATAACTTCTATTCCTAGCATTTTTTCGATTATATACAGGGTTTTTCAATTATGGACAAAAATTTAAAAGGCCCTGAAAATTGTATTTTTTTAGAGAAAATTATTAGCTGTGAATCAAAATTCGTGAAAAATATTGCCAATTGGTTTAAACAGTTTAACAAGAGTTACAATTTTTGTATTTACAGTTTTCGTCTATCACATACGCTGTTCGAGACATTTAAAAAAATCCAAATGCATGGTTAGTTGATTTGAACAGTATCGTAGACCGTCTCGAGAGAGAGAGTTTCAGGTTTCGTCAATTATACTGGACGCGCGAGATATTTGAAAAAATATCATTCGACAACGCTATTATTTGTACAAATTTTAATATTCAACAAAGTTTGCAGTAACTTAGCACACGTTCCATAGTGGTCTGCAGAAAAACAATGTCTCTCCTTAGGACAAGAAACTGCGAAGCGCCTTGCGAACTTGCCCCGCCACCGAAATCAATCTTGTTCAATCTTCTGAATTATTCTCGGACTGTTCAAAATCGGTCCATCCTTGGAAAAATCGTTTTCGAAGTAGACAAATTTCCGAATTCCTAAATTAAATTGACTCACTAACGACTTTAAAGGAATGAGTAACCAAAATAATCATTCTTAAATACTTATCCACTATTAAACAAAAAAAGGATTATTTTAACATCTAAATCTAATGTGTTAAATTGTTTTCTCGTTGTCTGTGACTGTTTTAGAATAATATGAACGATTACACCCATTGTCCCGTTGTAATGAACACTTGCAGCCAGTTTTTATGAAAAATAAGATAACCTTAACCAGTAAGTTTAATTCATAATTCTGCATTGAATGGCCAACAATAAAAAAATAGCAATTTGTATTAAGTTCTCAAACACTTATCTTATTCTAATATTTTGAGATGCACGACGAATATCGAAGCGAATGTGAATACTTTTCTTGACTATCTACTGCTATCTTTCTATCCTCTACTTGCTTGCAAAATTTTCGACTAATACCAGTTTCTTACACCCTGCATCTATGATGCTGAAAAAACATTTCCAGTGAGTACGCATAATGTTTGCAATGCAGATTATATCCCCAACGGCTTCAAGATCTAGGGGAATTATCATAAATAAGCAAGTTGTGAATATGTGAATATTATCAAATTATTGTATTTCTCCTTTTTTAATTGAAAATTTGGGTATGGTTCAGCGTTTTTTAATCCAGCATTGCAACATTAACCGCATTGAATCTGTGCAGCAAAGATTTGTTTTCAGAGGTGACGGAATCTATCCGGAGGTTGAGGGTGACACTATAGCATCTCCATAGACTATTACATTATCAAATTGACTGTGGGTAGTTACCAAATAAGAGATGTTATTTAACTCCAAGGCTAAAATCTATGCAACTCGGTCACATTTCATTGTTATTATTTAAATCACCCATATTTTTCAACTGCAATGTTTGTGCAAGAATAATCACATATTCCAACAATCTTTGAGTGTAATATCGGATCTTTCATGCAACTATTTAGCTTTGTAATATTTTTTTTCTTTTTTCGACGTTTGTAGATTAGAGTTCAATTGATCCATATTATTTCTATTCATAGTTAAAATTGTTCTCTGTAACTGGGTTTGACATATTGGAAATAAATGGGAAACCAAATAAATTTTAAATAAACGCCAATTTTGTTTTTTATTTTCATTTATACTCGATTTTTTCACGATGTCTATTCAGTATTCTGCATCAGGTTCAACCGATGAAAGTCAAAAACACTTTCTTCTATTCCCAACTCATACAAGTTACAGAATGCGACTTATTTCCCACGCATTGAGACTCGATTCTTCTTGGCTGTATTGTTTACTGATTGTTGCGATGAACTTTTGTCAATGCTAGTCGCATTTCAATCAACCGCCTGTAGGAAACATGTTATTAACAAACTTTTCGCCGGCATATTAGGTAATTTATTTCATTGGGAACGCATCGGTAAGCCAAAGGAAATAACAGACATTAAGTATACGAAAATGAATTTCTAATTGAAATATTATACAACATTCAGACGTCTATGCAAATATCATGGGAAACGTACGTATGCCCACAATAAAAAAAAATGGAATTTTATATCCATCAAAATACCATATTAATAAAAATTATTGCAATAGTTTTCCTCGACAAAGTTCTTTGTGGTTATTTTTGGATATATAAAAAATGCATAAAACACTGACAGTGAAGAATTTGATGGTGACGATTAAGCTTGTGAAGAAATGAACCTAATCTAAACTGAAATGGGTCTGGTAATGCAAGCAATATCGATTGTGTGAGGAAACTTTCATTAAGAGGAAGGCAGGAATGAGCATTCTTGTCCTTATCAGGGACGTTAATACAAATCTTAAGTAGCTGTAATAAGAAATTGTTTTATGGTACTCTATGAAATCATTTTAATTATTTGATGCAATGATCATAAAGAAACAATCAAACTTCCAACCTAGATGTAAATGTTATACCATATATCTCCTGCTTACGTCGTCTTCAAATGGCACTTCCAATTAAACCAACTTCATACCAACAGTCAAAATAATTAATGACGAACGCTCTCTCGTGTAACAAGAATATTTGGGCACCAAGGAAATGAAACCAATAAAATTAACTAACCTGAAGCTTAACGAATTGCGACATACTCAAACTAGACTAAAGCTATTTAATGAAGAATTCGCAAGATGAACCAATCAACCCTTTGCAAAACTAGTAGCTGTGTTGGTTATGTCCCTCATATGTTTGTGCCATTTAAAATGTGAACTTAGAACTATTTTCTAGCTTTTTTATTATCATGTAATATTCAATTTGTAGTTTACAATTTCTCAAATTTGTTTTTATCATTTACTTACCTTATTGTATTAATATGTTTTCTTTTCGATTAGACTGTTGTGTTTTTTTTGTTTATGCTTTTTAGTGTTTCGCTATATAAAATCATCATCATTCCCAGGCACCCGATGTCAAAGGTCAGATCTGTAATTCCTAGACTTTATCAACTTGAAGTACTAAATTTCGAGGCCAAGGGCTAACTGTAAATTTCACTTAAGTAATCACCTATTTCTCGGATCAATAACTTTATCTCTTTTATCTCCGAACGATGTTTCTTATCAATAATAACAAAGCAACAAAACTTCTGGTCCGTGGTCTTGGCCGCAACATTTCAAACTCTCTGACAATCCTAACCCAACGAATATTTACAAGTGATTAAATAACTAAATTTTAAGGTGTGTTTTATTGCGAAGACCTATCACAAGATTATTATAAATTTTATTAACAAATATTTAAAGAATATGCTGTTTGGTCATCAAACAACAAAGTATGCAAATGATTTCAGTAAAAATTATATCTGTAAATAGAAGTAATTAAACACTCCATTCTCACATTTCTATAAATGGCCAAGAGAAAGACAACACCCCCTTAACAGCAGTCTTTTTCTATTGTTCAATTCTCTTCAAGCTGTTCCAATGCATTCCTCAATTTTAAAATTTCTTTTGGTAGAAGTACTTAACTAACTAATGAAATAATATTTACTTATTTATAGATTTATTATTATATATTTATATTTGTTATCAGTAATTTTAATAAACAAAAATTATTACTTCGATTAAGTTTGTGAATACCTACTTCATCCAAATACTTTTTATAATTAATATTGTCCAATTAGATATACCCGGATGAAAATTAGTATTAAGTCTTTTTATTCTAATCAATGCAATCACTCATATTATTTTTTCTAATCTTCCCTTATTTACTTTAATTTCCATATTTCCAAAGTATTGTAATTATTACGTACAAGTCGATTATAATTTGAAACAAATAAATGAAAATTTAATGACTTTCTATCTGAATAATACAAAAAATAAAACTTAAAAACCGCATTATTTGCCCACGACCATATCGATGGCATTTACTTACAGTGTTGCAAATTACTAACTGTAATTTACCGATAATCGTTTTGCGACAATCTTCGGCATGTTTCACGACGCTTTCCAACTTTAATAACACAATATTATAGTCTGATAATGTTAATTATATATATTCAGTATGATAACAAATGTTGGAAAAAAAATATTGTAAATGTTTATATTGATTTCAAACATTTGACACACTTGTACAACCAAAACATGTACTAATCAAGCGGCAAATGTAGATCCTAATACCATCAAACAGGAGTTACGGAATAGCGAGATGGTAGACGAAGTCAATGACCATTTTCTCAATGGCATTTTAGCGGCAATAGCAGGTCCGTAGTAGGGAAATATAAAAATTTTTTCGAATTCATTGCAATTTGGTCTAGCAGATTTTGTATATTTATTGAAATATTCAAAAACAGTAATAATTTTATTATATTATTATAATAAAACCAAAACTAAAACCCTGATATAACTCATTTTGTGTAACTTTTTAATAGAACGTAATATTCTATATTTGTGAAAACAGAAACATTAAAATAAAATCAGAATCATCCACAGTTGAATAAATAGATGTAGGTATATTTTAAGTCTTTTTTTTTAAGTAAATGCATCCCCCCCCCAAATAAATTTTGATAGTCGATATCTAAAACACCCTGTATAACTGGCTAAACTGTCTAAGTTTGTCCAGGTTTTTAGTATTAAGTCAATGGCATCTTTTTCAAAATACCAAAATCCTTTTACATTCCTTTCAAAAAAGACCTTCCCAACCTGTCGTTGACCCCTCAGGAGAAAACAAACTACATTTGTTATTCTAAAAAAAACAATTGAAACATTTTTTTTATATATTTTTTTAATAAATACCCAGCAATAGGCATGATCCTAGTTATGGTTGTTGAGTTAAAAATTTCAGTTAACAATTTTTCGTATTCAAAGCTTTTGCTGTCGAACCCAGTCGCATGCAAAATCCCGCTTTAGGTGTGACTTTGAATATTAAATAAACGGTTAAGAACATCGTTAGGAACATGTTTGTTGATATTCTTTTTCCTTTTTAGCTTAGCTTTGCTTAGGTTGGAGACGGACGATTCATCCGCTAGAAGGAAAGGAGCATGAACTAACAAAAATTGATCAAAACTACCATAATATTTACAACACCAAACGTTATCAAAAATTGCAATGGGTCATGCGAGATCCCCACCGTAAAAAAATCAAAATTATACAACAAAGAGAACTATTCTTTTTGTTTAACTAGGGTAGTTAAAGTCTTACAATCATCATCCTTTATTGATTATTAAAAAATTATAAAGAACTTTTGTAAGTTATTAATTTCTCCTTTATCGATTTGTTCCCGTATATTGATTGAGTGACTTGAATCAATTTTTTGAACTGTGCTAAGGCCTGTAAATCGATATTTTAAATTTCCTTCATAATTGCTACAGAATCTCGACCGCTTAAAATTTTTCCTGTTATTTAATCCCGATAACCACTATTGAAGTTTTGGTACTGTGCCGTCTTTTACAAATGAATCTCTATCACAAAATATCTTAGGCGCAACTGCCAGAGCCGTTACCCAATTTTCCAGGCTATCAGTATCGTTCAGGTATTTTTTAATTGAAGTAACCATAGCTATAATTTCCAAATCAATATTGTCCTCGAAAGTTAATCAATTTTTGTCATGCTTTATGGCATTTTCGTTTAATCCGGGATTGGACAATTTTCTGGAATACTCTATTTTTGACCATAATCATTTTCTACTCTCACTACCAAAATTTTCTCCAACGCCAGACAGTGTCTTGCTTCAATAACTCTGTTATATCTCTGAACCGATAACTCAAAGGACAAGTTTTTACACCAAAAACTATTATTTGGATAACTACCCTCGGCTCCTTCAGTGCCATATTGAATCTCAAACAGCATAACTCGTTAAGCAAGACAATTCCAGTCGCGCATTGCTTATACCAATTTGGTTTGTGGTGCTGAGTTAAGCATACTTGATAGTCCTACCAAAATTTGGTTATTTATTCACAATAAGAAGGCAGATTCGAGAATCCCAGCGACGGTGTCCTATTCAGTCATGACATGGGTCTAGTATCGTTGCTGCAGCTTTCAGTCAATAGACCTAACCTTAACATCAGCAAGGCACTCAAAAACAAAATGACTGCCGGTTCTGATGGCACACCAAGATTTATCGTGAGAGACTTTTCCCATGTACTCCTTTATGTCACAATTTTAACCTGGTACTTGAAACGGGGGTTTATCCAGAACCTTGGAAAATTGCCAAAGTTTATCCTATTTTCCGCAGTTGAAAATTACCGACTTATTTCGATGTTGTGCAATTTTTCGCAAATATTGGCGATTATATTACATAAATTTATTTTTGCTCAAATTCGTAATAAACTCTCTATGCAACAACATGGTTTCTATGGCAAAAAAAAAATAAAACGTTTGACTAGATAGATCATCACTTACTGATTCAAAAAGCGTCTCAAAAATTTGGTTTCTCCGATTCACCGATTTCAGTGTTGAGGTCTTATCTGGTGAATCGTCGATAGTTCTTCGAGATTGAGGGGTTTAGATCAGTTCCTTTTGTTCCAGCTTCTGGTGTGCCTTAACTTTGCTTGCCTATGTGGATGACCTAAAACTATATCACTGCATTAAAACTGGCACGAACTGCATAACTCTCCCGACCAACATCAATATTGTCAGTCAGTGGTGTACTAAAAATAATAAAATTATGTGGTTTCTTACCACCGCACAAAAACTCCTTTAGTCTTTAACAACAATATGGATTGTACTATCCTGACTAGACTTGCCACTGTAAAGGATCGGGGCATTTTATTTGACCCAACGTTCTCTTTTGTACCGTATATTACAAAAGTGGTTTCCAGTGCAATGCAAGTTTTACGATTCGTTATAAGAAATTGCAGGCATATGTTTAGCTCAGCTACTAATTAATTGTTATTTAACTGTTACGTTAGGTAAAAGTTTGACTATGGTTCGGTGGTATGGTTACCAATATATAACTGCCACGCTCAGTCCATTGAGAGTGTGCGGAGGAGGTTACTGAAGTAACTAATGTTCAGGGAGGACTGTTCCTATGCTAAGAGGGGAATTGATCATGATCTTCTGCTGGGAAGGTTCGCTGTAGAGCCTCTGAGCTTACGCAGATACTTGCAATCTGTTTCTTTTCTCTGCAAGTTAGTTTATTACGAAATCAATTGACCGTTTCTTTTGGAACAATTATGTTTTCATGTGCCGATGCTGGAAGGCAACTCTTTCCTACCGCAGTTACCCAGATCTAATATCCATTTTCAAAACTCTATTTACAATATGTGTGTTACCTTCAACAAACTATCATCGCACTGTGACTTATATTATCATGGTCTTCATCCAATAGCGAAAATTTAGGTTAGTTTTCTGAACGAGACGCTTGAATCTGTCTGCTGATTTTGAAATCATGTCAATAAATATTTGTGACGGAAATATAAAGAGAATCAATATTTTGAAAACGGTTAGTAAAAAATGTATCGTTCTAAATGTTGCTTGAAGAAAATCCCCACCGTAAATCAATTTTATTAATGAAATTAATACAAATTCAGCGGTCATATTTAAAAGTAAATATGGAAATCATTCTTTCAACTATCACTGACATGTAAAATGATATAAAATCTGGTTCGGAGTGTATATCAAATTAAAATTTTAATAGGGATTAGAACAGGTATTAAAATAATTCAAACTTTCATTTTAGGTAAGGACACTCAATTTCTCATAACATCACCTAAAGCGTACTATCTATGTAAGGCCCATTTCTAAATAATAAACCTAATAAATTGCAATCGAACAAAAATGTAAATCTATAGTACACTAACAATAATAAGGGTAATAAATATCGCGTTACAACAAAAACACTATTGGAAAGTACACCAGGCATTAAGCTTTACCCTAAAGACAGAACGAAATGTTATCAATAGTATCCGAAGATTTCTGGCGTAACTGTGTGTCATTTACAAAGAGACCATTGAATTAAAGAGTGTAGTAAACTACAATAAACTTGCTCACAGTGGCGATATTAGTTTTGTTTTTTTAATACTTTTTGATAAAATTTGTGTCAACCGCAGCACCTGACTATTTTATGATTTATTCATAAATTCTAATTAAATCAAAAAAGAATTGACCCATTTCAAATCCTCATTATATATATATATATATATATATATATATATATATATATATATATATATATATATATATATATATATATATATATATATATATATATATATATATATATATATATATATATATATATATATATATATATATATATATATATATATATATATATATATATATATATATATATATATATGATGACACTATATTCCGGGATATCATCCGTTCGCTCGTTGAACTCCGACTGGAATCCTGCATCCGACTGGAATCCTGCAAATCTTGCATCCGACTGGAATCCTGCAGACGTTTCGCCAAAATCTCACTTGGCATCTTCAATGCTCGCGCTCCGAAAACACTTCGAACACGGAGCGCGAGCATTGAAGATGCCAAGTGAGATTTTGGCGAAACGTCTGCAGGATTCCAGTCGGATGCAAGATTTGCAGGATTCCAGTCGGATGCAGGATTGCAGTCGGAGTTCAATGAGCGAACGGATGATATCCCGGAATATAGTGTCATCACATTTTTCCATCCGTGAATCAATACGTGAGAATATATATATATATATATATATATATATATATATATATATATATATATATATATATATATATATATATATATATATATATATATATATATATATATATATATATATATATATATATATATATATATATATATATATATATAAAACAGATTATGTATTTACAGAAGTCTTGCCGACACAGTAGAAAAAAAGCAATTCGAATGGTACGATCATGTGATACAAAGCACTTAGAATGATACGGTTATGTGAAAAAAATGCCAAATAGATTAGTAGCCACTAAACTAAAACTTCTTAATTATGACTATGACTACAAAAATAGCAAACGGCGCAACGAATGCGTTTAATTCCATTCAATCACTTAGTAGTATCCCTTTCAAAAAAAATATATAAGATAAAAATGTAGAGCAATTCTCTCCAAGGGTAAGAGTTTAAAATGCCAAGACTATTTCCTATTTTTTAACACATTTTTTGTTCTTCTTAAAGTCGATTTCCTAAAGGAACAGTTTCAAGAAAAATATATTTTAGATTTATCAGAACTTAATAACATCATTTATATTATCATATTGCATACGACCAGAATATTTTTAGCTGTGGAAACTTTCGTAAAACAATATCTCTTCCTTAAAATCAACTTGTGAATTCTCATTTTCCACGTACGTGTTCGAATCGATGACCGTTAACGGTCGGCAAGAATGGCATTCCATTGCGAAGTCGCACCCGCAATAACAAGTAGAAAAGGAAGCAGACCTGTTAAGTCGACAAGAAACATGCATCACTGTAGGTTTACGCCCGAAGGGTAGTGCGGACTTCGGAGAAAGTAGCCATTGCAATACGATAGCCATGTTGATCGAATTTATAATTTTTCAAGATATAACGTATCATTTGATCTGATGATAATACACATGGATACCCATAAAAATGTTTTCTGAAAATAGTAACATACAATTTTTACAAATCACTGAAAAACGCATCGATCTATTAACTAACTAGATTTTATCGAAAGTAGGTGTGAGAGTAATTCCATATAATAAATACAACTTTACATAAGTTGGAATTCAAATATTTCTATTTCAACTAGCACTGTTGGAAAAAAAATAAAAAGTAACTATTTGCATAGTATTTTGCTATCATTGCTATAATTAAGCAATCTGTTTGACACTTGAAACGAGTAAACAAAAGGTATGAATTATTTCCAAATCTACAAAGATATTTTGTAAATAAATAATAAAATATCATTTTCATTCATAAATTTGTAATAAAAATTACTAAAAATTGCTAAAAATTAAAGTTAAACTTTTTGAAAAAAATATACGCAAAATCTGCAAAAATTAGTGACAAATAGGTTTCAATCTTATTATCCACATCAAAACAATTGCCATTTTCCACCATATTGCATAGTAACAAATGCATAACTGATTTCTTTTAAAACTTAAAATTGATTGAATTTCAAATTTAAAGGAAGTCACGGACTAACAAAAAGACGCAACCTGGAGCAATTTTGTAATATTTTAAATTTGAAAGCAATTTGGGAAGTCTGGGCAATAATTATATTTAACAAAATCATGAAAACCTGACATTTCAAGAATGTACAACATCCTCGGCAAGAAATGCCACGGGAGTGTAAATAAAGTTTATTGTGTTTAATGACGGTTTTCCTGTTATCGTGGTTATTATATTAACACTTTCACTTAACCGTACGACAGCCATTCAGTCCAACGTGATAATAGATTTCACATAAAAAAAATATTATGACACAAGGAGATTAAAGCAAAATAATCTAAACAGTTCAATTATTCAAAAATATTACTTCAGGCTTAGGCCATGGAAAGAATTTCTTGTTTCGAAGCCATAATAGTAATTTCGCTTTACAGCTTCTGCTATAAATTGCTCGCACATCGTATATCAACAATTAACCGTTTAATTATTGACTCTGTACGTACCAATTAAAGATACAGTTTACAAAATTGAACTATCGGTACATAATATCCGAGTTATATCTCGCGTTTCTGTTTATGGAATAGTTCAAAACATAATAATAAAGTCGTTCTAGCGCGTTTAGATATAATTGCTTTTATACGGCCAATAAACACCATAAACGTTTTAAAAAGGGGTATTCTGTATTAAAATTGATTATTTTTCTATCTGAAATAATCAAACTCTTTGGAAATATCCATAAGCTTTCAACTGAACGCAAAATGACTCCTATCCGCGAGTTATGGGGTGGAATTTAATAGATTAATAGTTGTCCACCACTGAGTAATAATTGAAAGCAAATTCTTGAATCACTTTTCAAAAATCGTTTATTCAGTAGGAATCTGGCTTTAAAATAAGAGAAAAAATGGTACAGACTAAGAACGTTGATTAATTTAAGAATTAGAAATTTTAGTATAATTGACATATAAAATTTTGACCGAAACTCATAGCTCTGATTACCTTTTATTGCTCAGTTTTCGCAATTTTTCATTTGAAATAAAACAAATAAAAAAATGTTTGTTTGCTGGACACTTTTAAGTAACAATTGTGAAAATCATATTTAATTAATTTAATTAAAGAATTAAAATTTGGATCTTAGTGGTTCAATATTTTTTTGTTGTTTGTTTTTAGTTGTATAATTGACAAATAAAAAACTGTCCGAATTTTATTTTAACACTGGCAGTTTTTAGAAAAAAAAACCATTGAGTCATCGAAGTTTCCAAATTAACTGGTGAAATTTTAAATTGAAAAAAGCTTGTAGTACAATATGTCAAAAGAGTCAAATTACTCTAAATATTGCGTTTTTCATATGTACGAAGTGTTTCAAGTTTCACCTAACTATTGTAACATGTGATAAGAGTGCACTTCAATTGCGCAAGAGAATCACATTCCAAAATTTAACTAGCACTCGCAGATGTGGTCTTGCTAATTTACGCTAATAATAACATATCTTGATCGATGCCCAAGTTCAAGTTCCTTCATTAATGGTTTATTTTAAGTATCAAGAAATTTCCGCAGGCCTGTAATACTGTTTACAAAACTTTTGGATTCCCCCTGCGCCGGTTGTTGATGAATCGAACTAGCTGACTCGCCAATCATCCAAATTTTTTAACAAACGTTGAGAACAGCTATGGGATCTACATTATCACTAGTCTAGAACCAAGAATCTAACTAATAATAAGCTCCCGTTCTTGGACATTCTTATCCATAGAAAATCAAACCTAACATTCGGTCATTCGGTTTACAGAAAACCTACGCACATAGACCGATATCTCATCACTATCCGGCCCAAAAATAAACGGTTATCAATTCTTTGTTTACAGAAATAAAACACCCTACAAGCACTTCCACATTAGAAATATTAACCGTTCTATCAAAAGCAGTTTCGGTTAAGTTCTGAAGAATCCCGCAGGATGATTGGCGAAACGTCAGCAAGTCGATTCAACAACAACCGACGCAAGAGAAATCCAGAAGTTTTGTAAATGGTAAAACAACATCCTCATCACGGAACAAATGCCGGTAAATACTTTCTATATTATATAAGAAAAGTTCAAAATTTTGGTCAGTTACCTCATCAAAATATACACTCCACGCAATCGATTAAACAATAACATCGGTAATTTTTTTTATGAAATAAAAGTTTTTTCCAATAATTATGAATGCGGTCGTGACGAAATGGTGGATGCCTTAAGTGCTTGTAGATAAGTGTTCTAAATAACTTAGTGGTGTCGAACAATAATAAATCTTCATATATCAATATTTATGTTATGCGATCTTTCTAAAACTACTAACTAACTAACCCAAACTACCAATTACTTTTTATAAAACTTCTGCATTCCTCCTGCGTCGGTTTTTGTTGAGTCGAACTAGTTCGACTCAACAAAAACCGACGCAGGAGGAATCCTGAAGTTTTATAAAAAGTATTACAGTAGCCGGTGGAAGTTTCTTTGAAAAATTAACAAGCTACCAATTCATTATACACCTAGCAATAATCTCTACGAAATATCCCAGAAGGCTCCAATTTTTGAGAAATACAATATCATAAGGTCTTTCCAAATTGTTAGCATCGTCGAGTAGCATGTTGGTTTAAAAAAACCTTAACATTTTTACAACGCCAAAGAAATGTTTTCAAAAGAAGCTTTTTCGAAAATTTATTTTGGACAAGCCTTAAAATAAATTAGGGAATAAACATTTAGGGTTTATAAAACTGATCACTTCCAAACTGATTCTATTTGATATTTTGAATGCTTTATTTCACAAAAATTTTAAATAACAGTCGGGAAATTTCGGATAAGATAAACTGCGCCAAAGTTTTATTCGAACAATGGAGACAGATCTGGGATCCATACAAGTTACGCGACATTACGGCTCATCTTCACCGATCGTATCCAATGAACGTTTAGAAAGTTGTTTAAGATTGCTAAATTGTATGCAAACACTTGCAATGTTTAATTACCGAGCAGATACAAAAACCTGTCGTAAATCCAATATAATCAATGCACACCGAGCAAAAATAGTTCTGGGCGTAACAATGAGATAGTAAAACGATTTTTTAGAGTCTGAACTTCTAATTTTTGCTTTGATAGCCGCCTGGTACGGTGGGCCAAGCCCATCTAAATTGACAATTTGCCGGTAATGTACAGGGTGTGGGAGGCTTGCGGAGAAATTGCAAAACAGACAACAATGTTATCGTTTAAGTAAAAGTTTAAATTAGATGATTTTCACATTTTCGTCGTGAGGCGTTGGACACGAAACGGGTACGATGTGAACGACCTTAAAACATTTTTTTGTTTTTACTGCGGCACAATGGGAAAATATTCACGTAGTTCATGAAGAAAGTCAGTTCTCAGAAAGTACAACATGATGTGAAATACGAACCTTTCGAAATCAATAAATAATAAAATAAAGTAGACAGAGATTACCAATAAAATATTTGCAAAACCGTGTAGTGCATAAAACAGGATGCCGCATAATATATGGGGGGTTATGAAAAGGATTCAAAAGTTAAATGTTTACTTTTGTTTTTTGTAAATAACTTCTGATTTACTTTTCATATTTCAGTGAAAATTGGCATTTGGGATATTTTTCATATGAGGAGTTTAAATTTAATATTACGAAGACTATAAAAAAAGTACATTTGGTCATGTGCCAACCGGAGGAAAAAAATTATTAATCTTATTGTAAAGTGTTATGGAAAAAGTTCTCCATTTATCTTCCTGGGAATGGCAATCAACGGTCCCAGCCCACACGTTAATGAGTTCGAGTTTGTGCTTATGGCATGTCACTATGTCACTTAAGACATTTAACATATGTTGTTATAGTGCAACATTCTTACGTCTTTTGTCTATCGGGAATCGTTCCTAGTACAACCTTCTGACTCTTCTGATCACATCACATGATGCTGAACAAACAAACCAAATAATTATTTTTTTATAAACCGTTAAAGCATTTCAAAAGTTTTTCATGAAAAACAAAAATTTAAAGTACGTTGATTTATAAAAAAAAATTGCATAACCATTTCCCGACAAATCTAATCGAAAATACAGATACACCAATAAAACATTATTATATATAACAAGTAAACATAAGTAGTAGAACTACGTAAGAGATTTACCCCCTGCAAGCATGTTGGTTATGTGCTATTATAGTATAATGATACTTTCGCGCCCTTAATAATTTTATTAATTAATTATACACACAAATCAAAGCTTGTTTGGACAGAGATCGTTAATTATTGAAGTATAATGACATTTCAAAAGTTAAAAAAAAACATCAATGGTGGGGAGGCTTTGTATTCATTTTTGTTATTTGAATGTCAATGTCAATTCTTAATTAGAAAAAATAAAATCAATTTTTGTTTTAACCCTTGCGTTCAAGACCAGGGAGTAGCAATGCGTAAGCTATTTACCCCCTGAAACTGAAAAATAATCAAATGTTAATGACATAATAATAGTTATTTCGCTCTCTCATCGTTCCGTGGCTTCTTAAATAGTTACGTCCACTTTAATAACTTAATGATACACAGAAGTAACAGCTTATTTCGACAGAGATTAACTTATTAAAACTCGCGCCCCTTAATTCAGACGATCTTGAAGGCTTTTATTATTTATACATAATAAAAGTCGCCTGAAACACCCCACTAAAAATGTCAAATCCAAGGTCAATTTTTCATGTCAATTTTAGCACTTGAAAATATTATATACTTAAATTATGTTCAAAACAAATGAATGAACTGATGATGCAAAAAAAGGTATTATTATTCAATGAATCTTTAAAAATACCAATGAATAATTCTGTATTTGGCGTGTTGCTCAGCGTGTTGCCGAGAAAAAGTCTGGTACCATTTTCCAAGGACATTAAAAACGGTGAAAAATTTCAAAATCGCAACTACAAGTGGGAAAGCAAAACATAGTATATATATATATATATATATATATATATATATATATATATATATATATATATATATATATATATATATATATATATATATATATATATATATATATATATATATATATATATAATAAAAAAAATAAAATGAAAAAATTAAAAAATTTTACTTTGGTTACGTTACGTTAACATTGGAAAAAACAGGCAGCATATATATATATATATATATATATATATATATATATATATATATATATATATATATATATATATATATATATATATATATATATATGTGTGTGTGTGTGTGTGTGTGTGTGTGTGTGTGTAATTTTAAGCCAAACTATATATATATATATATATATATATATATATATATATATATATATATATATATATATATATATATATATATATATATATAATTTCTGAGGTTAGTTCTTTTAACATCCAATTCCAACGTGGATTGACGAGTGGAGGATTCCTTTATATTCTCAAAATGTAGTAGTATATCCAACTGCTTCTCCTGTGTTAGGCCTTGCCGTGGCCTTTTCTTGACCGTTGGTAGAACGCTATCATCTTGCCTAAACTTTGCATAAATTTTTTGAAATAGCTTCTTCTCTGGAATCCGCCTTACAGAAAACTTTCTTTCATACTCTCTAAGAGTCAGAGTTGGACTTTTAGAATTCGATAAAAAACATTCAAGCATATTTTTTTTTGTTGCACCGTATATTCAAATCACATCTTTCAAACTCTGACTCTTAATTATAACGTCACTTAAAACAATTATTATTTGGTTACCACAGCCTACCAGGGTAAAAAGTACCTTTCATAATAACATTATCATGCCCTTTATAGAAATGGGAGTTTTTTTACTATTAATGAAAACTTTATTGAAATATGCGAAAACATAATAAAAAGTCTCATCATTTGTTGAAACAATCATTAAAATTAAATAAAAATTTAAAATATTCGCCGGCGAGTTTGGTCCTAAAAATTTCGAAAACCATTAGAATTAGGTATGGGATATGTATACCTAATTATATGTATTTTGATTCGCTTTGAGAAAAAATATCAAAAACATTTGCGTCTCAGTAAAAAAAATGAATACTGCAAGTTGAAATTAAAAAAAAATGTACTTCAATTTAAGACACCCTGTATAATTGTAAAATACCTAGTGCATCGGATATCGTTAGAAGGAAGTCTTCTAAAAATGTGTTTAAAATTTGATCAAGTAGTCATTACTGTCAGCTGTAGAAGCCCATATTTACTAAGAATATAATTTGGCATAAAAAAATATATAATCTCAATTTCTGTCTAAATTACACAAAATTCGAATAAGTAATTTCTATAAAAGGTACCTTTATTTTTGGCAAGAGTTCTAAAAATATCAATATATAGAGCCTGTTCCATTTCAAATTTTAAAACTAATGGCGCTCCAGCACTTATTAGATACCCTATATATATAAAAAATAAATAATTTTAAAATTTAATTTAAAACATAAAACTCTTGAATAATCTTTTTTTTCTAAAATCAATAGTTCCTGAAAAAAGGTACAGGCCCCTAATAAAGTGCCCCCCCCCCCCTGTACTTCAATTATCCAAAAATATTTTATAGTGACCGATTCACTCAACAATTTTTTTTCAAATCTTTAAGATTGTACGTTTCCCTATTACGGTACCTTATTAAATTATCCGTACTGGTACTGGAGTCCTCCGTATATAGTATATAATAGAATCAAATCTATTAAACTTAGTAAATTATAAATTTCATTTAAGCCTACAAATTTTTTTAGTTTGTTTGTTTTCCAAAAACACACACCCTGGCTCGATATTCAGATAATGAAAAAACCAAACTGCTGCCGTAAGTACTTCAAAAACGCCGCTACGCTGTCAGCCGTATGAAAAAATCCATTCACCTTGTATGAGATTTCATATTACTCATATTTTTTCAATCACATTTTCATCTCGTCTTGAACGGAACCCAACCAATCAAAATGTTATTAATAGAAAAAAGGCGAGTCATCACGCCCTTAGAATTGAGCAATATGAAAACACCAAAATTATATTATTAATGACCGCATCCCCACATTACCACGTTAAACGTTCAAGCTGAATTTCACTTTCTAGAAGCTATTATTAATGAATAGATGGATATTTATTGAAAACCAACAATCGAAATTTAACAACAATGAGTAGCCTCGCGCATTTGATGCAACACTCAAATCGTGCGGAAAATTTAATTGCTGCACTTTGCAGTTTAATACCACGACAGCCGATTGATTTGACAGATAACATCCCCAACGTATTCGAGAAATGTTATAACGGCAACCTTATCCCATTTTAAAATATCCGATCGACCTTATTTGGTTTGTTTGATTTGTGGTTGCGTAATCATTTTTAATAAACTGTTACGTGTTAACGCGAATTTTTAACGAATCGAACAATCGATCTTGATACCACGATTTAGAATTCCCAGACAAAATTAAAGTACTGGGAATGTTCAACTTTACTTATCGCGACATAAGCAGGTCCTGACGAAACAGCCGGACCAGCACCGTTAAAAAATATCTTGATTTCTATCTTTTTTTTTCAAATTTGATTTCTCATAACAGATCGCATAGTTAACTCTTGCAGCTTTTCTATCAAAAATGACACTGATTAAAATTTACTGCAAAGCTGCTGCCGGTCCACTTTATTATCACGGGTCTTTTCACATCCGGCGCAGTACTTCTAGATTGGTAATGTGATCTGTTCAGTATATGATGATTGCATTTTTGCATTTAAAGAAATTAAAATTAAATATGAGATGTAAAATAACAAGTGTTGACAGAGATATTAGTGCCATACACTGTTGCTTACAAGGACCATAGAAAAACTGGGTTTGTTTACAGCCCAAACGGATGGCGATTGTAAAAAAAAAGCTAATCAGAGTATCATCCAAAATAAACTGATCTGATACACTGACACACCCTAAAGATTTTCTATAAGGTTGTTCGGAAAGTCATTTCGTTTTTTCCCGTCAGAGGACTTAATTACGTTTTTTCGAAACCAACTTCACACTTAAGCCGCATAACCATTATATGTCTTGAGAGCTGATATTGCAAGGCTTGCGTGTGA
This sequence comes from Cylas formicarius, assembly GCF_029955315.1. NCBI lineage: Eukaryota > Metazoa > Arthropoda > Insecta > Coleoptera > Brentidae > Cylas > Cylas formicarius. Next base: position 4,915,070 of record NW_026844347.1, read on the forward strand.
AAAAGTTCTATTAATTCTACGCAGTAGTTTTTGGTTGGTGCCCTTTTAAATGTGGAGAGCAATAAGCAGCATTTTCGTCATATTTTACTTTTTTACTTCAGAAATGGTAAAAATGCTGTCCAAGCAAGAAAAAAATTGACGGATGTGTATAGAGAAGGCCTGTTAACAGTACTCCAGTGCCAGAACTGGTTTGCAAAATTTCGATCCGGCAATTTTGATGTCGAAGATGCACTACGGTCTGGAAGGCCGGTCGAAGCTGACAAAGATGCGATAAAGGCATTAGTTGATGCAAATCGGCAAATAACCATACGAGAGATCGGTGAGAGATTAAATTTGTCAAATTCGACTGTTTATGGTCATTTGAAAGGCATGGGCTTAACCTCGACGCTCGATGTGTGGGTGCCCCATGTCCTTACGGAGCGAAATTTGTGTCGTCGCGTTGACGTGTGTGATTCGCTCCTCAAACGTCAAGAAAATGATCCATTTTTGAAGCGGATTATTACTGGGGACGAAAAATGGGTTGTATACAACAATGTTAAACGCAAGAGGTGATGGATCAGAAAAGATGAACCGGCTCAAAGCGTGTCAAAAGCCAACATTCACCAAAAAAAGGTGATGCTCTCCGTTTGGTGGGATGTCAAAGGAATCGTTTTTTTTGAGCTTTTGCCGGACAATACAACGATTAATTCAGAAGTCTATTGTCATCAACTGGACAAATTGAATGATTCACTTAAAGAGAAGAGGCCCGAATTAATCAACAGGAAGGGTGTAGTGTTCCACCAGGATAATGCGAGACCTCACACAAGTTTGGTCACTCGCCAAAAACTTTTACAGTTTGAATGGGACGTACTGCAACATCCACCATATTCTCCAGATCTGGCGCCTTCCGACTACTATTTGTTCCGGTCCCTGCAAAATTTTTTGGATGGCAAAACCTTTACCTCAAATGAAGATGTCAAAAACCACCTGAACCAGTTTTTTGCCAGCAAGGACCAAAACTTTTATGAGAGGGGAATTATGTTACTGCCAGAAAGATGGGAAAAGGTGTTGGACCAGAATGGCCAATATATAATTTAATAAAATATTTATTCATTATACGAAAACTGTCTTTCATGTTCCCCAAAAAAAACGAAATGACTTTCCGAACAACCCAATAATTTCGAGTACCTTCAATTTCGACATCTCTTTCCGGATGATGGAGAAATTTCCATTCTTTAGTGAAATATTCGGAAAATTATGTTGGGAGCCTTGTTTTTATTTTAAAATTAAAACCGTACTTCATTCACTCACAAGGATTGGGGATTTGCACAATTGGTTGAAAATCTAACATCGGACCTAGTCAATAAGGGCGTGTAGCATTTCAACTACCGTTTAGTTTATTTTATATCATAATTTTCTTCCAGATCTCATTTGACCAGGACAGGCCCCAGGTTGGTCTAGCAACGCCAAATATCTACCGATCTATCACGTATCTACCTAAACTTGTGATGCCAATTTTAATACCAGATAAATTATTGAGTGGTTAAAACCATTATTGACGTATATTTATTGTATTCTATAGATGTGCAAAATATGGCGACAACCTGCTCACTAAATATAACACACTCAACAATCGTAATGGTTTAAACTAATTATCTTCCGTCTTTTGCAATATCTCATATAACGTGTCCCGCCAGGTTTAGCACATTTTTTCTAAACCAATGACATTTCCTATTATTTACTTGTTACGTGGGTTTCTGATCGATTGCCCAATTTACCGGCGTAAATAAGTTTGCGCCGAATACGCAAGAGTAGTTTTATAGTCGCCGTCGTATGAATGTGTTTGATCGACCTGTAATCTGCGCAAAAATTGTACCGAACATCAGTTTTCCTTGAGGGATGTCTATGAATACGACACATAGTTTATGAGATACGAGGGAAAATTGAATTACCTCGCAACTTTAAAAATTCCAAAAATAATGTTATTATAAAGATAAGGAAAAATATAACGGGGTCGTATAAGTTATGCAAAAAGAAATGAAGTCTTATTAGTTTTGGTTAGTTGTAGACTCTAGGGCCTTCTCGATAACATTTTTCTTTTAGAAAGGTGTTAGTGAACGGTTATTATAATGTCGAGTGGGTGCTTTTTGTCAAAAATTGAATTATGGTGTCTTTTTTTTGACAAATAGAGGATTTATTACGATTATTATTATTATTATTATTATTATTATTATTATTATAATTATTATTATATTATTGTTATTATTATTATAGTTTTGCCCGAATGCATTGATTGATTCCAGTAATGTACGACATGACGATGAGAACTGATAAATGTCAAAATACACTTTGGGGAGTGGTAGAGAGACAAAGCTCTGTCGGAGAAAGAAAGAAAGGAATGATGGTTTGAATGATATGCGCCTGCGGGAAACTCTATGCAATAAGTTTCATTAATTATTATTTGATTATTTGATTAACCGAATACATCACAAATAATTAGTTTATATTTTTTCTACGTACTAGAAGATTTTCAGTTCTAATGTAGAACTTTTTATATTAATTACCTTCTGTAGGTATACATTCGCAGGTTTCTTTTAGCGACTTGAAAATTGAGCGATATTGCCGATACGCAATAATCTCGTTCCCAAAAAGTTTCTTTCTGATACATGGATGTTCTATATTCGTAAGTGAATCGGCTTATGTGCTGTCTATACCAGCTTTCTAGAAGTGTTAATTAACTGAGTAGCTATAATCTTCCGACATAATCCGATTCCTTCCAAATCCGTGATTCAAGTATCAGAAACATCCCAAGTTGCTCGCGACAGTGTTTAACGAAGCTGACATCTTCAAGTGACACTTTGCGATCGCTTCAGCCGTGAATAATTTGGTATTTTAGAGTAGGAAGTATTAAAAATTATTTATAAAGTCAAAAATATTATTTTGCATATTTGTATTAAGGAAGATATTTTTTCCCAAAAAGAAATTTAATATAGAAACGGCTTTCGATCGATATTTTTAGGTATATTTTGGGTATAGAAGTACAAAATTACTGATTGTGATATATCATTTCAAAAATAAAGGTTAGGGCTATTTAAAGTTCCTTTTTAAAAAATGGTAGGAAAAAAATGGCCATGTCCAAACATCCATTAAAAATCATTTTTATCAAAAGAAACTATTGAAGTAAAGGGTAGGTATCCTTCAAAGTGCATTCGGTAACTTCCAAAGTTGTGGAAATATCCAAATACGCGATGCGCCATTAAAGTTTTCCAATGTTAAAATGGAGTATTTTTAATGATTCTTAAGATACATTATTAACGAGGAAAGCGTAAAGCTTCCAGAAAATAAAATTTTTAATAGAAGTGAGCAAAGAAAAATTGCGAACAATCATGTTTTATTATTTAAATTGATTAATATATCCGCTAGAGGGCGAGATACTAATCGCAAATTTAAAAATTCCATTTAATCTCAAAATTTTTTACATAACAATTTTGGTTAGTTTTGCATTTACCCTTTAAACAAGGTATTAGGAAAACACAAATATTAATTTAGAAAATGCACACTATCTAAGTAACACGTCATTTATTTTAACTTTCAGGGGCTTGCCTTGTCCATCAGCTGCGCTGTAAACGAGAATCGTTGATATTTTACCAAGCTTGATATATGCCCCTTTGCCCTTATCAGCCTCTAACTTGAAATAAATTCCGTGAATCAGCGAAATTTTTTTGAGAAATAACGTCATGAGCAATTTTTTTAAATAGAAATCCTAATTTCTACTGAAGAATTAAAAAAAAAATCCTCATTCCGAAAAGATATTTAATTTTGTTGTAGTGGTTTTTGTTCACCGTTTGTCGAAAAAAAAATTACTACAAAATTTTGTTTTCTGATGAATCACCGTTTATGTTAAATGATTAAGTTAAGTTATAATTACAAAATGTTTGTTAAATATTTTTTAAATCAAAATCAATCAATCTAAAATACAAATCGCGTTCGAGCATATGACCGAAAAAAAAATTTTTTTTGATTTACTGAATTTATTAAAAGTTACATACTGTATATTTTGCAGTACTATTACACAAAATATTGAAAAGTAAACTGCTGGAAACAGCAATCTTCTTTTTTTCTAATTTAAATGTTAGAAAATTGCAAACTACTGACTTTATTTTCTTATCTCTCAGGCATCCCAACTCAGTCACATTGTCAATTCATTCCTTTGAATTTGTGGTCTTCTATGTACTTACTCTCGTCACAATTCGTGTTGGGATATTCTTGCGCCATGCTAGTACTCAATGACTCTTCGAAAACCCCATTTTGTCTGTAACCCGTCGGCTGCGAATTATTGTTACAGTTAAATCGACCTTTACGCATGCAGATATAAGTGACCATAATTTAGATGTTGCAGTCGTAAATATATAATATTGTTTCCAAAAAGAATATAAGAATATTAAAATTTATGGATTGTCATTTGTAATTGTCGGTGTAAAATTAATTATGTAAATATTGCTTCATTAAATGACAAGTTGTTTTAAAAGGCGTCGAAGCGTTTTTAAAGTTGGTGTGCAACACTCAAAAGAGATCGCTGATAACCGCCGTAAGAACAGAAAATGTCACAAATTTTAACGTTAACAGCCAGTCCAGTAATTATAATCGACAAAAAACCAGGTACCAACAACTTTGAATCATATTTTTAATAAGGCCATCAAATAATTCATACTTGCCGGACCATACAAACTGCAAATCGAAATTCATAGTCTAGTGAACAAACCACCAGTAGCAATAGCAAATATTTCGAATACCGTCCGCTTAAATACGCCTCTCAAGACAGGTTATATTACGTATAAGTAAGGTCCCACGCACAATTCTACCCGATTTATTTATCTATTCTCAACGCGAATTTCATCATAGGCTACTGAATTATACGACCTGCATATTAAACTCTGCAACATATACCTAAGGTCAGTATCCCGCCAAAGTGTAACTAACCAAAATTGACAGACGATCACGATAACATACTTACACTTATTTGGGTTGATATATTTTCTTACCGGTCGATCGAACATGAAGTTCTACTTTTATTTTCACACAACCGCGGGCATCTAGACTGTTTACATAAGTTGTTTGTCGGCTAGGAATCTAGCAAGGAATCTAGGTAACCGCTGAAGCCGCTTTGAAAATTTTTGGTAGGTTTCCCGAAATTGTAGGCATACACAAATTCCGGTTTTCAGGAAATTATATATTATGACATGACAATTGTTTCGACAACACCGTGTCTTTATCAAATGTGATAAAGACACGGTGTTGTCGAAACAATTGCCATGTCTGAACTTTTAATTCTTATTTATTTTGATAAATGGATTTTCATCAAGTAAAAGCCACCCCAGTTCAATACACAAATTCATTCAACATATTCAAATAAACCATAGTAAAAGAACATTGTTTTTATCAATTTCCACTTGAATGCAAAAAAAAACTTCACCAAGTATATATATTCTTGAGTGTCCTGACTAAGGTAAACCATCAACATTGTAGATTTCCGAGAATAAATTTTAAGACTTACCTGAATATCCAGCTCTATCTAAATTGACCTTTAACAGCGCAGAGTAATCCCGTTCGAATTCTTCGGAGCTGGCCATGATTTTTGAATAGTTTTTGCGCCCGTTACAAATTCACAAAACACAAACGATCTATACAGACAAAAACATGACAAGTCGAACGTCGTTTTCTCATAAAATAGTAGTACCATCAAAGAAAAGTTTCCATCAAAAAGACTATATTTAAAAATTCTTTCGCGATAAACTCGCACACATAACCACAAGGACGAATACCGGCCAGCTTGATCGGATACGTGCCTCATATAAGATTAAAATGCGCACGAGTACCGAAGAAGAATTCACGAAGTGGTCAATCGTAAATGTTTTTTTTTGTGTGGCATGCGTACTTACCTGTTTTTCGATTACATTCTCTTTCTACACATGATTCGTGCGCTAGCGTGTTCGAAGTGTGGTCGTTTTCTGTTTTCTCGTTCTTTCTTTGGTGGTTACTGTTACGTGGATTTTGATTCTAATTAACCAATTTACATATTTTTTCCACTTCGCATACTAGACGCTTCAAATTTAATCGAAGAATTAAAATAATAATCGCAATTTAAAACAAATCGTAGATTGCGATTTTCACGTTAACTTCGTCCTTAAGTCAATTTTCCTTAGTACACGTTTTAGGTTGCGCCTGGATCATACAGCTCGTAAAAAATATAATGGCCCTACTTCTAATATTTTCGTCGAGAAGGTGATGATTTTTCCACAGACTTAACTCGTTTCCCCAGAACATTTAACTAAATCTAGACACATTTCCAGAAAATACTATAGTAAAGAAGCTTATTGACGCTCTGTCAGCGGCCATGTTGGTTATTAAACGCCGCAACGTCATTGGTCAAAAAAACAGATTTCTAAATCTCACACATGTGCATATTGAATGGACCTTCTCAAAAAATTTTCATGGTTGCTTTATAAGGTATTATCAGCATATCTCTAGTGGCTATATGGGCTGGATAGTATGAAAATTTTTTTCGCGTAGTAATGGCTGTAGAGCTGTAGAAAAAGTATAGTATGCACATTTATAAACTGCTGCGTTTCGCAGGTGTCGAATCAGACTCGTTTATGTCGCATGTTGTATAATATATCAGTGGGCGTAAGATAATGGCAAGAGGGGGTTTTTCACATTTTGTGTTTAAAATAATTTGAGATACTAATAAATTTGTTTTTAAATGAAAGTTTTCTGATTAAAATAAACAGCAGCTATTTAAGATTTGCTTCGTCAAGAGGCTGTTATTTAGCAAGTTCGGCTCAACTTTCATTTGGCCGAAATCATTCACATAAATGAGGACTGTACTTGGAGTCTGAAGAAGTCTTTATGAACATAGAAATTCCATTCCATTTTCTGCGCTTTAGAGTATTTGTGGAAACGATTTTGTAAAAAAAAACAGACTCTCAATTAATATCTTTTCTTTTAATTTCTAATTTTTACGTGTTTGTAAAAGGCAAACATTGACAACCGATTGAGACATGTCATACCATCTTACTGCTCTTAAAAACGTGTCTAAATAATGTCACATTTTGACAGCTCTCAATTTAATCGTTTTTGATTTACTGGCGAAACACGACAAACCAATTTACAGATCGTAAATTTGAAGCCGGTTGTCAAATGCACTAGGTTTCCATTAAAACTTTCGCCATTCGCCCTTTGTTGTAGGTATAATACGAACGGAGATCCGGAGAAGCGAATTTGGGACACTTTGTATATATGACTTTTTCATATAACATATAAACGAAAAATTTGCCCCATTATTTTTTAACGAAACGATATATTTCACCAAATTTGAAAAGTAGACTAAATGTTCTAGAAAAAAATGTTAAAACTTCTCAAAAACATACCTTGAGTGGTGACGTATTAGATAATTAAGCCCAATATTGAGACAACTCCATAGTTTTAATGTCGAACTAATCATCATTTAATTCTGCTAATGTCTAATACTGTCTATTTTTTGCAGGCCCTCTAGACGAAATAATTTTAAATGTTACATTCTGCCAGAATAATGACCGCGTCTGGTACCTCGGCCACCGTGTTAACGCGTTCATCCATTATCTCGTAATATGTATCATAATAGTTTTAATAATCGACTCTAAATGGAATAGTTGTAATTTTCTCGAGGTGTGCGCTAGTTAAAAGGGTTAATGTTCCAAACTGTATTATCGTGCTCTTGATCGTAATCTACGGAACCGATCATGTTTTAATTGTCTGTTTATTACCTGTAACAATGCAATTGTTGTACAATTCAGTTTTAAGCGAATTATCGTTGCTTGGTCACTTTTTCATTCGGATGCTTTAATTGTATGCAAGTATTCTTAGCAGAAATTCCTATTAAAAAGTTTGACTAGTAATTTTTCGGTGATAGACACGATGAAATTATTTTTCTTAGCAAAATAATAATAATAATAATAATAATATTTTTATTTAAGGTATATATACACATTAAATAGTGTCAACAGAATTTTACAATTTTATAATTTTGGTATAAAACTATGTTTATGTTTTAATTGTCTTGATATTTCATAATGTTTCTTACTTTCATAATTTTATTTTTATTTCTTTCTTACCCTTTAATTTCGTGAAAAATTGCCGGTCTTGCAAATTGTCATATTCTTTCTTTTTTAGAAAGTACCATTCCTTATTCTAATTGATTTGATTTTTATATTAATTATTTATTAATATGGAACTCAATATATTGTCTATTCATGTTTCACTAATATGTGTTCTGCTTGTATAGTAATATACTTGCTGCAACCTATTAAATGACTTAATCTTTTACACTCAGAGTCTTAGTGTTAGACTTAAAATCTATGTTAAAATCACTTGCAGTAACTTAAATTATTTTGCTCTCTTGCAAGAGACACTCTAGATTATATAAAAAAATCTTAACATCTCCTGATGGTGCCCTGTTTACAGCAACTACTGTTTCATAATATATATCATTCCATATCATGTGACTCAAATGTCGTTTACCACACTTGTTGCATAATCTATTATGTGAACGACCTTATGACATAATCATTTGAAGGAGTTAGGTACAAAGGTCAGAAATTTAATAGATACTGGTTCACAACGCTCCTGTTAGATTAGAGTATGTGCCTAAGAAAATGGACCAATGGACAATTGTGTGGACAGCGCACCTGATGCAACTCTTTTCGAACGTTTTTTCAGGGAATGTACGACAACCATATACAAAGTTTGACTTTAGACTACAGTGTTAATCAAGACATTGTTTTTATCTATAACTCAAAGAATATTTAATTAGCTTTTGCTGCCTTGCCATATTACAGCCGAAATTATTATTGCAAGAAATGTAGCAAAAGGAAACTGGTTGGCTTCGATCCCGAAGATTCCGTACGATTTAGTTCTCAGACTCCAGTTTGGAAAAGAGGTTACGACAATAGCCTTTTCCGACGATCCTCTTATCCTGCTCACAAAATCATATACATACAATAATTGCCTAAGAAGATTAGACACCAGAGATCAATTAGAAAGCTGAGAATTCATTTGGACGAACGCACGAAGTATAGGGGCATGATGGAAAGAGTCCACAGCAGAATGGATATGTAAATAACTAGCGCTCATAAAACTGCCCCTTAAAAGCCGCACAGCTAATAAGTAGTGCAATTCCTATACAGCTCTTCGTAGAAAAGAGACAAAGATACATTGGCCTGGGAAGAGAAGTACGACAAGAAAACCAAAAAGAGAAAGACAATACACACACAGGTGTGAAGAGGATTGGAGTAGACATTACAGGAGGACAGTGTAGAGAAGAGCTAAAACCAGGCAATTAACTGAATTAAATGCGAGCATAAAATTTAAAAAAAAATAGAAAATGCCATTTGCTAAGAATGGGGGTTTAGTAATTGTACGTACTTGTGTCAAAAATATTTGCTAGACAGCACGTAATAAAAGTATTTTAATTTTAAGATATCGCTCGCGATCGTGGCACTTTCTGCATCCTCGATGAGGGGATAATTGAATATTTTAGATTAATACATATATATATATATATATATATATATATATATATATATATATATATATATATATATATATATATATATATATATATATATATATATATATATATATATATATATATATATATATATATATATATATATATATATATATATATATATATATATATATATATATATATATATATATCACTCTTCCTGGTGACGGTTTCAGAAAGTCGAAAATAGTTTCCTTCTTTTTTTTCTTGGTCATCATACTTAATAACCTTTTTTTTAAGTTTTGGGATCATCCGTTCTCTTGAAACCGTACCTCGTTGTCTTTACTGGGACACCCGGTATATGTAAATGCGATTTACTTAAGTTTGAAATATATTTGACAATTTTTATAGCACAAAGTACAGATATTAAAAAATATTTTTAACTTATAATTGTCAATAATTTGAGGCGTTATCACTTTAATCACTTTAATATATGATGACACTGTATTCCGGGATATCATCATATCATATATATATATATATATATATATATATATATATATATATATATATATATATATATATATATATATATATATATATATATATATATATATATATATATATATATATATATATATATATATATATATATATATTATATATATATATATATATATATATGATATGATGATATCCCGGAATACAGTGTCATCATATATTAAAGTGATTAAAGTGATAACGCCTCAAATTATTGACAATTATAAGTTAAAAATATTTTTTAATATCTGTACTTTGTGCTATAAAAATTGTCAAATATATTTCAAACTTAAGTAAATCGCATTTACATATACCGGGTGTCCCAGTAAAGACAACGAGGTACGGTTTCAAGAGAACGGATGATCCCAAAACTTAAAAAAAAGGTTATTAAGTATGATGACCAAGAAAAAAAAGAAGGAAACTATTTTCGACTTTCTGAAACCGTCACCAGGAAGAGTGATTGTTAATTAAAACTGAGTTTCTACAAAAATGTCTTATGTTAACCGTAGTTAAAGTGAGTACTATTTTAAAAGTGAGACAAATTCAAATATTTTTTCTTTAATGTTGTTTGCTTTATCTCTTCAAGAAAAGTGGGGGAGCTGATCAAACATTTTCTTAAATAAGTGTCCATATCTCCAAAAAGGCTTTCGGTATCATTTTTTCTCATTGTTACAAATAGTAAATGGTCTTATTAATTTGCTTTATTCATTATTAATTTAGTTTTATTTTTAGAAAAAGGGTGAAAGTAATGGCGTTTCTCAAGTGCTCGATCATAACCAAAATTATGCTCTCTTTGGTGAAACCAGTGCTGCCGAAACAAACAGGGTTTTTATTTACGTAGCAAATTAAAAGTTGTGCTCGTCAGTATGTGATAATTTTAAGCAATTTGTTTTCTCAGAATTTAGTAAAGTATAAGTATTGGTATTGGTATTGTTATTAAAGGGGGCGCCTTCGCGGGCGTTCAAGCACTTAGGCCACCAGAGCGGGGCTCTGGTCCCATATGCCTATGCAAGGAGCCATCCTTGGCTAAGGCGTCTGCTGCCTCATTGCTCCGGATACCGGTGTGACCCGGGACCCAGACCAACGTGACCTTCCTCTCCTCAGCCACTGTCCTCAGTACCCCTTTGCACTCCTTTATCAACAAGGAGCGCGTACGCACTGACTTCAGCGCCATAAGTGCAGCCCTACTATCCGAGCAGAAGAAGACCCTCCTGCTTCCGTGGTCGAGCCGAAGCACCTCTCTGACCCAGAGGGACCGACAAGCTCGATCCCGTTGTCTCGCAGTGCACTCCAGCTCCGGCTAAATCTCCCATTCTGGACCCGTCCGTGTAACAGACAAGTCCATCCCAGCAGCCAACTTTGCCCTCTCTCCACTCTGCCCTTGATGGGAAGAGAAAGGTCCATTTGTCAAAGAAGGTCATCTCAGGGTTCATGACGTCACTCGGCATGTCCATGACCCCGCGCTCCCTGGGCCAGCCCTCTAAAATGTCGTACGGGTCCTGATTGAAGGTCCCCTCCCTCCAGAGCCCTCAGCTCGTCAGCCTCACAGCCGTCCTGGCCGCCTCCATCCGCACCCGATCTGCCAGAGAGGGCAAGCACACCAGAGCCTCTAGGGCCGCCCTCATGGCGCTCGTTATGCAGAGACAAGCCAATTTCTGCAGTTTGTTCAGCACTAGCCTTGCTCCTGCTCTTTTGGTCCCCGGCCACCATGCCACTGCCCCATGCATGAGCATAGGCACCACCATGGTACCGTAGATCCACTGCCCCAGGCCCCAAATACCCCCTACCGCTCTCCGGCACGCCCACAGAGCTCCAAAGGCCGACCTGGTCCTTGATCTTATATGTTCCTGGAAGGTCAGCTTGGAGTCCAACCATACCCCCAAGTACTTAACGCTTTCGCTTGCAGAAAGAGGCACCCCATCCGTCGAAATGTTGAGGTTGCACTCCATCTTCCTTTTCCTGGTGAAGATGACCATCTCCACCTTGTCAGGGTTGACAGCCAACCTGCTGTCCCGGCACCATTGTGAGAATATTACCAATGCCCCGTTCAGGAGCCCCTGCATCTTCCTCACGTCCGTCCCCTGTGTCATTATCACTAGGTCGTTTGCATATGCCTGAGCATAGACCCCGTGTTCTTCCCTCAGGATATGCAATATCTCGTCAGGCAATATCTCATTCAGTCTTGCCTCGACCCTCCGGTCGGTTAGCATGGAGTACGCTCTACCGCCCTGCAGATCGAATACAGGGCCGTGTTATTAAAGGCCCCTTCGATGTCAGCGAACACGCACCCCGACAGCCGTCCCGAGCCCATACCCTCCTCCAACCTGGAAGTCAGATGGTGAAGAGCCGAGCCCACAGACCCGCCGCTTCGGTACGCATGCTGAGCTGGCTCTAAAGGGGCCTCCAGCTCCACCCAATCCCTCAGATACCGGTCCAGCAGTCTCTCCAGAGTCTTCATAGTGAAGCTGGTGAGGCAAACGGGCCGGTACGACTTCGGGTCCTACCTTGCGGATGAACACTACCCTGCTGTGTCTCCACAGCTCGGGCACGTATCCCCTCGCAAGGGAGGCTCTGAACAGATCCATCAGCGGGCTGATCAGGAGACCTCCGTCCCTTAGCAGCAGTGCCGGAAAAACTCCATCCCCGCCCGCCGACTTGAAGGGGCCAAAGCTGTCAATAGCCCACCTCAGCCTACTATGGGTAACTACCCACCTTGCCGCGGCGTAGTCGCATCTAAGACGACTCCCGGCTTCAACATTCCCCCCTGTGGCCGGATCAGCGGACCCTGGGAAGTGCGTGATCAGCAACTGTTGTAATATGTCCACTGGTCCCGCTGTGTAACCACCACCGGTCCTGCGGACCACTCCCAGTCTTCCCGAAGGGTCACTTCTGAGTACCCTAAGGAGCCTAGCCGCGTCCGGGGTATTCATTACTCGGTCGCAGTAGCCCTACCAGGCCTTTCCCTGTAATGCCCGTAGTTCTTTTTTGTACTGTCTGCGGACCTCCCTATAGAGATCCCAGTCCGCACCTAGGCCGCTGCTCTTCGCTGGATTGAACAGCCTCCGCACTCTTCTCCTGAGACACTCCAGAGAAGAGCTCCACCAAGGAGTCCTCCCCGCCCTATGCTCTTCTGTCTCAGGGCAGCTCTTCTCGAAAGCCCGTATCATAGCGGAGCTGACGCGGCCGGCGGCCTCGTCAATCTCCTCCAATGTCCGGTGTTTTCTTGGTAAACTCCCTAGGCGCCAAGCGAGCTCCTCCGTATAGAGTTCCCAGTTTGTTGCCCGGGGTTCCTAAATCTACCGGGTTCCCGAACACTCATTTTCAACCCAAAGGTGATGTATCTATAGTCCGACATAGAGTTCTCCCCACAGACACACCACCCAGTTATTTCCGGGAGCAGAGCCCTGGTGTCAAGTCTATAACCGAGCTCCGACCCGTCGGGAAAAACGTGGGTTCTACCCCTCCGTTGGCTACCTGCAGTCCTGTCGAGGCCATGAACTCCACGAGGTCTCCCCCCCTTCTATTAGTCGCCGCGCTGCCCCGCAGAACGTGGTGAGCATTGCTATCGCAGCCAATCAAAAGAGAAAGATTCGCCTCCTCACAGTAGGAGACCAAGTCACTGATCTCCTGCGGAGGACAGTTGCGGTCGCTTGGAAAGTACGCTATTACCTCGCTCACGCCGTCCCGAGTGGGGATCTGACCAGAATTGGAACCAGGTCACTGGACGCCTTGTCCCTTAGGAAAAAGGCCTCCAGCCCCATGGTTAGTATGCAGGCCCTGGGACACCCCTATGAGGAGTCGACACTATGCAGCATCGACCCTCCCAGAGATAAGCCCCTAACCCTTGATTTTATAATCTAGGGCTCCTGGTTCAGTACAATGAATGTACCGCCTTCCGAAATTTTCCGGCATAAGTGGGCCGTTGCAGCCCTGCTGTGTTGCAGGTTAATTTTTAATATCCCCGTGAAGAGGTTGTTACGGGAATACCATGTGAGGGTTACGATGCTGGCCTCAGGCCGAATCCGAGCCAGAGGTAGCACCTCCCTCCGCTTCCGCTTTCTGACTGGTGGACCCTGATGGGTCCGAGATTCCTCCTCGGTTCTCCTTTCCTCGGAGGGCCATCCGGAGGTCTCCTCCACAGAAGCTGTGAGCGCCGCCTCTCCGACAGGCCCCTCAACCTTCATGGACGAGCCCTCTTCGCGTGAGCCCCCCGCGGTTACCTCATCCCCCTGCGGCATCGACGCCGCCAGATTCACTTTAATCTGGGTCGCCAGGCTGAAGAGAAGTGAGCCCTTAGCCGTGATGACGCTTGCCGATTTCTCGCCCACCACCAATCTTGTGCCCCTTGCGTCCTCCGTCCTCTGCCAGACCCTCCAGGCAAGGCAATCTAGACCATTCTGAGCTGCCAGACAGCGGACTAGTGCCTCGTTCGAGACACCCGCCCCCAGGCCCGGAATCCAGATCGCCGCCCTTCTTAGTCTTAATCCTTCTCGATTGACCTCCACCAGGTTTGCGAGCCCCCAGGGCCCGACGATGATCAGCTCCCTGCGAACCCACTCCCTGGTTTCTTCATCACCTCGATCAGGATGTGGCTCCTCCACAGCCTAATCGAGCGTATCCGGGGAGGAGTGTTTTGCCCCCCCTGCATGTTATTCATGCTTACGTGGAGGTTAAGAGACCCTATGAAACGCAGTAGGTCCTCGGAAGACAGGTCAGTTTCCTGCCCTGTTAGACCCACCACCAGTTCGTGTCGGCCGCCGACCACCGGCGTGGTCTCTCCCATCTTCCTTTTCCGCTTCCCACATCCAGTTTCCGGTGTGCCCCCTATGAAGCCCTCCGTTGACGTCATGGCGCGATTCCTGGGCGTCGGAAGAGAGCCCGTCCGCAGTTCCGGAACCGTCACCGCGAGTCTCTTCTTCTTCGTCCTCCTTTTTTCCGCCCCACTCCTGTGTCAGGGGTTTGTACCGAGCCCTCCACCCTGCTCGAGACCTGGGGATCCTCCTCAGATCGCCCTTGTAGGGGACCTTTCTGAGAACGCCCCTGCTTGTGGGAGACCTCCTGGGGCCCGTTCTCGACGTTATACCCTGTGCAAGCCCTTAGCCACGACACGACAGGGTGAACAGGGTGAGCTGGTCCACGACTGGTTATTTGTCAGCTCTATTGGATTTTGACCTCCTCATGCCTCCTTATTACCAGCCACCCAGGCCTGTGAGAGCCTGGGCTTCCCTATTCGCAACCGGGGACGCGCCTCATGGATTGCTCAACCGCAGAGGGTACAGTATAAGTATTGCGATAATTACTACACTGTTCTATACTATAATTATATAATTAGAGAAATAAAGTAGCATTTTCTGAAAATACCTAGGTATTTCCTCTAATTTTCTAGATTTGGCCGTATCTGTTATTTCTAAATACTTACATATTGTTATTATTATATATTACTTAAATATTGTTTCTAAATAATCAATAAATACCTATTATCTCATAATCCGTTTTATAGGTAATTCCTTTAAATTATTTTTTTGTATTACCCATCAATGAAAAGTCCATGTTAATAAGCTGCTAATTACATTTTTATGAGTCCGAGCTATATTTGGCTTGGGTTTGGGCTTAATATTTTCAGATTAAGTTTTTCAATGCGGAAAGCAGCAACCTTAAATTATGGACAATTTTGTGCAAGATGAAAATAGTGCAATAAAGTAGCTTAGGAAGACCGCAAAAAGAGTGAAGATGAGCTAGACAGACCAAATAAAAATTCGACTATATCAAGTTCTTTTTATTGACTATTGACATAGGTTGTTTGAGAACCCCTCACTAGCATGACGAAAAGGCGGCGGACTTTACGTTCCCTTCTATAAGAAAGTCACAAAGGCTTTCAGTCGGAGAAATTGATTTAGACTTACAAATGTCACTTTTGACATAAAATTCAAAATATGTCAGATATGAATGATTTGTATAGGACATTATGCATGACATATGTCTGGAATTTCCAGAATTCTAAAATTATTTAAAATAAGAATGTTATTTGTCCACGAAAATTCAAGCATATATACAACATAATATTTATAATAATATAATAATTTAAAAGTATAAATGAATCTAACGAACTGCTTTTTAAAATTATTTTAACAGATTCGAAAGGAAGGGCTTATCCCATAATAAACGGGCCACCCTGTAGGTATTAAGACCTACTTAATATAAGGAGTTCATGTCTGTTTCATTTCTCTTTAATAAAATAGTAACACATAAAATAAATTTATTCATTGCGTAATGGCACGAAACTTGTTTCGTGTGGGCTACGTGATATCACTGATATCACTCACGCTAAATTGGTGGAAATGAAATTATTGAATGGAAATATCCAATTTACTTTCATAATAGCCCTAGAAGCAGCACTATCATGTTTTCTAAATTTAGTGGCACTTGCACCTTCACCAGAACACTGGTTGGAACGATTTTTCATCACGCTACATGTCGTAGAATATCGTCTCTCCTAGAAATGCCACAGACCTCTAATCTATTCTGAGCAAGTTAATGAGAGAGTTAGAGTGTTATACCTATTTGTTAGCTTGTGCTACTCGAAAGATCTTGCCATAAATATTGAATCAATAAATGAATTATTTAGACAAATACTGTTGCAAAACTTATCGAATATTCGCCATTTCAAAAGGAATAATCAAATCAAACTGGAATATAAAAAAATGTATAATTATAGATTTTTAAATAGATATTTATTTATTTATTTATTACACATATAAAATTTAGTATAAACTGGAATAATTATTATAGACACAAATAAATGGGGTTCTTATCATAAATTATTTAATTTGTCTAAACAGTATTACAACATAATAAATGGCATTTCTATAATATTTAGATATATTATCATACTCAATTACACAAGAATTAATTCCTTCCCAATGTGTATTATTTTTTGAATCAGAGACCCTGATTAAAAAGTAATACATTGAGGGATCATACTGGTGTGAAACCAAGAAATGATATCTCCCTATAACACCTGGCCCACACCGAATAACACATTTCTGCCCCTCAAAATTAACCATATATCTTTCTTCTACACCCCACCATCTCTTGGTATGAAAAAATTTATTTCCCACTGTGCAGTTAAATTTCTTATTTTCCGGCAAACAAAATAGAGACTTTACATATTGAACATTGGACAGAGCAGAGCACGGGTTCATTTTACACTGTTGCTCATGCGAATATAAATCTGCACCACTGAAAAACAACTTACATTTATATCTGCAATAATAATATATCCTCTTGGAGTGAGAAAACACATCTTCTTTTGAATGGCACTTTTCACATCCTTTATGCATTGAACAATATTCACAAAAAGATTTGTAATGGATACAATTATAGACTTTATCAAGATGGTTTTCGCACCAACAGCATTTAATTTTATTTGAAAGAGCTACCATTGAAAAATGCCTTTCGTCCATTTCACTTCTTGAACTTGAATGACTGGTAGGTGCTGAACATCCTACTTTGGGTAAAGAAATAAAAATGTCACGAACAGTTGTCAAACCACAATCTGCTAAAAATTTTGCCTTTCCCAAAGTCCATGGTACATTAAATATCAATGTGTTATCTTTAAACATCAAATCAACATGTAATTTTCCTCTCAACTCTAAAGGAACGGACAAAAGGAATTTCTCAGAAGGTTTACCTACAGGTAAACAAAATCTGCTACCTATAAAATCGATTGACGTTGCCTGTTTAATATTATTAATTCGATAACTAAAAATTGATGTGTTCAATAAAAGCTTATGATTGTAGTAACAAAAATAAATAGAAAACAACATGTTCAAATTCCTCTGAAAATACATAATATGACCTTCACAGTGTTCTTCCAGTTCAATAGAAAAACTATCACTATATTTCAAAATTAATTCAGGGTGGTACATGTTGTAATGGTCAATAAGCATCAACAATGTATATTTTGTTATGCCATTATACTTTGGACACATTGGGCAGTCAATCAAACTTCCAATACACTTGCTTTCATGGTGTTTGATTTGATCAGAACGAAAATATTTTCTACAACCTTCATAATAATTTACACATGGAAATTCTTGATCTGCCGGAATGGGGTGCAAACTGTAAACTTCATTTTCAACTCCTTCATTACAACGTCCACATATTTTCTTCCCAGATTCATAAATCTTTATGGGTCCCACAGACGTGTACTTTTTACATATGGAACAGATGCCAGGGTGAATGTTCATGTTAAATATTTTAGCACACCAAAATAAGTCGAGAAAACCCAAGAATAGAGGAAACACACGATCTAACAGAAAACTAACACCGTGCGGAATACTCTTGCTAGGAATTTATGTGACATTTTCTCTAATTGCATTAGACATTACAGAATAAAAACACAAAGTTCACTGCATCAACCATAGATAAGGATGATACTTGATACTCGTATACTCGTATACTTCAAACGTATACATTTTTAGCATTTTTAGGGCTGTTTTGTTTTTTAAAACAGTATAATTGCATATATCATACAAAAAATATTTGATTTTAATTTTTAAATTCGTATTATTTTGGCATCTTTGGCATCCCCAAAATCCAATAGAAAACTAACCTTTCTTTTAGTTTTCGTGTTAGATATAATTGAAAAAAATTATATTATAAATTCCTAACATACCGTCAATTAGAATCTATTCATTAATATTCATTCTTATTAATATTATAGGTGTCAAGCTGTTACAGAAATAAATATTTCCTTGGCTGCTGTCGATTATTGGCGAGCGTCCTCAGTTAATCATGTTGTTAAACGGCGAAAAGAGGAGGAAGTTGAACTGTCGTTATTAATTGCCTATAGATAAGAGAAATTAATAGAATTGATTAATTCTATGAACTATTACTACAGTAGGATCAGTAAAAAGTACCGGAACGCTTAAAAGTCTCTAAAACTGTCAAAACTGGAACGATAATTGTATATTATGCAACAAGTGCGAGTTTATTAAAAACTCGCTCCGCTTGTGTCAAATGAACATGCCATTTACCGCACTTGTTGCATAATATACTCTAAGTCACTCGTTTATTGACACAAGCGGAGCGAGTTTTTAATAAACGAGCGAGTTAAAGAGTTTACCGAACGTGTTGCATACTATACTTTTTCTACGACCGTTAGTTGTTGAGTACATTTTAGCAAAACAACACGATTACATTCAGTGACATGACTGTCAGAATTGACAAACGTCAAAATTCAAAGCATGGTAAATATCTTCGAAAACATCCGATTGCTCCCAAACCTGTGCTGTAAAATCCCGGAAATGTCCGAAGTGGCTCGGATTCATGGGAAACGAAACTGACGTGGTAAAGTGACGGTAATCGATAGGTAATTAGGTATTTTACAGACGGGAGTAGAAAAACATAATAACAATATAAAAAGCTAAATAATAACTGAACACATCAGCTTGTAAAAAAAGTATTAAAGATAAATAACGAAATTTTATTTAGATTTTAAATTGTAATTGGCATTCTAAATAATAAATTAGCGTTTTATTTCAAACACCCCGATCACAGATATTACTTATTACAGTATTTATTTATTTTTAATTTAGGGCCGTCCGTGGAGTGGAGAATATTTATTATTTTAGTATTTTCAGGGTGTGCATTACATTTAAGCAGCATCTGAAAGTATTTGGAAACTGCAAGCGCTGGAACTAATGTGGATATACGTATTTTGTGTAAAATGCTCCAGATTGTTAAATCCTGGGCTATTCGGGTTTTGCAATAATCACAGTACTACTTCAACCTTTGACAATATTACCAGTGCAATTATATAGGCGCTAGACAATGTGGAATGACTTTAGTATTGCTCGATTGTTAGCGTTCGATACCTTAGACCATGAACTACTTGTGCCAAACTCGGTTACCATGGGTTCGAGTTTCATTTTTCCAATCTTACCTGTTCAACCGCACTTAAAAGCAGTGTCCTATATAGTTAATATCAGGCGTGTTTCAGGGGTCGGTCTTGGGGCCAATTTTCTTTCTGTATTACACAGCAGATCTATTTAGAATGAGTGTGACCGGTTTCATTCAAGCGTTTACGCACAACACTCAGTTATTTCACTCATTTGACATTGAACAGGTTTATTTAAAAATAAATAATTATATCTAAATAATTTCTACCTATGCCTCTCAAAAATTGAAAAATAGAATTGCCTGATTGTAAGAATAGTGGAAAACAATCGGCTACAAAGGCTTCATAATTTATTTTCAGGCTTAGAAAATATGAAATAGTGTCCCAATAAGCTTTTGTAGACTTATAATAAAGACTTTAAATAAAATAAATACCTCATTATTTTTCATCATACTAAAAGGATATTCGTCTATAACATTTAAAATATGTTCAATACCTGGGATACGTTGCTTTGGCTCGGCCTACCAGCACCACGGTATGAACAATATCAATTTCAGCAGATATTGAAATAAATATGGTTCGTTTTCCATTTGAATATAAAACAAATTAATTTATAATTAGCATTACCATTACAATTACATAAACAATTACACGTATGTGGACTTTGAAATAATATGAAATATCACCATTTGTCACTTGAAATGAAACCGAAAATTCAAAATGAATGTAGTAATCAAAAATCAAACCCACTATTTTTTCCGGTTCTATTTATTAAAATTAACGAATACCAAAAACGATTTTTTCTAGAACTTCAATTGTTTCTCCTTGTCAGCCGATATCCACATATTTAACAGGGTAAATTTTGAAATTACAAATTATCTTGTATTTTAAGTTGACAACTTTTTTCCACATTTAACTGGTACTAGCCTTAATCGATATACCAACCAACTTCATTTCTATCGCAACGGAGAATTCGTAATTCTGAATACAAAAAATGCTATAGTTGAATTAAAACAAATAAAAAGAAATGATCTTAGGTTTTGAAATTTTGAAATCAGATGACAATTACGAATACTTACCGAGGTCGCTTTTCGCGCACCTTATAAAAATGAAAAAACACCAAAATTTAATATTTGTAAAATTCCAAAAATTTCGTAAAACATACTTTTATAGTCTCAGTTTATTTAATAATTTTTTTATTAATAACTTTTAAGCATTTAAAAGGAAAACTGAAAGGTGTGGATAACCTTGCTGACGCAAATTTATATGATCTTCTCTAAATTAGGAAATGATTCCTTTAAAGTTATGTTACATACTTAATGATCGAGTTGAATACTTCGGACGTCAATTTAGCTAAGAAAAATTTACTTATTTTTTGTTGCTTCTTGGAATTCTGTCATCAACGACTTCCAAAGAACTTTTGTTATATAAATATTCCGTTAATTTAGCGAAACTAAATTGTAACTTTAAGTAATGAGAAATATGTTATACATTAAAGGAAAATAAAAAGTTATGAAATATTCTTGCACCAAATGCAAAAAATAATGAACTCTATTTTTTATCTTTATAAGTAAATTTGACGCTTGTTGTGTAGCATTTTTGTCAAACTGACTCAATGCCTAAATAGTTTTTTTTTTAATCAAATTTCGAATGAGTGTGGGGCAAAATTGCGGTCTTATGCGCAGCTACCGGCGATCAATATTCTACACTGGAAGACAGGATTCGCCTCTACTAAAGGCGATCGCTAAATTGTATAAATTAAAACTCATCTAATATGTTGTCCAGGTGTATAAGGGGGTTGAACAGAAATTACGGAGTGTTAGTGGTTCAATCAGGTAAGTTCTTAACGAAGCTGTATGTAATTTATATTTCAGTGTAGAAACGTGGTTGACATGTATATTTTCCAGAGTGGTCAGTTTCACTTCGACAGGTACGTTTTACGTGTTCCTTGGTTCCCGGCGAACCTAAGGGACCGTGTATCAAGACCCCAGTTCCCGGTCCAAAGTCCAAGCACTTAATTGAAGAATTACAAAAAATACAGGTGAGTCATTTTCTGTGTCCGATATTTCTTGAATTAATTTTGATTTAGATTTAATTAGAAAAATAGTAATTTAAATTGGCCGATTAATGGATTAGAGATTTTGAAAAGAAAATATTTGAAGGAGATACTAGAATTTCAGAGACAATTTTGCATAACTTGCTGGATGATACTCCGGAGATTAATTTGCTTAATTTCTTAAAATGTATAGTGTAACTGACTTAAACCTAAATTAACATTGTTTTGCCTGGCGCACTGCAAAGCTTAGAATGAAAATTATGAAAATTGATATTTATATATATTTATATTAAAATAATAATCCTTAAGAAAAACTACACGAGTGGGTTCTATGTAAAAAGTTGTAATAAAATTCGTTTTTTCTTATTTGAGAAGCTGTCAGAAAGCGGGGGTACCGGAATTTGCAATATTTTCAATATGAAAATCAAATGAATTTTTATGCCATTAAGAATGTGGAAAGCAAGCTTATTTTATTGAAGTATTAATGCTGAAAACTGTGGTTAAAGGATGTTTTACTTTAGCTAGTTAACACTAAAAGAAACAATCAATTAAAGAAATGTGTATTTTAAGAAATAACTCACGACCAAAAAAAAGTCATGGTATCTACAATAATCACCCGAAATGTAATAATCTATCTTGTAATGCTAAAGTAAACTAAATCGGTGATGACTATTAACATCTATATCGCTACAAATACAATTAAAAATATTCATTGTTTGAAAGAGGGGACGTCAACCAAAATGTTTGTGGTGGGAGTTGGTAGGTGCAATATTGGAGGTGTCTGACTGACCGCGAAGGACTGTGTAACCCTATCTACGATAAAAATTCAGAGCAGTCTATAAGAGATCTACATAATTTTAATAAAAATTGAACTCATGCACAAGTTAATGGGATTAATGTAAGCCGGTATTTCGAATCGCCATAACCAAACATTATGTCCAGCGCCCTTTGTGGAAATATACCATCACACTTAAATGCTATAGTATATTATGCAACAGGTGCGGTAAACGATATTTGACTCACAAGTTTTTGATAAACGAGTGACTTAAAAAGTTTACCGAACGTGTTATATACTATACTTTTTCTACGTTCGTTAGTTTTTGGGTACATTTTCGCAAAACAACACGAATAAATTCACTGACATGACTGTCAGAATTGACAAACGTCAAAATTCAAGGCTCCCAAAGCCGTGCGGTAAACCCTCGGAAATGTCCGAAGTGGCTCGAATGGGAAACGAAACTGACGTGATAAAGTGACGCTTGAAGCATGCTAGATCGGTGTATAATTAGGTATTTTACAGACGGGAGTAGAAAAATTATTTTAAAGCTTTTTTTTGGTTAATAAACGAGTGAGTGAAAACATCGGATTGTTCCCAAACCGGTGCGGTATATAATGGCCCCATAGTCCAGCTTAGACCAAACGTAACTGAAGTAGAGTGCCCTTAGTACTTGTTCCCTTGTAAACTCACTAGCATTCCGAAATATAAATCATTTTCGATACATTGTTACAAGTTTGAATGAAACGGTCAGCAAAGCTGATAATCAAATAACACTCCGAAACAACCCTGATCGAAAAGCTAACAGAACAACATTTGTCAATATTCAATGGCAACCCGTTGTGTTTACACCAAGAGTTAACAATTTGAAAATCCTTTTGAAGAAGACAGCACTCATCTTGATTACGGACAACTCAAAAAATATTTTCACATCATCTACACATTGTAATAATTTTCCAAATATGCTACTAATTGTAGCATTAATTGAAATGGAAAATATATGAGGGCCCCTGCAGAACTCCACTTATAGCACCGTCAATTACAACTTGAAGAACTTTGCTAAGAAAGAAAATACTTAAACGACACTGTTGTTGAGAAATTTTAGAGGCTGCTCTTTATTAGCACTTTCAATATGTTCACGGATAACGTAATCCTAATACACGAAACGTTCTATAGGGTTGCTTTTGAGTTTCAACTTTTTTTGAACATAAAGAACACTGATACGCACACGCTCACAGATTTTCAGTAGTCAAAGTCATCACCGTAAAGACGAGCGATTGCGGAATTTCTAACTTAATCGTTTCTATTGCAGCAAGCAGGGTCAGTACAAATCTTTGTAAACTATGATAAATCGATCGGAAATTATCTTGTTGACGTCGACGACAATATTTTCCTCGACACCTATACCCAGATCTCCACGATACCTTTGGGATATAACCACCCAGATTTGCTTCGAAGTTTCGATAATGAACATAACTTGGTGAGGCATTTAGACGCCATTTCGGGCAAATGGGTATTTGTTTTCTTTTGTAGAAATCGTTGATAAATAGACCTGCTTTGGGCGTATTTCCCGGGGAAGACTGGACCCAAAGAATGCTAAATATTATAAAAATGGTAAGTTCGGCAACTCAATTTAACTTTTCATGTGTCCCATTTTTAAAGTTCTCACCTACCCTCAATTGGTGGGCAGATATTTTAAATTTTGACATATTGAGTAGTGCGAGCTAGTATTCTAAACTGATATAAAACAACTTTTTAGAAGGTAAAATTTGTGATCCAATTTTTGCTTTTGAAAAACTGTATTTAATATACTTGCTGGTCTTTTAAATAATTCTTTATATAAGGTGTTGTAGTGTAAAAGGTCAGACTGTAAATCATAATAAAAAATTATTATAATAATGTTTAATTTGCTAAAAATTACCATAATTTCTAAAAATGTTAAATTCAAAATTTGTACGCTTAGGTTTCGAAATTAGTCGAAATACTAATTGGTAATGGTTTGAATTTTTTTATCATATTCTACCCCATAAAATTGAGACTGTTTTGAATTCATGCTAGATCTAGTATTACTAAAACTATTCAAATCAATTTGCCATATATTCATCTATGAATAGTCCCTTGCACATCTTACCAACATATACTTCACAAAGTGTACCATGAAAGTTCCAGTGACAACTCTCTTCTATCCAATTCATCATTATCTGTTTTAACTTAGATTTTTAATTTTTGTACATATATTATTTTAGTTTAGTGTCATTGTAAAAATAGAATCAGCCTTAAAATTTTGAGCTCTAAGAGTGAAAAGATCATAGAATTTATAAAAATGTTACTTCTTTTTATTAAAGTTGAAAGACATCATATGATATTTAAGTAAAATAATTGAAAATTAGCTTATTCAGATTCATGAATAATGTGTGTGAACATTTGGATCTGTTTCCTTATGATTTTAGGTAGCACCACACGGTCTAACACAATTGAACACTATGATGTGCGGCGCTTGCGCTAATGAAAATGCTTTTAAGCACGCTTTTATGATTTACCAAAGAAAACAGAGGGGTCACGACAATTTTACGGAAGAGGAGGAGATGTCGTGTGGGCTCAATCGTCCACCGGGATCCCCCAAGCTGGCGATATTGTCTTTTTTCAACGGATTTCACGGTCGCACGTTGGGCACGTTATCCACCACGAGATCCAAATTCATCCAAAAAATCGATATACCGGCGTTCGATTGGCCGGCGGCACACTTCCCTGCTTACAAATACCCGTTGGAGGACAATGAACGTGAAAATCGAGACGAGGACAGCAAATGCTTAGCACAAGTCGAAGAACTGTTCACTGAGTGGCGAAAAAAAAATGTTCCCATTGTTGGAGTAAGTACTATGTAGTGTGTGCCATATTTTGTTTGTATTTGGCCGTTACCTCCAATGATTATTAAATGAAGTTTAGCTTTTCGCCTTCATGTGGAAATCGTAATGCTCAGCAACAATATGAAAATACAAGTTCAAAATCCCAAATTTGAACAAAACTAATATATAAAGAATTTAAAAAAAATTCACAATAATAACAGATTAACTATTATATTATATATTATAATTATTCAGAAAAGCATTTTTCTTTACGGGAATTATTCACGTTTATTTCTCACAAATAACAGTTTGACTGACTATATAAGTTAAAATGATTATTAAAAGTCGATCAAATTAAATTAAATTAATATTTATAAAACTAGTAAAGTTATTGAAAATAGCCCGAGAAAAACTCTAATTTGTGCTTTTTTGTTTTGAGCAGATCATTAATATATACATAGCATTAACATATCATTAAATATACAGAACCAATCCGTCTGGATAGAATGAAATTATTTTTAATTAAACACTGATTTATGCATGACACTTCAGTTTTTTCTATAATTCTGGATATTGTTCCCAGGAAATTGATGAACGGCATTTCTCTTATAAATTAACCGTGACTGCAGCGTTCTCCACACACTTAAAATTTTCATCAGTGATGTTCGCACCAGCAAATCGATATGTGATTTTTGTGAAACCACTCCCTTAATCTCCTGTTTGCTGTTATGCTATTGTTTACTATGTTTTGTTTCGTTTAATAAACTTTTACATCATTTTTTGGGACCTGTATATACTTTTTGTTTATTTATTTTTTTATTTGCGGTTCAGACAGTACTTTTGACCACAGGTAATCATAGAACCCATTCAGTCAGAAGGTGGCGATAATCACGCATCGTCGGAGTTCTTCCAACGTCTGCAAAGAGTATGTAAAAAGAATGATGCAGCACTAATAATTGATGAGGTGCAAACGGGTGGCGGGCCAACTGGCAAATTTTGGTGTCACGAATACTTCGATTTAGAACTGCCACCGGACATAGTGACCTTTAGTAAAAAAATGCAACTTGGAGGCTTTTTCTACACTGACGAATTTAGGTGAACCCACTTTCAACTGAGAGCGTTAAGGACACAAACACGTTGGTCATTTTTTGAAATAAAAGTTTCGTTTTCCAGAGTCGGTCAACCGTTTAGAACTTTCAATACATGGATGGGAGACCCTGGCAAAGTGATTCTTCTAGAAAATATTCTTCAGGTGATCTTCAAAGAAAACTTACTGAAGAATGTGCGTGAAACGGGGAAATACCTCCTCGATGGACTAAAGGAATTAGAGAAGGAATTCAGTCCGTTATTGCATTCGTCCAGGGGAAGGGGTACTTTCGTAGCGATAACCGCTGAGAGCGAAAAGTTAAGGGATGATATTTTAAAACGGTTAAAGGAGAAAGGTGAGCTTGACTTTGATATGCGACGCAGTTATTTTAAGTTAATTTAGTTTTAATGATTCGCACATTGTCTGGGAGTATACACAATTATTATACAAATAATCCTATGCACCGCATACTTGTACATCAACAAAAAAAACGTTATATTTCCATCATTTTTTATGACATACCAGCAACCATACACAGGAGGCTCAAACGGGCGCATTTTTGAAAGGCCACAAAGTCATCTATGATTGCCGTATAAAATAAAAATGTTTTATTAATTTTTGCTTATATAGAATTATACGCCACTGCATCTGGTGCAAAAAAAGTGAAAATCTAATTTTTCACAATACCTAAAAATTGAAAAACACGTTCGATCTAGGTTAGTGGGGAAGATACTTATACTTAGATGTTTATTAAATATTAGTAAATATAAGTAAACGTTGCTCTGTCTAGTTTATAAATTGGTCTTGTTTAAAACGCTACGTGTACCTTTAAGTAGTCCAAAAATTTTACTTCAATTACGAACGTTTAGGCAGTTAGCATTACCATTTGTAAATTTGGATTGTTTGATATGCATGAATTGTTGATTTTATGTCGTCAATTTGTCGTAAAAAATGTTTTTTTAACTTAACAATGCATCTTATTATAATAAGCATCGTGCCATTATGCAAAAAAGCATAATAAAAATTAAAAAATTATATTAAAATTAATAACCCAAAACTAAAATTTACTTTCTAATTTATCGTATGAGACAGAAAATGTCTGTAAAGTTGCCGCAATTACATTTTGTATTTTTTTAATTTTTGTTTTTCTGTAATGTCACAAAGTCTATTGGTTTGAATTTGTCATGAAAGTCGTCCGGCAGCTTGACGCGAGAGATTAATTTAGAGGTCCCAAACACTGTAAGTAGATGGGAAAATGTATTGAAAAATTATTCCTGAATATCTCTCGTTAGTTTGTTGAATTTCGACTGGAATCTCGCAGATGTTGAAAATTGATTTGATTGAGTTGAAAATACCACGTGAGACCTTAGAGGGACCTCCACGAGATTTGAAAACGATATTGGAGGTTTTTCTGTTCTATAAAGACTTTCCTGACATAACTTACAGTTTCTGAGAAAATGTATAGGTCCTTATTATACATAAATAAATAACATGTTTAAAAAGTACAAATTTTAAAGTCGCTTATTAATATATTTGTTTTTAAATAAATAAATTAGTGTTCGTTTAGGTTGTTTCAAACGATTTTGTTCAATATCTTTTGAAGCGTTGAAAGGGCTTGTGATTGTAAGATATGTGGTTATTCTTTTATATTGGTTTGTTTAGGTGTATACGGTGGATCCTGTGGCAAATTCGCGATTCGGTTACGAACAGCTTTAGTTTTCCAGAGACATCACGCTGACATATTCTTGGACCTGTGTCGTCACGTATTAAAAGATATAAAATGTGGCAGCTGACAGAAAGAAACGAGAAACAAATTACGTGGGTTCGAATGTAAAATTATATTGTTAAATACAACGTCTAAACCAGTACGTAATATTTTTGAACTTTATGATTAATTCAAATTCTTCAATTTTTATTTATGCGAGAAACATTTGAAAGATACTTAATGTAACACATGCAATTTAGGCATATGAAAATATAGAGAATAAGAAAATATTATAATGAGGTAAAAAGAATACACGTAACCCGTAACGGGTGTTATTTTGTTTTAATGTTTTTTTTTAACGTATATGTAATCAAATGATGTTCAGTATTTTACGGGTTTTAATCACTTCACATCACATTTGAATTTGACTTCGTTGTCCGGTAATTTTACGTCATTGATTTCTGAAAGTACAGCTAATTCTGTCCCTGTAGTTTTTGCCTCATATAAAAAGTACTCACCTTTTTAGATATTTTCCGGTGTTTAATCACACTTTCAATTAAAATTCAAACCAAATATAGAGAACAGATTTTATTTGTCAAAGTGTTTACCCTCTTTTTATTTTACCTTTAACTTTTATTAACAAAAATGTTTCACAAAATTATTTATATGGAAGTTTCGCGATTTCTGTGAATATAGATTTTTTTTGTAACAGGTGTGACATGTTACTGCGGAAGGTTTTGGCGGATAAAAGTCAGGTTCTTATTTTATCGAGATAGGCCTAACTTCACTTTAATATTAGTTGAAATTTGATATATTCAGATTAATCTCTTGAGGAAATACCCAGTTGCTATTAATTAATAAGCAACTCAGCCACACACACACACGTCGCATTTTGTAATTGTTTCGTTCCAAAAATGTATTACTCAATTTAAGTAGTTCTCTATTTGTGTTCATTAGTTGTGGTTGTTTCGAGTTTTTTTAGATCAAAGGGTTAAATTTGCTGCGAAATAAATTTAAATTTCTTAGTTCATTACAATCGATTCAATATGTGTAATAAAAATCACTCAGCAGCCGATTTACCAAATTATTATTTCGAATTAGGTGACTAAACATGACTCAAGTGTTAGCTAACTTTGTCCACCGCAACAAAAAATCAAATGTTTTGATGAGATTTAAAAAATTACTAAAATTATTATTTCGATTTAAGGAACTGACCACAGAGTTGCTGCAGGATTTCTCGATTTAATACGGTACAAGCGTTAGTTACAAATTGCGCATGCATAAGATTGGCTTTCTCTGCGATTCGCCAGATTCAAGACCGGAAACGAATCGAGAAGAAAACTAGGAATTTCAAGCGTTCTCGTTGATTTTTAAACTGTAGCTGCATAAACATGGTACCCTGGCTGGTGAATTAGAAAAAATAAGCACCGATACGTTAGAAAAGTAAGAGAAATTGCGAATCACGTAACCTAGCTGTCTGTACGAAATTTTGAAAATGCTGTTTACATGCTGGTTTAAACTTAGTTTCGCATCAAAAGAAACACCTAGATCTATAACAAAGGCCTGAGGGTAATACTATCAATTTCTTAGTTGTCAAGAATAGGATGGGTCTTCCTTGTAAAGCTCATAACGCTGCAGTTTACATCGTTCAAAGGAAAGTTGTATTTACACCAGGAATTAAGACGATTAAAATTATTTTGTAATATCAAAATCTATGCGAATTTGCTTGATTGTTTAAAAGGAAAGTCAAGAAATAAATAACGGAAATCATATATAAAAATTTAATTGATTCACGTCATTTCTTAAGGCACGAAACTCCATAGTGGT
This sequence comes from Cylas formicarius, assembly GCF_029955315.1. NCBI lineage: Eukaryota > Metazoa > Arthropoda > Insecta > Coleoptera > Brentidae > Cylas > Cylas formicarius. The sequence continues at coordinate 4,945,330 of NW_026844347.1, forward strand.
TACAAATCCACCTGTTCCAGTTATGCCAGAGTTATAGCCCTAATAAATTGAATTGAAGTGTTGATTCGAGTAAACTCCATGGTAAGGCAATCATCAAAATGTTTTGCTTTATTTGATATCATGGTTTAATCAAAATCAAAAATAAGTGTGTTCAATTTATTAACTTATAATTTAATTTTGCAGGTGTCATTTGCGGGGGATGCAATCCCCAAACGATTCGTTTGAGACCGGCATTGACCTTTTCAAGAGTCCATGCTGCTGTGTTTTTGGATCGCTTCCAAAAAGTTATGCGTGAAATGTAATGTTTTATGAGTGGACCATTAGATTCACAAAATCAACTCGAAATGCGAAAACGCAATCGAAATTGTGTGTTTATTAGGAAAGAATAATTTTTGTTAACGAAATCTTTTAACAAAGTCTTCCATTTTATAAAATTAGAAATATATTGTAACTAACATATTAATTTGATTATCTGTAAAATTTGTTCAGTTATTTTTCTTTATATTTAAAAACACTGCCATTTTAAATTTAAAATGAGATTTCCCTTCTGCGAATATTGCGTCTTTGTGATTGTTGTTATGAACTAGATGACTATATGTTATTGTGGTTATTAATGCTAACATACCGAGTGGCTCACTATAAATAGAAGTATCTTTCAAAGAGACCGGAGTATTGTTGTCCTTAATCATAAATCACAAATCGCAACACCTCTAAATATAATGAAGCTAATGCCACGTTGGTGTACTACCTCTTGCCATTTCATGAACTATTGACTATCCTGCCTTAGTCGTATAAAAGCGTATTCTAGAGAAAGCACACGAGATGTTTCAAAAATAAAAGTTTTGTAGGGACATTCTGAAAATATTAACTAGTTTGTTGTTGATCTGCAGTTCCTTCAATTTTTAAATACTATACAACAAAATAGTTTAACTTTGTTGAACCAGATTTTTGTGAAGAGAGGTCTTTAATATTAAAATATTCAGTTATTAACGGATCAAACATGTGAAAAAACACCCACGACCGTGAGCCACTTTGGACATTTCCGATAATTGAGTGGCGGGTTTAGGAACAATCGTTACACTAGATTTTAGCCATAACATTTTGAAGTGTGTTAATTCTGACAGTCGCGTCACACGTCACGCAACGATTCTCGTGTAAAAATATTTTGATGTATTTAAAAAGGAATTTGTGAATCAGAAAATAAAAGGTCCTCATGTATGTCATAAAACTACGTCTGGTGTGTACAGGGTGGTCCGTTTAAGAGGGACGTATACCTTATCTCGAAACCTACTGGTGTTACAAAAAAAAATTAAATACAAAAGTTGTTTCTGTTAAAATGATCTTTTTTCATTCCTAATCGTGGTGGTAAAACAAGGTAATTTTTTTAAATAGAACACCCTACATTTCATTGCATTTTTGGATAGTCCTTTCAAAGACAAATTTAACGATATATATGAGTATGGGTCTGTAATGCAACGCTTCGAACGTATTAGCGATCATCTTCAGAATTCCGGTTATGTTTAAACTATCATTGTTGGGTTGCTTATTAACTTTTTAAACTTTTTTCCATCTATTATTTTTACGAAAATAATGATATATATATATATATATATATATATATATATATATATATATATATATATATATATATATATATATATATATATATATATATATGATGACACTATATTCCGGGATATCATCCGTTCGCTCGTTGAACTCCGACTGGAATCCTGCAGACGTTTCGCCAAAATCTGACTTGGCATCTTCAATGCTCGCGCTCCGTATGTTCGAAGTGCTTATGTATTGTGGCAGTAAACGTCAATTAAATTAATTTTGCGTGTTTATTTTCGTCTATTACATTAAAATACTCTTCAAGGTACAATGTTTACTTTTTCGAATGAAGAATACACCGACATTTACTTTGTTTATGGATTGTGAAACTGAAACGGACGAGCGGCAGTTCAGGAATATTAAGATTTCCCGCTCGTAGAGTGCCTTGTAGAACTGTTTTTAGCAATGTCTATCGATGTTTGAGAGAAACGGGCAAGTCTCCTACAGCTACTTCTGAACATTCCGTTGAACAGGACTTGCTCAAGAAGAGGCAATACTTAATACGATTGATGCTCAACCTTCTACTAGTGTCCGAAGAATAGGTAATAGACTTAACATAGGCCGGATGAGAGTATGGAGAACTTTACACAATTTCGATTTGTACCTGTACCACATCTTACCTGTACGAGCTTTGAAACCTTCCGATTACGCTTCAAGACTTAAATTTAGTCGCTTGAGAAATCAAAGGATTTGTCAGATAATATTATTTAGTGATGAAGCCTCATTCACACGGAATTCAAACTGTTGGGCACTTGAAAATCCACGACAAACTCCGAAATCTCATTTTCAAGATCGATTTTCGGTCAATATTTGGTGTGGAATTATTGATAATCTCATTGGTAATTGAAGAACGTTTGACGGTCATTCGTTATTTACGTTTCGCTAAAAATAATTTTCCATTACTACTGGATGATGTTCCTCTTAATGTAAGACAACGAATGTGGATTCAGCACGATGCCGCATCTCCTCACTTTGGTAGACAAATAACAAAATTTCCTAATCAAAATTATACAAACTGGTGGGTTGGAATAGGTTCGGCAAGTCCTTGCACAGCAAGGTGACCTGACAGTTTGATTATTTTTTATGGGGAAGACTAAAAAGTGTGAGCAGAGCTACCACTTCGATTATGAGAAAAGCCAGGCTATGTATACAGCAATTGGGTGGACATTTTGAACAACTTAGTCAAAATAAAATATAAATAAATAGAAAATAATAATATAAAAAATAAAGGTGTTTCTACTAAAATTGTCTTTCAAATTTAAAATGCTTCTAGCTCAGTTAAAATAGCGATCTGGACATATCTTTGACATTTTCAACTTGAAATCAGTCCACCAACACACTCCCAAGCTATATCATCACCCTGGTGGGATACCCTGTATATATTTTTTGTAAAACTTTTCTATTAAACATTTCTAGAAATCGAATTTAATTGCATATTAACAATTACTTATACTTCTTCAAGGTAATATAATATTCAACAAAAACCAACTTTTTACTATAATAATATTTTGAAATCTTTGCTATTTGTTTCATTAAAACTGTCAAATAATTTAACAAATGGAAAAAAAAAATTTTTGAAAGAACGGATTGACATTTTTTGTCAAATTCTGAACATGCATTAAAATACTGTTGCATAATAGTATATTAGTAGAAAGTAGAGTAGAGAGTAAAGTAGGGAGTAGAAAAATATAATTTGCATCCTGATTTCAAATTATTTAATTTATTCTGATGTGATTGCAAGGAAGCTTTTTATTTTTTATTACAATTGTTTTAAATTCTATCCGCTCTGGTGGTTATAACCAAGCAACTCTGCTTCAAAGTTTTTTCTAATATCCACTTTTCAGCTATCTAAGCTGCATGACTTTTTGGCACACTCAATATCTTTTTTTCAGAGCCTTTCTAAAGGAACATAAATTTTAAAAGGATTCAGTTTAATTTGAATTTTGTTATGTTAAGTTGATAACCATTTTAGTAAGCATGACATCCAGATAACAATATTATTTATCTAAATTTAGTCGACTTGGGAACAACGTCGCTTGCATACTTAATACTACTTCCACAAATATTATTGTCACTGCTTTAGTTAATCGTATCAAATGAATCGTCAACAAATTTAAATTGAATTTTAACAAGTTGAATATGTATTAAACGCAAAGTGAGTTAACCGGTTTTACTTAGTATCCCCACCTCCTTTTTATCACGAGGTATTAGATCCCTGTTGTTTGTTGGACAGAGAAGATGTGGTCACGGAGTGTCGGTGTATTGAAAACATTCGGTAGGGCAGGTAAGTTTGGACCCATTCTATGAGCAACCAGGTGCAGATGGTGAAACAAACTTACCTAGTAACGCAGACTGAAATTTTAAAATATGCATCGAATAACAAACGCACGCAAACGCAATGGTATGCTATTTATAAATGTTTAGGAACATATTTTAGCATTCCGCGGGCTTTACACTTTTTTAAAGCAGCGATTAGATTAGATTACATTATTTTGTTTGCCGTTACACAAATTTAAATTTTTATTTGGAGATTGGAATTGGAAAAGTATAAATTATAGATAAAAATTAAACATAAAGAAATTTTGAAAAAGAGGAGCGCCGTTTATTTTATTGCATTATGCAATGCCCCAGTAAGTTTCAGATATATGTCATGGCTATAGCCAAGTTTCACCATTTTAAAAATATTTGCAGACCGAAGTCAATTTTTCGCATACGGAATTCTTTATAATTTCCGATAAGTTGCTTTCTTGGTAGAAAAAGGCCTGTATAACAAATGCCCAGTTAGTAATTCCCATAATAACCATTATCGTCATTGCATGGCATCCAGTACATTTTAAATGTAAGCAATGTTTGTAATATATAGATTATAGCATTACTCACGGGCCGTGTTGATTTTTGATGATAGATACATTATATCTTAGATACATGTCCGTTTTCATACACCGTCAGGATAACTGAAATTATAACTAAAATGGATGGCTGACCCCAATTTTCAACCATTTCTAGTTATCACTTTCCCATAACAATTGGATGAAATTTCTAGCGGAACACTCTTTATATTGCGACGCTAAATACCAACCTGTAGATACTCACCCCAAGAACTGGGCAGATCTATGAGTATACTATAAAATATTCTTTAAACAAAGTGGCACATCAAACAAAACACTAAAAACAAATTTAAAAAAAGAAGGGAATTTGTACCTACTAATTTCAACCAATTCCATCCCGGCTGTGATCAAGTTGTTGGACATGCAGATCCTAAAGTAAAATTTTCAAATATAATATAAGATCCCCATGGCGAAAATACACTGTATGTTTTTTAAATTTTTAAGGTATATACAATACAGGTAAGTCCGGAAGGAAGGAAAAAAGAGAAAACTCCATGTCAAATCTAAATTGCACACTTTTTGAATTCATACAGTAGTTCAATTTGCAATTTTGGCAAAACAATTTCTTCTTCTTCTTCTTTAGACGATTTTATTCTTATTTTATTACATTTATATTTCTCACTTTCAGGAAATACGCGCGCAGTTACATCCTTAGTCCCTGGAGAACCGAAGGAACCCAGCGTAATTACAGCGGTTCCCGGACCAAAATCGCAAAAACTCATTGATGATTTAAACTCTATTAATGTAAGTTAATAAACCATTAGAAGAATAAATCTAAAAGAATATGGTTTTTTTTTATAATGTTAGAAGGCAGCTTTGGATCTGGTGTGTAAATAATTTTTCACTGAATGCCGGACAAATATAAAAATATGTCAGTGGTTTAGAGACTGTTAAAATAGTTTAGGCGAAAGTCGTTACTATTATAGAAATAATTTGTTTCAGCAAAGCGGGTCGGTTCAGCTTTTTGGAAATTATGACAAATCCATTGGGAATTACTTAATCGACGTCGATGAAAATATATTTCTAGATGCTTTTACTCAAATTTCCTCTATTCCGATAGGTTACAATCACCCGGAGCTTCTCAAGGTCTTTAAAGATGAGCACAAACTGGTAAGATACATTTATGGCTTAGGACAACTATTTTTCTAGATAATCCAACATTCATTTTCTCAATAATGGTCTTATATTTATTATTATAATTTTAATATTATTTCAAAAGTGTTTATTAAATTTATTTATTTCTTAATTTACAGAAGACACTTGTAAACCGTCCGGCTCTTGGTGTATTTCCCGGCGACTACTGGCCAGAAAAGCTTAGAAGTGTATTACTTTCAGTTTCGCCAGGACTGTCGCAAGTCATGACGATGATGTGTGGCTCGTGCTCCAACGAAAACGCCTATAAAGCTCTCTTCATTCACTACCGTGGACGCGAAAGGGGTGAGGATGTGGACTTCAGCGAACTAGAAAAAACGTCATGTATGATCAACCAACCTCCTGGTGCTCCAAAGCTGACCTTGCTGTCTTTTCACGGCGCATTCCACGGAAGAACTATGGCCACTCTTGCCACCACGCATTCTAAGGCAATTCATAAGTTAGATGTACCTTCCCTGGATTGGCCCATTGCGCATTTTCCTCGGTAAGCAATGCAATCAACTAAAAGGGCTGATGATTTAGATTGGGTACATATAATATTTTTTATTAATAAATCACTTAATTCCTGGTGTGATGTGATCTTCACTATTTTGACTGTGCAGTTTCCAAAAATCATCTATTAAGTACTTACAATACCAACTCGGTAAAACAAAAAAATGCATTTACATATAATTTTTGCTTGTAAACTAACCAAGTTGGTAGAAACTCTTAATTATCAAATAGAATGAAATTTAATTTGAAAATTAAAATGTCCATAACTTATTTTTGTCTGGGCATCCAAAATCGAAAATAATAAATTATTACTCGACTTTTCAGATATAAGTATCCTCTACACGAACACCAACGGGACAATGAAGCTGAGGATAGACAGTGTCTGGCCGAAGTACAAGATTTAATTGAAAAGTATAAAAAGAAAGGCAGACCAGTTGCTGGTATAGTCGTAGAACCTATCCAATCGGAAGGTGGAGACAACGAAGCTTCTCCGGAATTTTTTCAAGTAAACTAGACAATGTTCAAGAAATTTTATTGCAACTCGTCATTATAAAATACCTATCTCAATTGGTTGTTTCTGAGTTACATTATTTTATCTGTCAATCATTATAAACACGATGAATTGATTTAACTTATTATTCCCTAGGATTTACGATTTTTGCTTTATAGCAACTTCAAAGAATCGCTAAGCACAATGGAGCAGGTCTTTTGATAGACGAAGTACAAACAGGATGTGGCGCCACCGGAAAAATGTGGTGCCACGAGCATTTTGTATTGGAATCTCCACCCGATATAGTGACATTCAGCAAAAAAATGCTCACTGGGGGCTTCTTCCACAACTTAGAAATGAGGTAGGTATATACAGTGTGTCTACTTTTCTTTCAGTATAAATCTAACACAACAGTTTAAGCAGTGAAAACCACTACTTGTAAATCCTCAAATGCTTCTAAATGGAACACCAGAAGCTACTGCGATTCCCTTATATTCTCGATTTTAAATATATTATATATAGGTAACCATTAGACTCTTCATCTGTAAAATTTTATTAAAAACTGATGTGTGTTCCTTTTCACAACCGCCAAGTTCATTTCAAAGTCGCCGCCGCATGATCCAGTTTGCCGGAATTTGTACTTTTTCTTATCTCGCTTATTTTTAAAAACTGTTGATTTTTTCGAGGCACTATGCTACTTTTTTATGATACTAAAGATGTCGCCCATACAATTTTCATAACCCACTTTGTTTATGAGATGAGATAGAAATTGAACCTTTCAACTTACTGAAAAGGAGAAAGCCCTTTCTTATAGAACTTTTTTCGTAGAATACAGTAGTGCAGTTACTTTTATCTAGTGTGTCCCGTGTTCATATGTTTCTTTTAATTGAACGCCATATACAGTTTTAAATAATTAAATTAGGCATTATTTATGCTTTTATTTTTATGCATAAATAACATTTTTTTACAGTTATACATTTTGGTGCTTTGCTAACAAAAAATTACTGCTTGTATCAGATCTCTATATCGCTTGTAGCTATATGACTGTTGAGAAATATAACGCGGTTTCTTTAATTTTAGCGTACTATTTGAAAATAGATTTAATTGTAACAATTACAAAAATATGTGACGTTCTGGTAGCATGGTTTCAGATTGTGTGCTTTTCTTTAATTTGCTGCGCTCTACTCTTGATCACACACGGTTTTTGCGTCAATGGCCTGACAGTGCCTCAAACATAAGTTCATCGACCTCTCGATTTTCTTCATTGCAGGTATTTAGAATATAATTTTTATCATATTATTTATCTGTTGTCTGCTGGCTCAAGCGAATTTTTTTGGGATATCATACTTCTCAAAGTTCTGATACCTTTTACCAATTAGTTAATTAGTTAGATTGGCAAAAGCAGATGATTGCCTTGAACAAAAAGTAATCTTATATTAGCGAAGTACCATTGCCATGCATCTTATTTTATCTTAATAAAAGATAAACATAACTTTTTGATAATTTAAAAGTTTTCTGTGATATTAAATGTTGAGAGTAGAAAAAATATCTGACTGAAGTATTAATTATTCTAATGTACTTTTTAGACCTAAGCAGCCCTATAGGATATTCAACACATGGATAGGAGATCCAGGAAAACTACTTCTTTTGGAGGCCGTCTTAAACGTTATAAAACAAGAGAATCTTTTGCATCAGGTTCAAAAAAGCGGCGACGTGCTGAAAGCTGGATTGCTTGATCTGGAAAAGGAAAATCCCTCTTTGTTGAATTCCGTAAGAGGTCGGGGTACATTTTTGGCAGTAAACGCAATTGACACGAAGCTGAGAGACAACATTTTAGTCAAATTAAAAGCTAAGGGTTAGTCCTCGTGGGCGGTATTATTTACATGAATGAAAACTGATTTTTATGTTGCAGGCGTTATTGCTGGATCGTGCGGAGATCATTCGGTAAGGCTCCGACCGTCACTGACATTCCAAGAACATCACGCTAATATTTTCCTAGACAAATTTAGACAGGTATTACAAGAAGTGAAATAAATTTTACCTATTCCGTTACACGTTTTTTTTTTTTATTTGGGCATTATAAAAGAGGAAAACTCCATTTGGAAGTGTTAATTAAATTTTGTGACGTTATGTAATCTTCAACAAAATGTTTGAATTACGCAAAATATCCCGCCCTTTGAGCACTGCAGAGCATACGAACAAAGATAATAACAAATAAAAAAATTAGTAACCTATTAATATTGTCACAATTATTACTTAAACAATTGGAATCTAAATATATTTTATATATTACATTTCATCTTTCTGCCCATAGCCCCGCAAAAATTTAGAAAAGTTCTTCATAGGAGAGGCGGGAGTTCAGTTCGCGTCGTCTTGCCATTTTATTCTTGAAAGAATAATGTTAATAAGAAAGAATAATGTTAATAATAACTGCTTGAGTTAAAACACTACTATTAGTAAGTGTCCATCCAGCAGGATAGTCTGCAGTAGTTTTTCTTAGAATATGGCCAAGATAAGCCGTTTTCCTTCGTTTTCTTGTAATCATTAATTTCCTGTTTTGTGCTATTCTTAATATAATTCTCATTAGTAGTTCTAGCTGTGGAGGGTGTACTTTTAAGGTTCTGCAATACAGCCACATTTCAAAAGAAGTATTATCAAATGAAATTTGTATATTTGTTCTACTGCAATAATCATATATATCAGACATTTTACACAAAACAGCAAATGAAAAAACTAAATATAAAATTCGCGGAACGACAGTCACAGAATAATTAATTAAAACACTTGGAGCAAACAAGTATAGGTTCAACTGGTCCGAGTTCAGAGCAAAAAGATTAACTGGACATAAATAATGATTAAACCGACTTGGGCTTGCAATAACTGAAATCATGGATATCACATGTATAAAATTTCTAGACGAAAAAACATACTTTTAAAATCAAGTAAGAATTCAAAGCATAGAGTGAACAGTTTCATAATGTATCAATGTTAAACACAAGGAGAAACTATTTAAATATAAGATCATGATTATTTGAATAAGATCAAATGTGTGAAAATGGCAGTTTCTTTAATTAGATGATTATAATGATTTTGGATCACTAACCAAACTTTCTCAATCCTGAATTGTAAGTTGATATAAGTAGGCAAAAATAATAAACAAAAAATTTATTTCGCTAGGTAAGTAATAATTGACACCTTTCGTACCACTTGCTTAAATTACCACTTAAGTCACCTGAAACATTACACTGTTTTATAGCAGAAAAAGCAGCAATATCTGCAACACTAAGCTCACTCCTCCCTGCTAACCATTGCGCCTTGCCCAACGACTTCTTAAAAGATTGAAGGACACTACTTCTGTCAGTTTTCCTTTTAAGTTCCAGTAATAAGTAACATTCATCAAGTAATGAGTCGATTTCGTAGGAGTTCGGATCGCAGTCGTAATTTAGTTTTGAGTTTGATAATCTCGATAGGAACCTCAAGATGTTTACTTCGCCCAGGATTGGATTATGTGCGATTATGATTGATGCATTGGAGTTAACTGTAACAAAAATTATCTTGTGAAGGAAAATTTAAGGGATAGCTACGTTTCACAAAATGAAAACATCTATAGATTACTTATAATAAAAAGTTATTTTAGAGAAATATGTAAACTAACCAAAACTATTTTTATCATTATTTGGCACAATGTCAAATACAATTATTATTAAATAATTTTAAAACTTATCGAGCAATATAATGTACAAATTATAACACTACTGTTTTTTTTTACACCCACTAGAACGAAAAAATCATTTACATAATCGCAACCAATTTTGTTTTTGTATAGAATTGAAACAAAAAACATTCTATATTCACACGCATTTTTAATTTTGTGGTTAACTTCTTGGTCTCTTGTGGTAGATACTTTAGCTCAATGCATCACAACGCGTCGAATGGACGTCGATTTTTTGGTCCATTTCGTACATATTTTCATGGCTATTTCATAGACGTCTCCTATGGATATTAAAAAGAGACGTCCAGTGTTCCTACTGTCGAATTGTTCCCAACTTTAGGTTTGCAATTTCTGAATATATTACGCTAAGTTAACAATTTTTTAACAATCAAATCAATCATTCACAGAACTCATTAGCAAGTATGATAATATTGTAGTAAATTAAGTCAAATAATAGTTTTTTTTTTATAGAATGTTCGTTCGCTTTACTGGAAAGTACACCTTCGTATACTTTATATAAGTGGTAAAGGGTGTACTTTAGAATGTAGAAAAGGAACTCACTGGTGTATACAATGAACTTTTTTAGTTGATTTTTAAGTATTCAATTATGTCCAATTGAAATTAAAATAAATATAACCTTCCATATTAAGCCTACTGTAAGTAATCTGTTTTCTACTAAACGCACGCTGTTAATCGTTTCATCGATTTCTAAATCTGCGTCCATGCAAGATCCTTCTCACATTTATCTTTACGAATGCCCACCATACTTATTATCTACAGGATGGCCAAATAAGCATGCACAATACTGTATCTGGGAAACTATTTGTCTTCAATACTTTTGATAAGAAGATTTATTACCAAAGTAGTCAAAAGATCGTGGAAATTGTTAAAGTGTCTTTCCTCCGAAATCCACCTGGTGAAAGTGCCAAACAAATGAATGGGATTTGAAGCCAAACTTTACTCGAGTGATTTTTGTTTAACACTGTTTCACCTACCTAACAAGAATAAGTTGTGAGGTGCCATTCATTGTTTTTTTTAAATAAACTGTAACTCCTAAATGACTGAACCGATTTTAACACATTTGGTCTCATCGCAAAAAGCATATATTATTCTTAGGTAAGAGTCACACTTGTTGGAGACCACCTTGGAAATATGAAAATAATTTAGTTTTCAATTGACTACTTTAGTAATAAAATTTTTTACCTTAAATCTCAATGACAAATAGAAATATGGTTTCTTATCCACAATGTACTATGTACTAAGTATGTGTCTGTGCTGTGTTGGCTATGTTGTATTGCATACCATTTTGTTTATTAAAATGGCCTGTTCTATAGATGGTTGTATCGAAAAATTATTTGGGAAAATTAAAAACTGTTCCAGCAATACTAAAAATCTGATGCCAATTCAATTTTTTACGGCAGTATGTGTACGGCAGGAAGTGTATGTATCACTTGAACAAATTTAAGTGAAACAAAATGTCCAATGTATCAATCAAATCAAGGTATAAATTGTCTAGATTCAAATTGAACATATTTATGAGATATACCATATAACTGTAATATTTTAAATAATATCTTACTTTCTTTCCAAATAAGTCGAACATCAATCACAGGTACACCAAGCTTGGGTTTAAAGCTGGTTAAAGTATCGGCCAGCAACCTTGCCTCTTGTGGCAGAACTCCTACTGAGGAATGCAAGTAAGAAGTGACAGCCAAAGGTAAGTTATCTTGCAGAAGTCTCTGGATAGATACCAAAGAGAAAGGTGGAGACATAGGATTTGCATAAATCACTACACTCTGAGGAAAATTGCTCTGAAATAAAAAAAGGTTTTTAATGTAATTTTACTCTGCAGTAAAAAATCACATTACATTAAATACTATTTTACTTTACCTATTTTTATACTGAAACATAACAAAATAACATATTGTAAGAATTATTTGTTCTGAGTTTTTTCAATCTGAATAATCAATTGACAAAAAACTATTACTTATAGATAGTGGACATTAGTATACAGAAACAATAGAGACGATTGATTAACAAATTTGAAAGTAAAAATTGTGTTTAACTTACAATCACAATTGGTTCTTCTTGTGGTACAAATGAATTATTAGCTCTTGGTGCGTTTTGTTGATTTCTTACATTGCTAGTGAGCGATTCAATTTCTTTCTTGAGTTCTGCAAGTTGATGGAGAATGTTGTTTTGCCTAGATTCCAAATCAGCCATTTCTGCATTTACTTGGATTTTCTACAATAATGCCAGAGCAAATTACACATAAAATAAATGCAAAACCATGTTAATGTATTAGAGAACCCTTCCAAAGCTTAAAAAAAGGGGATCACTGAATGCTCATTTTTCGCGACAGCACTCTTATGTGCCTCTTGGCCAACAGGACATTAAAATAGTTCCACCATTATTTTCATTAGTTATTTCGCTTATTTGACAGTTGTTCACAAAAATTGATAAGTGTGTTGTCATGCAGGGCGATTTTATTGAGATTTTGGTAAGTAGGTGCAGATTAAACAGCTAAAAAACTGTTAAGGACACGCAGAATTGTAATAACCGTAATAAAATGTTGAAAAACCTTTAAAAACTGCTTAACCTTGTCGGAAATATCCAGTTTATTGTCCAACGAAGAAACGTGATCTACCAAGCCATCAGCCTGATCTCTTGGGCTGTGAACATTTTTTAACGTATACATACATTTTGGAAGTTGGACGGGAAAATCGTCTTGTATAATTTGTGGTAAATTATACATTCTTAAAGGTCCGTTCATCGTACAACAAACCTTTTCGGTCTTTTAAGTTGCTCTTAAAATGGCAAATTAACTTTTTTGGCTGTCACTCAGTGCTGCAGATCTTCTTTATCTCTGTGAAACGTTCATCCATAGACGTAGTTAAATATCTCAATAAATTATTTTCCTATAATGTGTTTGTAAGTTAAAAGTGTTTTTAATTTAATTTTTTTAAATATATAACTCCATCTTCACCGACAAAGTAATTTTTTATTGTTAATTGCTCTTTTCTGAAATATTTTCGTTTTATTACAAACCAAACGAGTCGATAATGAGCAGCCATTTTTTATCAGCGTCTATCTCTCTTTCCGGTTGCGCGCGGCTTCCGGAAGTCTCGAAATAATTTTTTGAACTTTTTTGAAAAAATCATCCGATTATAATCAAAATTTTATGAAAAATCATATCCAAAATTAATGACCAAATTTAATCTCTTTAGTTGTTTCAAGAAAAAATAAATTGTATTCCTTGGCTACACTACCGACCTCTATCTGTACTGTGTTTGTCGGTGGGAAGCTTGTAACTTGAACAATTTTGCGTCAGTTATTTCTTTTCGAAATATTTCCTTTAACTTTCTTGGAGAGGGTAATTTTATCCAGGATTTTTCGCGTAGGTTGTGTTGGTGATAATAAGTAGTGCGTAAATAGTAAATAGGACTGATACGGAAAATTTTGTTGCAAGTTGTCATGGCGGCCTTTCTATCGACCAATGGCATTGCTCGATGTTGCGTTAGTTAATTATCGTTCTTTTTTGCTTTGGGTTCGCGTCGTTTATCATTTTTGTGCGTCCTATGTGAAAATGAACCAATTATACCTTAACGATTGAGGAATATTTTGGATTGTGGTCGATTTTTAGCTACATTTTCGAGAGATTCCTACATTAAACGGCTAAAATGAAAAATATTTTAATTGTCACGTGACGTAGCCCATGCTATGGCGAAAAGTATGAGGGACGACCATGAACGGTTTTAAAGTAAAGTTTTGACATTCGTATTTGTATACAAGTTTGTTTTTGTAATTTACCACGTGCATTTACCCATCTGATTGACAGTTTGAAAACAATGTCAGCAAGAGGCATGAAGAAGCGGGGACGCCCCCCTAAAGTGCAAGTAGCTGAAAGAGCTAGGAAATTTCAGTATCACCTTCTAAAAAAACCAAAATATTTATTAAATTATCAAAAAAAGGAGTCTGATTCGCAATATAGCACTCCATCAGCGTCGAGGGCGTCTTCCCCTCACGATAGTGAAAGCCATAGAAGGAGCAGCAATCGAATCAGAGGAAAAGATGGACACAGAGCAAGTCGAAAAACTAATTATGTTGGCTCAGCTTACCAACGGAGGGGTTACAACCCTTCATATAGTGATTACCATGATTCAGAATATCATTATGGTTCTGATTTTGGGGATGAATCAAGCGATAACAAAAGTGAGATTGAAGACGAACTTGGTATAAGTGAGAGTGAATCAATAGATTCTGTGGGTGGTCAGAGTAGTGACAGTGATTTTTCTCTAAGTAGTTTTAGTACTATGAGTGGAACTCCTCGTAAACCAAATGTTAATGCCAACCGGGCTCCTACTCCTGAACCGTTATGGTTGCAAAATCGTGAAATACCTTTTTTACATTTACCAAAGTCTTCAGATGATTTAGTAGTTCCAAAAGATCGAATAATGGAGGTCATTAGCATCTATGAAGTTTTAAGGCACTTTAGGAATCTGGTAAGATTGTCTCCATTCAGATTAGAAGATTTCTGTGCAGCTATAATGTGTGAAGATCAGAGCAGCTTGCTGGCAGAGATTCATATAATGCTGCTTAAGGCATTACTTAGGGAGGAAGATTCGCAGCAAACACATTTTGGACCTTTAGATCAAAAAGATAGTGTGAATATAACACTATTCTTGATTGATTATGTCACATATCCAGAAGTTTTAAGATCATATGTTGAAAGTGACAAAAGTTTTGATCAGAGAATACTCAGCATATTGAATACTACAGATTACCCATTCTCATGTTTGGAAGATAGAATTAAAGTCCTGCAATTCTTGACTGATCAGTTTTTAATTACTAATCCTGTAAGAGAGGATTTATTGAGTGAAGGTAAAATTCATATTAGATATTTGATTTTGGTAGTAATTTTCATTGCATCTCTCAAAATAAAGGTTTAGATTGATTGGTTTTTGAATTAATTTAAATTGCTATATTTTTCCTCATGAATATTCAAAATGAGTTATGTAAAAGTGTTGTATTTGTTCAGAGTTTTCTGATTATTATTTAATCAGTTTTTCAAATAATTGTTTTGAGATAGACAAGGAAACAAAACCATTGTACTTTAGACAAAATGTAATCAAATCAAACTTGTAAAAAGTGTGGCTACTTGGGATTTTTCATATTTAAACCTAAAAAAAGTGAAAAAAAGGAATGACAAAAAAAATTTAGTAGCTCAGGGCCAATAAAAGAGGCTCAAGAAAACCATATAATCTCAGTACTTTAGCACTCTGTGGATTTTAAATACAACAACGGAATATTTGTGTTTATGTTGCATCTATTTCAATTTTAGTGCCCATGCACTATGATGATCATTGCCGAGTCTGCCACAAGCTTGGAGATCTTTTATGTTGCGAGACATGTCCAGCAGTTTACCATTTGGAGTGTGTCGATCCCCCCTTAGTGAATGTTCCAGATGAGGATTGGCAATGTGGTATTTGTCGGTCTCACAAAGTGTCTGGGGTTGTAGACTGTGTACTCGACTCGGAGAAACAGGGGCAGTTGTCTAGGCAGGAGCCTTTAGGACATGACAGACATGGAAGAAAGTATTTTTTCTTGTGCAGAAGAGTTTTCGTGTAAGTAATTTTTTAAGAATTTTGGAATTATTGTATTATTTGGGATGGTAAAATTGCAACTCTTATTAGCAAGTTAGTTTTGACTCTGTTTTGTTAGTAAGTGACAATATTTGCTCAGTTGGAACAACAATTTTTGTGTGAACAGTTATTTGTTGCAAGGAACACGTTTTTATTTACTAGTGACTAAGTCGAACCACTTCAGTTTATTTTTGAAAGAGTTTGAGCTTGTGTGGTGTTAGGAAACTGTTTTTTACTGTAATTTTTTGCTTTTATTTATTAGTGACTAAATGGGACCCTATTAATCTACTTTGTCAAAAAAAATAAGATCAAACCACATGAAAAATAAACATTTTAGTAAGTTATAAATATATAACAGAACAAACCTTTAGTGCACAATGGTGTATGAAATACATACTTACATAATAAAACATATAAAATACTTAACTTGTTTATACCAACATAAATAATTAATTCGTGCATTCTCTCTTTTATTTTGTTTTTCTCAAAAAAAATAATCAACCTATACTAACCTATTACACATTCCAGTTAGTAATGTATATTGTTAATGTAAATTATATGATTTATAATTAATTAATTCATTAATTAAATGTTTTTCTTTCTTTAGTGCCAAATATACCAAATATATTCGATATTGATTACAACATAGGTCATCAAACACGAATTTAATTGAAAACTTTCCAATGTGTTAAAATGAATTAGTCTTTTGCATTTAAAATATAAAATGGCGCGTTAAAACTATCTGAATCAAAGCAATTACTATGTTGTTTTGTTTTATTTGCTTCTAGGTTGCTGTAATAATAAAACTAATCAAGGTATCATCTTTTAAACAGGGAAGCCAGTGATGGAGAAGTATGGTACTATTCAACACCACTTCAGTTTAAAGAAATGTTAAAGGTGTTTGATGTTGATGATATGGAATCCCGTTTGGTAAGGGAACTTCAGGAATATAAATGTGAAATTATAAGGCAAATGGAATTGACTGAAAAACTTACCAACCAGTATAAAGGAAACAAGAAGGCATATTTGGATGTTGAAAATCTGGCAATCTTAAAAGCAAATAAAGAAAAAGATGAAAAATCAGAAGAGGAAAGTAAAGAAAAGGAAAGAAAAATCGCGGAAGACATGGTTGCGAAGATGCACGAGGAATCATCTGATATTTTGGGCGCGGATGCCATGCAAATTGATATTCCATCTGTAGTGCATAACGAAATTGTTAGTACTACACTTGAATCAGAAAACTGCGAGGATAATATGAGATTAGAAAAGAATTGCACTGATGATGAAGACGATAGAGGTAATGAAAATGTTACGACAAGGTCTAAAATGGGTAGTGTGACAACCCGTACATCCAATGTAGACGATTTTAAGAGAAAAGGTACTCCAATTCTTGGTCGAGAAGAATCAGAACGAGAAGAATCGCGAATAACTCGGCTGAGATCAAGCCAGATGGCAAATGGCACTTATCTATTTAAATTAGGAATGGAAAATACATTTAAGTCATATGTCAACCAGTTTACAACTAACCTAATTGCTTTAAATAAACCGCAAAGGAATGAGGAAAGAGATAAAAAGAGGCATCTCTCTCATAAATTTTCTTTGACTACTGCATCAGAATTCAAATGGATTGGTGGCATGAATGGGGCAAAGACTCTCCTTATGAACACATTAAGGCATACTATATCACATCTGGAACAGGCAATTCCATCATCTTTCATGCATCCTAATTGGCATCTTGTCAGGAAGCACTGGCTGAATATTATTGCTGGATGTCAGAAGCCCAAAGATTTTGCAAAAGCTCTAATTGTGTTGCAGGCATGTATCAAGCCCGTGTGTTTCGCCAATGTCTGGCATGATCAATTGGGTCATGTCAAGTTGGTTAGAATGACTGCCCAGGAACGAGAAGAGCGCAAAAAAATTGAGAAACGTGAAAAAAAGGAACGCGAAGAAGAAGAGGAAAGGAATCGTCTTATTGTCAGTGGTTATGTAAAATACACAATGGGTTTTAAGCACCAATTGTGGAAACAGAAAGGAGAAGAGTATCGAATCCATGGAAGATGGGGTTGGTTGTGGATCAGGATACCAAGAAATTATAGAATTATTGACTCATCTCGATTGGGTCTGGCTGCAGGCCCACACAGGTATTTTATACAAATTAGAGATAAAAACGGGCAGAGAAAAATTGTTGCATTAAGCCCCAATATGTACAAATTTTTGATGAACAGAATAACAAATGAGAAATGTGAAGAGGATATTTCAAATAATGAACCTCAAGTTGAAATCCCTGAAATTTTAAGAAACATAGAGGTGGTGCCAATGTGCGCAGAGTTTCAACATATTGATGTTTCAAAGGCGCTTAGTGCTCCAGGTCGGTTATTATATCCAAAAGTGGCGAAGAAAGGTATTTTAGATGAACTTCTATCCCGACGTGTTCAGTTAAAAGTAATAGAAGAACGGAAAATTGCACAAAGCAAGAGCGAAGATGTCCAAAAGGAGGAGGAGAATCCAGATGCAGAAGTAGAAGAAGATTCTACTCCAGAAGCCATTGATAAGCAACTCAATAACATGATGAGCGGTAAAGTGACTCTTCCATATACCTCTACTTCAGCTACTCCTGTGGCAAACCGTGATGTACTTAATTCCATAGCAAAAAGAATTCATGCATTACGTACTCAGTACACATCTATATCCAAGTTGGCTAAAGATTTTCAATGTTATGGCAGAGGATGTAACTCTGGTAATAGCACCAATTTGGATAATAACTGTTATTCACCACTTTGCATTCAAAGAGTAAAAATTCGAAGGGATTTACTGCAGCTGTTACGTAGGGCAAATCTGGCAACAAATAATTCCAGTTCAGGAAAACTCAATCTTATTAATCAGATTAGTGGTACCCCTGCTAAGAAAGCTTCTTCAATTTTGGAACAAAGTTTAAAAGCTCCTCACACTAATAACAAACAAAAGGAAATAGACAAACCAAGCCAAGCTAGCATATGTAAGGATTTGGTTGATGCTGTTATGTCTGCAACAAGTGTGGAGGAAGAAACCAAGGGGGTGTACATTCCCGCCAAGCAGCTTATTTTAGATGAGGTAAAAGAAGAAAAACTTGAATCTAAACATTGTCTAATGGACTTAAAGCAAGAACCACCCACTGGGGAAATAGATGTTATTGGTAGCTCCCCAAGCCCCAAAAAAATTAAATTAACAAAGAGTGAAAGTGATGAAGTAGATGTAAAAGACATGACCCCAGATGCAATCAAAGAGATGATCATTGGTTCAAATAAATCAGACGTAACTCAAGTGATTACTACCACTACTACGACCATAACAACTAGTAAAACTTTAGTGGATGGTGTGATAAAGTCTGAAGCTGCCTCTCAAAATACCACGCAAGTGGTTAGTGTGACCTCGGCTTCTTCGGCAAATGGTACTGGACGTACCATACAAACACTAAATGCAAAAAATGTAACTTATAGCGCACAACAAAACAGACGATTCTGTGCTTACAAAATTGGAGTGAAGAGAGAAGAGAAAATCGTGAAGACTGAACATGCAGAAGATGGCAGCGAAAGAATATACTCAGTGACATCAACTGAAGGAAAAATGTTCTTAAAAAAAGTCTTAAATCAGGCAGATTTGAAACGCAGAAAGCGTCAAATCATTAAGTATCCCGCTTGTTCCACCTTTCAATCAAGAAGGGGAGTAAATTCCCTTTTTGTTCTTGCTAACCATGATGTCAGAAAATTAGCAAGAAATGGAGGTCGTATGCAAGTTCCTGGATACAACATGCTCGCCAAACAAAATAATTCTGTTTGGCCATACCCATGTGCCAGGCCTCTGTTTAAAACATGTTGGATATACCGTACCGTAAATTTGAAAACTTTAGCGGCTGCTGCTTTGCAGTTAAAGACTCTGTGGGCATGTCTAAGGTGGGATGATATGCAGACAAAACCACCAAATGCTGAAGGAAAACACCAGATAACAACCGAAACGGAAATACTCTCATTGGAGCTCTTGAAACACCGGCACATTGGACAGTTTATGGAGAAAACACAGTATCTAAGAAGAAAGGTTGTTATTCCTTTAGAGCTGCCAAAAACTGTGAGGGAAGTTACATCTATCAGAAGTGGTTTACGAAAGCGAAAGAGGCCTGAGTCACCACAATCAATGGATCCACAAGTATCTGAAGAATGGGTGGACGAGGAGAAACTTGAATTGTGGGAGATCAAGCAGTATGGAGAAAAGTGAGTATTAGCACAATATTAGGTGGTGGTATTAACTAATGTCCTAACATATTGCACGTTTAAAGCAAATATGTATCATAACTATTGATGATTTTTTAAATATTCTTTTAGAAATTACTATGAAATAAGAAAGAAAATTACAAATTATACACCTATGTTATATTAAAAAAAATAAACATCCAAGGACTACTTCAGCTTCTCATTATCAGAAAGTTATTCTAAAGTGAGGTTGTAAAAGAAAATTTCAAATTTTACGTCTCGGTTACTTTAAGTAGGAGAACTTTTAAGCAGTTTTTTATTTTGCTACTTTTTTGTTATTGGTTTCGCACCATCCTGCATGTGACTTCATCCACTAACCGCTTGCATCGCGTGTGTTTATCACAGGATCGAAAAGGCTAACCAACAAGTTATAACTAGGAGCCGCACTGGAAATCTACCTCCTGCAAGACCGGTGGTTGCCTCTGAAACTGTAGAGCTATCCAAGGTAGCAGTGACAGGCAAGGCTACTCCTGAAGAGATTAAAGAAAAAATGGAACAACAATTGAGACTCCAAAGGGCAGCCCATCAACAGAAGCGGTCTTTGGAGGTGAAAAATTTAAACGTCAAACCTGGTACCGTTTTAGAAATGGTTGGGGCGACAACTGGTGGTAAGTTTGAAAATATGATTCAAAACATCTTTTTATCTGTTTATCTCTGTACAATTAATTCCATCGATTTTAAGTTTTGGTAAATGTGTATATCAATCAAGTATAGTATCATTTTTTTTATTATCAAAAAGAGAAAATATCTAAACATGTGTTTCTTTTTCTAATCGCAAGCCACCACAGCTAGCGTATCTACAAAACCGACTACAACTAATCCATCTTTGAAACCAATACAACCCAAAGGTAGGCGTAGTGTTAACTTTGTATATGGATAAAATATTTTCTGTGTCATGATTGTCGTTTATTTTTTTGTTTACAAAGAAGAGCCATGGATAAAACTGTCTAGGTATTTATTAAATTTGGTGAAATTTTAACAAAATAAATTCTGTCCATAGTTTTTTCTATATGATTCCCATGAGTATGTTCAACTAGTTCCGATTAATGAGGTTATTGTAATTTTTTTATTTTTTTTATAATTGTCTTGTTATCGTTGGTAGGGCAAATCGTTTAATAAAAATAATATAATTTTGTTGGAACTTTTTCATTTCATTGTACGTTTAGGGAAGACATATATTACTTCTTTCAATTGAACCTTGTCATCCGATCACATTTTCAATTCAAATGACATCATATCATCTAATAACTTAATGTGGACCCTCCCCTAATGGGGAATCAATATTTTGTTGGGTCCAAATGGTTATTAGGTTGGACGATATACCGGATGTGGATGTTGCCAGTTAATTTTTTAACTGCACATGTTAAAACTCCCACAAAAATTTAAAAATAGTGTGGGACACTAAATAAGAATTAAAGAATATGAAAGAAAGATCGTTTTTGGTGTGTCTTTATCTATCTAACAAACAGAATTAAACGATCTTTGGTTACATTTTTAAAAATATACAATTATAATTAAAATTTAATAACACGAGAATGCGCTAGAACTCTACTAAAGTGCCAGTGAAGAAGTTCAATTTATTTTTATTCGTGTCGACACGATATTTTCCGCGCCTTCTACGTTCTAAAGGGTCATCATCGAGTGAAGTTAAAACAGAGATGAAACGCAGTAAGCTTATGAATTGAATAAATTATTTTTTGTGGTTTGAACTTATAAGTAATGTTCTAAATATTAACCGAGAGTCTTTTATTGTGAGATGAGATTGATTCATTAAATTATGTGATGTCATTTCAATGATACACTGTATATAATTCCAAAAAGTACACAAAGGTACCTAAAGTCTATTTATCCATGGTTTTCCCACTTCAGTTTTGTAATTTGCATGTTCGACTGTTTTTTAAATTTTATTGGTATTTTTAGTTTCATTGTATTGGTATTGTTTCTTTTTTCCGATTCACATTTACAATAATTGTTTTTTTTTTAATTCTTATTAATAATTTATTTTACAAAAATGAGCACATGTTTATGTACAAAACAAAATCTATAAATCCATGAAAATATTACATAAAATTTTAACGATTTAAGGAAATTCATTTGTTAAAAATATATCCTTTACACTTTTAGCACCTGTATTTTTTGGCGCTTTGGATGTGATTGGTCAAAGTGTTTTTAATTTTTCAAATGACCCTTTGCTGGTGATGCAGCATTTTCTCATTGATTTATTTAAAATATTTATATTTATAAGGTATTAAACTCCTTACGCACAGTGTTTTATGTTGCGCCATCAATGAAATTTGTTGCTGTCATGAAATATATACAGGGCAGTGCGCATTAGTATACTGTAATAGTGGTTCGGGTTTTGTGGTATTATGATGGAGCTAATTAGCAAGTTTTTGCTCAACTTCTCAATTATGCAAGGATCAAGCGTGCCAAAAGTGTCACATTCATACTTCGTTACTTACAGTTCTGGTATTTTTAGTTCCGGTATTTTAGTCACGCGTTTCGGAACGACCTAATGTTTTTGGTAGGTTTTAGCCAAGGCATTTTGACATGAATGTATATATGTTATGCAACATGTTGGGTAAACTTATTCACTGACTTTTATCACTCGCTCCCGTCAGGCCACATGAAACTCATGACTAAAATGGCGTTTACCAATTTGTTAATATTTGTGTATTTATATCTGTAAGTTTTTAACTAAACAAATTGAGCTTGCTTTTCTGTGTGTGCGTTTCGTTATAGTTATTTAAATCGTGTGCTGACTGATCTTTCCAGTTGCTTCCGCTTAAATACAGTAGAGTATTAATTAATTAATTAATTATTTAAAAAAATAGTTTCTTGTGATTCAATGACAAAAAAGGTATCATTAATACTACATGTCAGTTTCCCAGATATTTTGGTTTGTATATGACTATAATGTCCAGTAAGAGATAGGATGAAAAGTAAGAGTGACTTCGCTTAATTTAACACATTATTTCTGAGAGGAAATGAAGCAATTGGTTCGGTTGTTCTAATAAATTGTGTTCAACGCCTATGATGCGCTAGAGATATAAAAATTAGTTCCGACATAAACACATGGTGTAATTACAGACGCACATTGGGCGGAAGGTTTATAGGTACCTATATAAAAATGATTTTTTGTTTTCTTCCTGTATTGTTTTTTTTGACATTCATATTTTTTTTAAGTTTTTGACATTCTCTTTTGATATAGATATATATACATTTTCAGTTACAACAGGTGATGGTCCAATAAAGCTAGTCAAGAATGTTGTTGTGCCCAATCAACATGTGATTAGTGGTAAAAATACTCTAACCTCGTTGCTGACGAACAGTAGTAAATTATCTGGGCGTAGAATACTCATGACCAAAGGTCCGGATGGAACGACCCGTCTAATAGCAGGTGGATCCGCGAATTTGGTACCCAAAACTGTTCCCGGAGTTCAACAACAAAGTTTGATAAAGATTCAAACCACCAACGGTGCACAAGTGCAAGCAGTACAAATTCAGCCTGGTAGGTTGTCATTGAGCTTTTTTTTTTTGAAACATCATGTCATTAATACTCCATGATGTTTTGGAAAACAATTGGAAAAGTAATAATTATGATTTCAAATTCATGCCTATGAACCAGTCTTTGCGCAAATTTGGAGTATATATTTCAAGGGCTCTAAAATTTTTCCAAATACTCCTTCTCTAGGTACAAAGAAATAAAAAAATGTTTTATTATATATTTTGTATCATCTAATCTAAGAAAGAAACAAGTAGTAACAGTAGGGCTGTCCCGTAAGGTAATTCGGCTATCTGATCACAAATTCCCATAGAATAGAAACTGAATCTGTGCTGAAGAGCTGCAAAAATGTGTGAGAATATAATTTATTCAATCAGACACGATTGAATCTCATATTATCTACGGAGGAGTTATAAGTTATAAATATAACATATTTTTTTTTTACATTTATCACATTCAAATTTAAATTTAAATCAGCTTGTAAGCTAACAATGTTAATTAAATTTTATCGTATATTTATCTTAAATTGTGTGTTTTAAAGCATTTCTGTTATGTATTTACCTTTGTATTGGCAAACAATGTTTGTTAATTAGTGTAAAGAAAGCAAATATGCATGCTGATAGTATTTTTCACTTTTGATTGTAAAAAACTTCAATTGCAACTCTGTTTAACAAACCCATGTTTTTATTATTCAGTCACACCTTCCCTCAGTTCTTCAACTACTGCCACAAAAGAGACACCGCAACGAGTTCAGGTTATGCGAACTTCAGATGGTCGCATCACCGTTAAAGGCCTTCTGCCAGGACAGCAACTTGTTCAATTTCCTGATGGTAAACTACAGGTTCTTACCACTGCGCAACTGCAGTCAGCTGCAAACATTCAACAGAGTAAAATTTCTTCTTCAACCCCTTGCACGGTGACTAAAACCGTCGTTAAACCGTCAGTGACAACAACTGCTCAAACAGGTAGCAAAGTGGTACTACAAAGTGCTCAAGTCAAGCTGCAGCCACAACAACAAACCATTGTCACTCAACAAGTCTTGCAGCCGAGTCCAATAAAACAGGCCATTGTCAAGCAACAAAATACTCCAGTGGTGCAGAAAGTTGGTCACACTGGTGTTGTAGTCAGCAGTGGTCAGATTATACAACAGCAGGTAGTGCTTGGTGGCAACCAGGTGATTGCTACCCAAGGTGGACAACAGGTGAGTTTCACTCTGTCGTTTCAATAGAAATCCGTCACTTGTTTTGAGTTCTTTTTCTTAATAGTGCTAATATATTTTTACAATTCGGATCAGAGTACTACAGTTATGCTTGCACAGATAGCCATCAAAATCAGAAAATACATTTCACAAATTGTATTATGTTGCTTATTGTTATGAGTATAACCCACTTGTTAAGTAGTATGATATCTATATTAAAATCAAATTACAAATTGTATATATATATATATATATATATATATATATATATATATATATATATATATATATATATATATATATATATATATATATATATATATATATATATATATATATATATATTAAATGTTAATTTTATTCTATTGTATCCTGCAACATACATACAAGGTGAGCTTTTTCCATTTGGATGGTATGAATAACTTTTAAAAAATTAAAGATACAAAGTCGGTTCAACGGGAAAAAGTTGCGTATTGAAGGATAATTTCCTGAAGGACATTAAATTATGAGAAATGAACTAAGATTATTTTTTTTGGAAATCCTAATTCTCTGTATTCCAGTGTAATTACTGTTATTGCAAAAATTGTGTGTTTTGGGGTTCCAAAATGGGTTTCGTCGAAATTCACTTGTTTGGTTTACAAGGTATTGAAATTTTAAATAGAAATGCATTTTTGGGCATTTGTGGATTATTTTAAAAAATTAAGCTAATTTTATAATTAGTTAGTAAGTCTAATATTCTTAATTTTAATTGAAAAAAAAATTTTAAAATTAGGCCAAAATGGTTTGCACTTTTGTATCTTTATAAAGAACTAATGCGCATAAAAAAACTACTTCCCGTTTAAGACACTTTAAAATGTTGTTTTTTTTTATTACATGGTATGGTTAATTGAATTAAGATTGGCACGGAACAAAGATATGTAATTGCTCCTTTTTAATGACAAACATCAACATGGGAAATCAGTTTTCAGTTATTGAACTGCTAAATATTTAAAATTAAAAGTAGTATGATGTAAGGATGGTCTATGCTAATACGATTCATAAATTATAAAATTAGCGATTTTTTTCCACTCCCGTCTGTAAAATATCTAATTACACACCGATCTAGCGTGCGGGAAGCGTCACTTTACCACGTCAGTTTCGTTTCCCACGGATCCGAGCCACTTCGGTCATTTCCGCAAATTTGCCGCACGGATTTGGGAGCAATCGGATGTTTTCGGAGATATTTCCCGCGCCTTGAATTTTGTCAATTCCAACGGTCACGTCAGTATTCGTGTTTTGACGGTCGTAGAAAAAGTATGCAACACGTTCGGTAAACTTTTTAAGTCACTCGTTTATCAAACGTGTGCTCCGCTCGTGTCAAATAAACTCGTGAGTCAAATGCCGTTTACCGCAATCGTTGCATAATATACAATTAAAAAGACTGAATTTGAAAGAAGCTCACTTTCTAATACAATTCTAATACTAAAATCAAAGAATTTCGATTTTTTGACATTGATTGAATTTTGCTAATTTTCATCCCATTGAACTGACTCTGCGAGGTCAAAATTACCCAACCTATCCCATTGGAAAAGTGGCCACCACGTTTAAATGGAAACTACTAATTCATTTAATTTGTTTTAAGATAATTACAAACCAGATTGTGGTAAACAACCAAAATTTGGCTCAGCAAATTGCCACGGGTAAGGTACAAGTGGCGACAATTAATGGACAACAAGTTCTAATAAGACCAACTGGCAATAATCAAGCCCAGGTAGTTGCCCAATTAGCGCCGGGAAGCGTCACGCAAACTTTGCAGATGAGCTCTCCGGTGGTAGCTGCTCAATCACCTGGACCTCTAAAAAGCATAACTTCTTCAATAAATGCTCAACTGATAACACCAACACAGACCTCGCAGGTTAACCAAGCTCGTTAGTCATGTTAAATGAGAGTAACTGAAATTTAATTTCAGAATGTACAGAGTCTGCATCAACAAGTCGTTCAAAGTCCCGTTAAGCAGAGCAGTGACAATCAGATTGATAAAGCAACAATGGATCATTTGTTAGCCGGTCAACCTGCGGGCACTGTTATCAAGTGCGTTACGGCGCAAGTAATTCAGACCCAACAAGGTCCGAGAATTGTGTTGCAAGGCTTGCAGGGTGCAGATTTTACGCCT
This sequence comes from Cylas formicarius, assembly GCF_029955315.1. Classification (NCBI taxonomy): domain Eukaryota; kingdom Metazoa; phylum Arthropoda; class Insecta; order Coleoptera; family Brentidae; genus Cylas; species Cylas formicarius. The sequence goes on from NW_026844347.1 coordinate 4,972,458, forward strand.
CAACAATTAGCTGCTGTACAACAGCAAGTTAAGCAGCAGCTTCTTAAAGGTTGCAATTACAAAATTATATGGCAAAATGGAAATTGTGTTTTTACTTTCAGCACAAGCATCAACCGGTAAGCAAGGCGTGCTTGGGCCTACCAAAATTTATCTGGCCGTCCAGCCCAGTAGTGTTGAGTCCTCTGAGCAGCCTTCTTCTTCCAACCCGCCACCGCTAACCCCAGTAAAACAAAATACCGTCACCAAGCATATATTGCAGACCACATTGGCATCACCAAGTCCCATTAAGCAGCAGCCTGCAGTCCCAGTTCAGGTATGCAAATCGCCCCAAAATCCCAAGGTGATAGTCCAGTCTGTATCCCAGGCGCTTTTTATTTGACATTAACCCATTTATTTCTATTGACAAGCATGGCTTTTGCTACTATTTATTTTCATTTGGTGTCATTTGCTGTGTTTTACTGCTTGTATTTTGATATGATTGTAAAGTATGCATCTTAATTACTTATCATGTTTAATAGGGTAAAACTATTGTAACTGAATTGTTCATATACTTTGATGGCTAAATAAATTCTTGTAACCTGTTAACTGTTTATATTTAGTTATTTCCTTTCAATATAACCCAGCCAAATTTCTCTCATACGCTTGGCATCATCAAGCTGCTATTACCATCTTGGGTTTTGTGGAAGTTTTGTTTGTATAGATTAAATTGTAGTCTCTTGGTTCAATTCGCTTAAAGCTCATGGCAAAGTTAACATTTTGTGTTAGTACATAAGATCCAAAATTAACGACACTCAACAATTTTGTTTACCTTTAATTGTAATTGTAATGGTCTTACATTTATGCAAGTTGTAAATGATCTGTTTGACCTGTGCTTTAAAAACTTTCTTTTTTGGAAAGGTATGGAATGACTTTGTTTTTTATTTAAAAAAAATGTTCCTGATGCCTGATTATATTAAAAAAACCTAAGGTTGGTATTGAAATGTGGAGTGTTTTTCAAATTGGGTAAGTAATACTTAAAAATCTAGTACTTTAACTTTATTCTGTATTTTTGAATTTTATCGTTGTGATAATGGCGTTGGGCGTCCAAATATATGTACATATGTTTAATTCCGTTAAAATGTACATTTGGATTGAGATATACCGGGTGTCCGTTTTAATCCGTTTAATCACCATTGCTGTAACCAAATCAGTAAATGTTTCAAGGTCGGTTAAATTCAAGAAAAGATTTTTGCTTTACAGGGTGATTTGTGAAAAACGTCTATAAAATTATAAAAGTTGAATGTAAACTGTGTAGTGAAAATTAATAGTTTTTGAAATAATAGACCAATTAGATTAAATGGAATTTGACATTATAAGTGAGTGACTGTTTGAATATTTTTTAAAAATTTTACAATAAATTAAGGCAAAGTTTAAAAAAAAATCAATTGGATTGTTTTCAAGACGCCATCAACTTTGTAATATACCTTTTTCTCTATCCGTTTTTTACCAGTACAATTTATTTCACTAGGATTTGTTATAGTATAAGAAATTTTGACTCTCTCATACAAATTTGTATTGTCATGATATACAAAGTGTTCAGATTGAATTGGAAAAAAGTATTTTTGATAATGAATAGTCAGGGTCGTAAAAGTGGTATCTGGTATAAATACGGACGTCGTTTTCCTGTAATATTTCTAAAACTCGATCAATACACCAAATACAAAGTAATTGTATGGAAATTACAAAACTTATTACTAGTAGATATTGAGCATGATTTCCAAAATTATTCATGTTTTTTTTTAATATTATTAATAACTGTGATTTTCAGGTGTAGGGTACATACTTTGTTTATAAGTTCCTGTGTGAATCTGTGAATTTTCAAATTTTCTTGGAATGATTGGGTTTCTTTGTTATAAATTACCAAAAAATGGCAATATTCAACTTCTTTGATGTAAACAGTCTGTTAGCATGACTTTTTATTTAGTACTATGCTTTTCTTTCCATTTTTGCATTTCTTTTAAGATATGAAATTTTATTATATTTTTTCATAAGATATTTATTTCTTATCAAAGTGATCGAGAAAGTAGACTTGAAAGCATTCCTGGAAAGTAGCTCCAATCTTTCTTCATATTGTATTATAAATAAAAGCTGTAATTTGACGATTTGCCGAAAAATAAATTATTTTGTTAATAATTTTATAATTTTTTATGCATGAATTGGTTTTGATAGGTATAAGTAGATGGGGATTAACTTATTGCTATTGCCCGTTTCTTCTAATAATGTATGTTACTTATAACTTCCAGACTTTTGACACTGCAGCGTCCACTGTCCGTCAGGCGGTCGCAAATGGTCAACAAACTCAAACTTCTGCTTTGTTGCAAGCCATGAAAACAAATTTGGAGCAGAATCAGCAACCTGCTCTGGTGAATAATAACTTAAAACCATCTACAGTGGCTGCCACCCCAGATCAGAACAAGCAGTTTGTTGTTACGCCTGACTACATTCAGCAAAGTATGTTGGTATATCAACCTTCCGTTATAGTGTACAACCCCAGTTGCGCATACCCATTGCAAAATGACACTACCACCCCTGCCACTGTTCGATACTTTACCAGATAAATCCTATATGACTGACTAGTGAGGGATAAGTATTTACAAATTCGTTTGAACTTTCAGTCAGTTTTCATTGTTTGCGGAGTTATCCTCTTGAAAGCTTGCACAAAGCAAATGCAGTACAAACCTTGGTAATCCGAACAACAAAAGTTTGAATCAATAATCCAAACAATTTTGGTTTGCAATACTCGTTATGACTATACTTGACTAGACTTGTTCTGAGTTCCAACAATGTGAACATGTTGCACTATACATTAAAATTGAATTTATTGTACTAGGAGTTTTGATTTATTAGACAATTCTGCAGCTCTTAATTTGTCAGGGATTCTACAGTTCCAACACAGAAAAAAATAAGTAAAAGAGCATTTTGTAGCATTTGAGCTTCTAGTCAATCTGAAATGAAAAAAAGGGCGCAATATGGAGAAGCAACTGGGATAAAGCAAAAAAAAATAATTTTTTTTTCAATCGCATATTTTGAACTAAGTTAATTTTCATTATTTTACTAAATGGTTCGGATTATCAATGTTATGCTATAAATATACTTGCTGGCGTAGAAATTGGTCTGGTCCAAAGTTGTGGTTTTAACAGTCGGTCTGTGCACGCAAGTATGTATGGGTGGTGGAAGAAATATTGAATTTAAAAGTTAAAATATTCAATATAGGGATAAGAATATGAAATTAAATATCAAAATTTTATTTACTCCTTTCTTTCTTTAGACACAGTTAGTCAAAAGAAAAAGAGTTTAACCTTTCAACACCAGTCCTTTAAAAATATGACAATTAGATGTTCTCTACCTAACCAAAGATTTTCATCGCATTGATATCCAGTCTACATATTCCATTTGCTCACTTAGAAACCATTTTATGCGGAAGCGTGGCAGAATTTTGTTCATTGCAGGTTCTGCAAAACAGTCTACCAATTTGTCAGTTCAACTCACAAAACTCAGAATTGGGTTCCCCACTGCAGCCTTTGTCTATATGTATTTATGTGTAATTTGAATGAAAATTGGTTGCCTGTGTTGAAAAATGATAGTGCTCGTTTAGCTCAATTTTTTCACAATTTTTGTTTAAATTCAGACAGACCCAGTAATTCTAAAGATGTGAAAATATTACTTCTAAAGATAAAAACTAAAAGAGGTAAAAGGAGAAAGTTAGTTGATTTGTCTAGGTTCTGTGTAGCATAATATCATGAACCGTTTCAAAATTATATCAAGGTGGCTTTACAAGAGAGATTTTTATGGGAATATCTACATATGGAAGATTCTGGGAATTTGGCATAAGCAAGTGAAGTATTATTGACTATATTTACTCAAATCTCTTGACACTTAAAAATATGTGGCGGGGCCCTTGACTTTAACTTTACATTTACAGATTTTATTACTTCTTCAGATTAAGAAGACACAGATTAAGGTACATTTTTTACGGGATCTGTCAGAGTCATTATATATATTATATATCATTATTATATATGTTACAATCTAGTTTTTAATTTTTGAAAACCTTAACTTTTGCATTTAAATTAGTTACAAGAAAAAACAAAATTTTATAAGAAGCGAATCAATTGAGAAGATTAAAAGTGATTTTGATTTAGTTTTTTATCCATATTTTGAGTAAGGATATTGGTTAAAAATGCCAACACTGAATTTTAAAATTTATTAAACAATAATTAAGAATATATTTTTTTAATCATTAAATTTTAACTCAGTAAAATACCCAAAAATTATTTAAGTAAAAATGAACTTCACGGAAATACTTTAATCCCGTTTTTCGTGTGTCTGTGTGTACGATAAAGATCCTATACAATACTCACATCGTGTATCACTCGTTTTAATTAATATATTTTGGCCACCAAACTTGCTTACCGCGTCGGCAGTCTGCTGACATGACGTCATAAGTAGGGGATGCCCGATTTCACGATAAAAGGTTAATTACTGGAAAAAAGCGTGCTTATTTAAAAATTCAATTTTTGGTGAAGTACTTGTAAAAAAAAAGTTCCCGTATTTTATCATAACACGAAGATCCTCTTTGGCAAAACCATTTAGCGTTACTGTGTTTTAATTGTTTTTTTTTTATCACTATCCATCAATTTAATTGACCTTTTGAAACGCCCAACAAAAAATGTTTTTCTGAACCTTTTTTCAACTTTGCGTAATAAATGTTTAAATAAATATAATAAATTCTGTTTAATATTTTTATTTATTTATTTTTTTTGCAAAAAGGATTCAAGAGTTCTAACCCTAAGTCTTGGATTTTAGGTTTGACTTGAACTCTTCAATTCCTTTTCAAACCTCTTTTTATATTAAAAAAAAAGGTTATATCTAAAAATAGTTTTGCTCTTTTGCAGTCCCGGATCAAAAGTATGTGGATAAAATAATGAATTTATATTATTACTTTATTATTATTTTATTTTTAATGGTCAAGTCAAAGCTCTTATCAGAAATAAGAAAGATAAATTTTAATAGATCCCACATCAAAATTACCCTCGCAAGTAAAAATTGTGATGAACCATAAACATTTTTTAAGTATTTTTTTTTTGGGCTTTATATATAGAATTATAATTGCATGTCGGTGCCAGACGGTCTAAAATATTGCTCTTGAAATTTGTTGATAAAGATTCTGTTTTTATTCATTGATAATTCATTTTTCTAGAGGGTTTCATATTTTTCACAATTAAATGCAAAATAGTGTACCTATACGCGGTAACTGAATGGGGCACCAAGCCATCGCCTCCTTCTTGAGCAAATTTTCGCTAAGATGTAACATCGATATTTCTTCTAATCATCAACTTTGCAAACCTTTTTTTTTTCAAAGTTTCAAAAATGTACTAATTCTATCTAAAATTAGTATGAGAGCATCATTTATTTAAAGAATCAATTGATATTAAGTTGTTGTGGTTCCTACTACGTTTTGTGTTTATAGTATTAAATTAAAAAAACCGTTGGTAGAAGAGCAAGGGTTCCATGTCGCGTCAAAAGTTTCTGGATTAGAAAATTAAAAAATTAATTTCCTTCTGTGATATTTTGGTAATTTAGTCTGATGTGAAAGACTGATGTTCTTTTTTTTGTTTGAAGCTTTAATTTGCGATTCGCGGGTTTAGAAACTTTTGACGGGTTTCTAACTACTTTTTTATTAGTTACAGCCTTATTGTAAAATGTAGACTGTATCTGAAAAGTTGTGCAATAAATTGTTACAAAATCGAAATTTGACTTTTTTTGACAACAAACCCTTGCACTTCTTGGTTTTATTTTATTTAGTTTTATTTTTTCTTTTTTTATATAGTTTGCTCTCGTTCTTTTCGGTTGCATATTATTTCCTACCCTTTCCTCATATTCACTTTCATAATTTTTAAAAAAAAAATTTCATTTTCATAAATTTTTCTTTTATCCTTCCCGTGCAGCGATCAAAACCGCACTTAAACAAGAGAATCTTAATCCTGAAATAGAAGAGAAATTGCTGCAGCTACAGCGCTACCAAGAGAAACAGATGAAGCAGGAACCTGATAACTGTCCATCTCCCTTACCAAAAGTCATTGCTTCACCTGTGGTAAGCGCAGCACGTTTAGTACCACCTACACGTAAGCGACCTCCGAGCATATCAAAAAGCGATGACAGTGAGTGGGTGATGGAGACACCTAAACGAACTAGGCCAAATCGTACAAGTGAATCGAAAAAGACCGATAGTGATGTACAGTAAGTACTTTAAAGTGATATAAAAATGAAATTTATGTCATTGAAATGAATAGTAAATTCTAATCCATATTCTGATTTCAAAAACATTTCATTTCTCAAGAAAGTAACCATTCTATCTTCCTGTATTTAAAGTTTGCAAATATACATCTGCAGGTCAGAAAATATAAGTAAAGAAAAAGTAGTTTCGCCCAGGGCAAAAATGAAGTCGAAAGAATTGCCGGATCCTGATAAAAAGGTATCCATGAAAGCAAAAGTGATGGTCAGCCTTTATAGGCAAAAGGAACTGCTAAAAAAGGATATTCTTCGCAAGAGGGCTTTATTAGAAAAAGAATTGCAGTATGAGATTCAGGTAATAAATAAATAAGTTATATAGTTTTTATTTTTTCACAATTGTTTTTTTTTTTTATTAACATTTAGAAAGAAGTTGCCGAGGAACTTGCGGCCAGAACTAAAATCGAAAGGAATAAACAAGACGAGGTTCGAACTGGTAGTAGCAAACGAAAATCTGCGGCCACTACTACCACAGCAGCTATTCCCGTTGTGAAACAAACAAGCATGTCTAATCGCCACAAGAAATCTCAAAAGTCTAATTCCTCTCCTAATCCTGGAGGTCATCGGGGACTTAAAAAAGAAAAAGTAAACCATTGTTCATTTTATTTTAAATTAATTATTATTAAATTAAATTTAAACTTTAAATTTGGAATTGTGTAAAATGTTTTTTTTACAGCTTTACTGTTTGTGTCGTACACCATATGATGAAACAAAGTTCTATGTCGGCTGTGATCTTTGCAACAATTGGTTCCACGGTGATTGTGTCAACATAACTGAGGAAATGAGCAAGACATTGACTGAGTTCGTTTGTGAGGAATGCAAACAAGCAAGGGAGTCTCAGAAACTCTATTGCCTCTGTCAACAGCCATATGACGATTCTCAGTAAGTTGAGTGAAAATAAAATTTTCGCATTCGTTTCAGACGGTAGCAGATTCAAAAACCATGAGTTGATTGAACTATAAGGATTCAATTAAACTCCGAAATCGATGGCTCAAAAATTATTATTTGTAAAATGTTACACGTGTTCTGCTCACATGGGCATCATCCTATATAAGCAATTTTTTGAAATAATAAAATAACTTACATAAATTAAGAATACGCAGATTTTATCCAGAACTAAAAAATGATATAAGAAATGTTGCGATTAGGAAGCCAAAAATATTAAAAAAAGAAAACAGAAAACACCTAACAGGCTTACACCGGAGACCTGAAGTTTATATTATTAAAAATTAAAAAAACGTCATTGACGCAATTGGATTGGACTCTTCTTGGCTTTGGTGATTTTAAATTTCTCCAGATCAAGTTTTTTACATTTTGGGCATACTTGTAAAACGATGATATTTTTCTTTGGAGGAAAATTATGTCCTGTCGACAAAAGATGAATAACGAAAGAAGATTTGATCTCTGTCACCTCCGTCCATGTACTTTTTCACCAAACTAAGATCCCAGATAGAGATCTTCCTGCTAGACTGTCCGATATAAATTGTATTACTATCCTCACAATTCAAAGAATGTACTCCTGATCTAGAAAAATTATCTATTGCATCCTTAACTTCTATTCTAAATTGTTTTAATGTATTGTTTGTTTTAAACGCTGCTCTTGAACAATTTAGCTAGGTGTAACGAAATATTTCCAAAATAAGTCAAGCATTGGAACTTGCGTTCTGGAGGTTTCGATTTTATTATGTAAAACAATAACTGGGTAAAATTTAGTACATTGGGACTTTGTGAAATTACTCCACTCTTTACTCTTACTTCGGTGTGTTATGACCAAATTTATGAGAATCTACATATACAGTGTGTTTCAGAACTATTTGATTGGTTTAATTGGTTAATGAATCCTTTTCCAAAAACGCCTCGATCAATCGCAAACAATCTCTTAAAATTATTTCTAAAACACTTTAAGATACCTGAATGAAATTTAAACCACAAAAACCTTTCATTGGGTCATCATAGTTACTGCCAACAAATTTAAGTTCAAAATTCACATTATTTCTTGAGATAGTACCTTTTCACATTTGAAAATTAGTTACGTATCTTGGAAACTAAACATTTCCGGACCGACGTTAATATGATTTTTTTAAGACGAATCTTCAGCTTAAAAAACTAATAACTACTAAATAAACACAGCACCGAGTGCCCCAGTAAGGGTAACGGGACACGGTATTGAAGTACCTTCCCTCTGTTTCCTTAATAATCTTGTTGCCCTTACTGGCACTTACACGCAGTACATGGTATAAACAACACAAATATATTTCTTAATAATTTGGTCCTAAGCAACCTCATGCATACTTTGCCAAAACCAGATTTATAATGTATTACCAATAAAAAAAACGAATTACAAGATGGGGAAGTAATAATAGCTATAAAATGCCAGAAGGACTGATTTATTGGTATGTCTATAAAAAGTTTTTGTTTTATTTATATATTATATAATTCTTTAACATTTAATATTTCATCATTAATTTTAAGTCCTGAATGTAACTTTGAATATTTAAAATTTACATTTTCTGGAATTTTAATATGTAAACTAAAACTAACTGCCATGTTAATTAAGGGAAGATTTATCTTAGGTTCAAAAAAGATAATCATGAGCACTTCATTTTCCATATTGATTGTAGCTTTGATCGTATTTTCTTCCTTATTGTTTTAGTAAGTTGGAATTCGCAATATGATTTTATTATATTTCTAGTGGATTTCTCATAAATTACACTTTTTCCAGGTTCTATATTTGTTGTGACAGTTGTCAGGACTGGTTCCATGGTAGGTGTGTCGGTATACTACAGTCCGAGGCAGACAACATTGACGAATATGTATGTCCGCGATGTCAGAGGAACAGCTCTGTCAATTATGCGAACATGAAGGATCTTGCTCAAAAGGACTATGACAACCTTAGAAAATTAATTAAGCAAATACAGGTAGTTGCGTTATTGATCTTATAATTTCTACATATTCTTACACTCATTGACTTTTGCTACACTAGCAAAATTAATTTTTTTTTGTTTAATATGGATTTTCAAGTCTTATGGCATAAATTCCCTTAGCCATGTTGCATAATAGGATGATGGGCTTAACATGCACTTGAATTTTGTTAGGTTCTTGTTTGTGATACTTTTCTGTATTTCTCATTTTGTCAGTTTAAATAGATAAAAGTTTTGACATCCATTAAACATTAGCAAATTTTGTTTAGTTCATGCAATACCTGGCAGATAGCAAAAAAGGTCAGAATTTATTCGGTTTTCTAAAATTTAAAATTTAACTAGAAAAATTCACAAAACCCGTCCTACTAATAAAATGCAATTTTCGTGTTAAAATGAGCACGAAGCATCAGATTCAAAATTTGGAGATTTCATATTGTACAGCGGAAAAACATTCATTATACGACTGGGTCTCAAAAATTAACAATTTTTAAAATAATCTATCAAATAAAATTAGACAGTTTTCACAAATTTATTTAATATAATTTTGGTTTTGTTATTACATATGTTTTTTATTATTTATAATTTGATTAATTTAACCAATCTGTACCTCTTAGCGTTTGGGAGAGGTTTTTTTTTCCAAAAATTATTTGGATTTGTCTATTCAAAACAAATTTAAAATTACCCACTTTTTCGGTCATTATAGAACTGTACCAATAATGTAGGATGCTAGCCATAATTTTTTTCCCATCAAAATGCATAATTTTAGGTCGACTAAAATGTTGCCATCTTTTTCCCTTGATTTGATAATTTGATTGATTGATTTTTGATAGGCCCACAAAAGCGCCTGGCCCTTTATGGAACCTGTTGATCCCACCGAGGCACCAGATTATTATAAGGTTATAAAAGAACCAATGGGTAAGATAAACATTTATTTGTATATGTGTTGACTCTAACTAACTCTGATGTGTTACAGACTTACAGATGATAGAAAACCGAATAAACGATAAAACATACACGAAATTGAGCGAATTCATTGGAGATATGACCAAAATCTTTGACAATTGTCGGTATTACAATCCAAAAGAGTCTCCATTTTTTAAGTGTGCTGAATCGTTAGAAGCGTATTTTGTAAATAAAATCAAATGTCTGCGGGACAAGTTGTTTGAAAACAATAAATAGAGTTTTCGCGGGTCGCTTTAAAGCTATTTCTCTTGTTTAACTCACAGCACGTTTTACACAACTGAAACGTGATAGTGATAAATGAAATTATTCCGAACAACGAGATTCAAGTTTTTTAGTTACGAAGGCCTGTTAGTGCCAGTAAAATAGAAGTAACATAAACCCGGCTGTACCAATTGATTTTATTTAATTGATTTTGCGGGTTCATACGATCTCATCTCCCAAACGTTGCCCGCTGTTGAATGGAGTGAGTAATTGTACATAAGTTTGTGAATATAATGCCTTGTGAATATATTATTTTGAAATATGTAACTATTTTGCCAGCACCACCACTGTTTAACTTGCAATTTATTGTATTTGGTTGCAAACTGTCTGAGATGTATCGATAATTGTCTATAAATTCCTTCATCGACTTAGATTATTAGTGCCATTGTAGATAATTATTAGGCATTCATTTTGTTTAATTTATCAGAGATTTCCATTTTAAGTTTGCACATATTTAAAAGAAATTTTTATATTTAGTCGGTAGACTTTAAGAATTGTTTTATCGACCAATAAAAATCTTGTGAAAAATGTTTTTTTTTTTTTGTATCACAAAGTGCGATGTGAACGTCGCTTTCAAAGTTCCTTTTGACTAGTTCAATATACATGTAATTTTCTTCTGTGTCTTAATTTCTTAAGAGAATTATAAATTATTGATCTCTGAAACTTAGTGGTTGATAGATATTGTACATATGATGTCAAGGGTTCCGAGAGTGACAGGTAGAGGGACAGGCAGTTGACCTACCTGGCCCTCAGTGTTTAAAATTAGAATTATCGTTACTTTCTTGCAGTTGTTGGCAAAGTTTGTTCTTCAAAATGGCTAGTGTTAATGAATTTGTTGTTGATAAATGGATTACTAAAAATGAGAAAATTATTCTCAATGTGTTCAAAGCTCTTCTCCACCAAAACAACATATCAGAGTTGCAAAAATATTAGAAATGTGTTTCGTACACTAGGAAAGAAAACGGATTGCTAGGACCAGTAAGGTGGGCTGCTAGGTTGCCAAACTTCTCAATCTTAAATTTTTCCGTTTTCGTTTACTATAGAGTAGTTTAGTTACACAGTGTAACCATTTAAACATTAAGATCTTGCCATGCGAGGATCCTAGACACCGCAAAAAAACTTAAGCAAATTCGGAAAATACGGCATATAATATTTATAAGCCCAAATTATGGTTTTATTTCCAGCCTATCAGATGAGAAAAAAGTTGCCACGATCCCTTGTTACAGTTGTGAGTCGCTTGGACATTTCCGGTACTTTAGTCACGGGTTTGGAAGCGATCAGATGTTTTAGGTACATTTTAGCCATGGTTGTTCCATAATATAACGTTGACAGCTTTATTTTGTTATAACACACAAGCCATTCGTTGTTAAAATATGAGGTAACATTTTCTTTTGTCATTTTTGCAACCTGTGATTGTCGCTTGAAGTCCAATTAAGTAATTTGAGGTAACCCGAAGCTTTAATGTAAGTTGTGCAGTGTCTTGATCCTCATTTTCTAAATGTTTCGCATTTTTATGCAAATCAATACATATACAAAACGCAGCATGCCACTTGTTTTACGAAAATGTGCCCAAAAACTAACGGTCGTAGAAAAAGTATAGTATGCAACACGTTCGCTCCGCTCGTGTCAAATAAAATCGTGAGTCAAATGCCGTTTACCGCACTTGTTGCATAATATACTATTTCAGACTTTTCTTACGACAAAAGTTGAAGCGTTTTCCATTAAAATGATCAGATAATCAGTCAAAAGTAAATAAAAAAAGTTTATTAGAATCACAGATTTATTTTACAAATATTATAATAAATTACACTAAATTATAAGGCAGTGAATGTAGAATACAGTTATTCATTAAAGTAAAGTATTTTCGTAACAGTAGAGAATTGTCTCTTAAACTTTATACTTTACAATCAAAAACTACCTCTGGAAGTCATTTACTATCAACACTAATAATTATCTTGTAAAACAAGCTTTTATTTTGTTGGTGCCTGAAACTAATTGTCATTATTTTATAGATTCATAAAAATGCTTATGCTCATTTGAAAGAACCAATTTTGAATTCAGTGGCATGTTCATTCAATCTTTTTCTGGTGGTAATGATGTTTGCTCTCTATAGAGAGCATTCTATACATGCTGGCCTGTTAGAAGCATAAAGAAAAAACAGAGATATTGTAATGGTTTGCAGTCATATATTTCAAAAATATTCTGGCCGTCGCAGTGTTGCCCGATTTACCCAAAGTCCTAACGACTTCGATATTTTAAATATAAAAAAATTATTGAATAAGTTTTGTGGCACCAAAGCCAAATTTTGTCAGGTAAATCCAAGAGGTTTAAGGTGCAATTTCCTCAATTTCAAAATTTTACTCTATAGTCAAAAATAACGAAGAAATGGTGTTATATCTTATAATATTAAATGCGGTAAAAAAACTATTTCCGTCAACAAAATATTATATGAACAAACAAAAACTTGTAAGTAACTAATCAAAACTATATATTCTGGATGAAATAAATTTAGAATTTTGCGCAAAACAATAACAATAGTTTACAGGGTGTTTAACGATACTGCGACGGCGACAATAGCTTTCAAATGTAGACTACCACCTCCTACGGTCCTAAGCAAAACTTGATAACAATATCTCGCTCGGTCCCCTTGATACTTTTAAGTTTAGTATATCCTTTATATGGCGCAACAACGGTTGAAGTATTCTAATCGTTTTTTTACTGAAAAAAGATTAAAACCTTATCTAAAACTGAAATTTACTTATTTCCATGTGCATTAATTCAAAATTTTAAATCAATTATAAATAGTCCCCTCAATTTAATTTCATTAAACAACATTATTTGAAAGAATAGCACTTTTTTACATTACAGCAGTTGTAGCTAAACCGCTATTACATTCACTTAATTTCAATTAAAACTGATCATGATTCAAAATATACCTTTCCAAAAAATGTTGAACTGTGTTAAACGTCTATCTGTATTCATTCAAACCTGAAGGTTTGTCAATCAGCTATGCAATTGAAATTAATATTTAATATAAATTACAAGAAAAATACCAATGTGTTGTTACTTGCACCACTATTACTCACCTCCAAATTTTATTGAATTTTCAGGAGAAAGTTAGCTAAATCACCTTAAATGTTTTGTTCTCACCTTTTACTTACTGCGGATTAGATTTACCTACTTTTCCAGCAGGCAATTTGGCTTTACTGTGAAACGTCGCCGAATTTATATTTTAAGTTGACTTCACTTAGAGAAATCAAACAAAAAATACCTAAGTTCAAACGAAATGACAGTGTATACAATCACTAGCTTGCAACTAGACTCTGGACAATTTAAAAACTGTGGAGTAATTGACACATTGCATAATTAAATTTAATAATGTACAGACTACATTTTTCTATCAAAATATTTAACAAATATTAGAGAAGATTTTATTTACATTTTGTCTATTTCTTACTAACTAAACAGTAAAGTCTTTATCAGAAAATTCTGAATCGCTTAGGGATATAAATCAGTTTTTGAGCAGCAAAAATATTTTAACTTAATATTTACAGTTTTCGAGTTTTGCATTTTGCATTTATAAAATGAGCGCGAAAATAACACTAAAGAAAGATGATGAAAACCAGGCAAGTTATAAAAATATGGCTATTGTATGGCTACATATTGCTCTTTTTTAAATTAAGAAATCTTATTTACCTCAATTATTGTGAACTCGTTTCGATTAAAAAAATGTATAAACTCCCAGCATGAGATCACACTTAATATAACTGCTACATTTGGTCCAATTGTCTAAAATTAAAAAATTACCACTAAGTTATGTACAAAATTTGTTCTGAATAACGTTAAGTAGCTATGCATTCACAGACAGATCTAATTAAATAAAATGAAAGGAAGTCTTTAAAACAAGAAATAGTTCAGACGTTCGCCCTCCATATGTTACAAGCTGCTTTTTACACAAAAGAAGAGAAACCCGGTAGTGGGGCACGCGACCTCGCCATATTGTTTACGATAATTTGACCCCCATTAAGACTGACTACAGCACTACCTTCTGGCTCTGAGTCTGTATAACTCGAATAATTTTTCACAGGCTTCTGTCGTTTCCACGACTGTCTCAACGTGTCATTTACGTTAGCATAATGATTAACAAATGAGTGGGGGTCTGACCTTACGCTTTCATTTTCACTTTCAGAACCCTGAAAAAATATATGTGTTACTGCGTTAGGAAATTGGTGATTAAGTATGTAGATATCAAAACTACTGGTAAATATCTATCGTACCCGTTACAGAGCAGCATCGTCAGGCAATTTTTTTCAATACTTGTGTTATTAACTAACGCGAAGCGGTCATATCACAAATTTTGTGGGCGTGCGTTTAAAAATGTGAAAACATAGAAGCAATCTAATGCTAAGGCTAAATATTTAGATAAGGCTTTGAATAACAAAACAAGTTAAGAACAAAACTGCAAAATTATTTTTTTGTAATAGGTGCCTTCTGTAAAGGGTGCGATATTACACAGGTCTACATGAATTACACAGGTCTAGAAAATTAAACTTTTTGACAGATGTTTTTATTATTAAAAATGAGTTCAGTAAAAAATTGGAATTCTAGAAAAAAAAAAACTTTACTCAGACCTTTTTGTGACATCTATGTCTTTTGGCCAGAAAGCTTCGTTCTGCGAACATTCGGCTGTGCGTTTTTAAGCGCATATCCCGTTTAAACATCTAGCGATTCAGATTTTCAGAAAAATAGTTCAAGTGTGAAAACAGGAAATGCACTTTCAAATTCATATTACAACCTAAACAATGAAAGTATTGTAACATATTTTGAACAATACTTTCGTAGTTTTCGACCTTGGAGTTCCGAAGAAACTTATCAATTACTTCTTTAATTGAAACCCAGGCGTTTTTCTCGACATTGGTAATTGTGTTTTGAAAATCCTTGTCTGCGGCCCAACAAAAATATTTCTTTTATCTTAGCATCAGAGATGGCTGGAAATTTCTCGCACAAATATTTGAAACATTGTCTATTTTTGTTTAGGGCTTTAACACACTGCTTCATTAAGTCAAGTTTGATATGAAGAGGAGGCAGTAAAACTTTCTTAGGGTCAACTAACTTAATAGACTTTTGCGGTCTATTCGAGTCTAATGTCTATTTCAATGTAATATTTCCATATTTATACGTCTTAAAATACTAGAAAAACGCAACTCCAATCGCCAACTCTGTTGTGAAATCACGTTTAATTTCATAAAAATAAACATGTTCATGTCATATTAATAAAATAACGTTCTTAAGATATAAGTGCCATAAAAAAATTACGTGATAGAGCAAAAATATGGCCTTTATTTGGAAAAAGGGTTACCAAAAATATACAAACAAGCAAACAGGTTTCGAACATCAAAATCACTGTAGACCTGTGTTATTTGAGCAATAGATATTAATTGGATATGTACCTGAGAATCGGATGAGCTCATTTCTGATGGCTTCTCAGTGACGCTGCTATCGTCAGGATTCTCGTCATATCCTTTCAAACTTTCTTCATCAGAGTTGTATGGCACGGAAGCGGGTGAAGGTCTAGGAGGTGTTTTGCTCAGTATTGTAGAGGGGGGATGTTGTGGTTGCTTTCGGGGCATAGTTGACCTTTTGCCCATTGTTCCCAGTGAACTCAAGTTACCATTCACGCCCTTTGATCTATAATAATCCATGGCTAATTCCTGCTGATCACCCACCGACATCGCCATTGACTCTTCCAGAGTCTTCTGTGCTTCTTCTATAAAGACATAAGTAAATACATATTGCAGAAGATGATATACGATCTCCAACAAACTCAGATAAATGACTGTGACTAAAATACGATGGTTAATATAAAAAAAAATCTATGACGACTTACGTTTGTATTTGTAGCTTTTACTCTTGACACAAAGCACGGCAATGATGGTAATAATAATAATGATAGAAATGGCCGCAAGAGCAACCATGAACCAGGTTTGCCTATAAAATGGTTTGTGCTGCAAGTAACCATATTCCAAATACAATTTTGAAGGTGTGAGAATAGAATCATCAGAATATGCTGGGCAGCTTATCCCAAACTTATTGTAAGGAATAACACGAAAATTGTAGGGAGTTGATGGCAACAAACTCTGATATGAAATTGTGAACTCTTGCAAAGGCCCGTTCGTAGTTTTTGCCACGGTTTGCCATCGCGTATCTTCTGAAATAAGAAAATTGTTCCCATTGTTTTTAAGAGCGTCTGCTGCTTTAAATTGAAGAACATAATATTGTAATTCTAGGACAAGTTGAAAGTGAGTCACCGACAGTAATTATTAGGGCAATATTTACTTTCTTTCTTAACAATTAACCTTATAGTGTCATTTTAGTCATCTCTGCACTACAAATTTTCTAATTTTATACACAAGTCCGAAATTTTGTGCTTAATAAAAATGTCCAATTACTCTTTATAACTTCAGTTTTGCCAATCAAAAGACAGCACCGTTGTCTCAGCGAAGTTCTGAAAGACGCGAGAATTCCTTATACAGTTGGTATTTTAAGACGGTATGTGCTCTGCTAAATATCAACTTATCATCAATTAGTTATTAGATAATATAAGCAGGGTCGTTGCACTATTTTTTAAAGTGAAAATTGGAATCCGGGAATAGTTTGCTCATAAATTGACTCATAAATGGTATTATTTGTGAATGGTAGTTTAACATCTGTATCTTTTAGACTTTTTGCTACTTAAGTGATGCTGATATTTTTATCCCTTTTTTGATTTATTGGTACTTCTGTATAATATAGGCCACATGGGTCTATGATGCACTTTTTAGGACCGTTTGTAGGTAGTTAGTTAACTCTCAACGAAGCGACTGCGTTGTATTATATTTTTCACTAATTTTAGTTTGATAAACTCCACTAAGATCTAAATAAAAACATCAACAATTTAAGACCGCAAACTCTTATTGATTTAAAGCTAGCTGGTTTGGAAAGACTCGCACATATGCATATTGAATGTTGGTATTAGGTCAGACTTCTGAGGGACCTAAAGAAAATGTTGGTTGGAATCGAGGAAATCAGAAATGAGATTTTTGTTTTTGTATTTGCACTTTTGTTAATTGTTACATTTAATTTTGATATAAAACTGTTGATCGGGTATTGAAGCTGTAAATATTTCTGAAAATCTCGTGTTTTTTACATTTCACAAATTTCAAAAAAATTTTGTCTGAATGACATCACTTGAAACTTAGAGTAAAAACGTTATAGCAATTTAATTGGCACTTGCCAATAGTTGTTGCATCAACAAAATAGTCATAAATTTAGATTTATGAACATCAAATTTTTAAAAATAATTAATAATGTTTAAAAACTGACCTTTCTTTCGAGATTCGATATAATACCCGAGAATTGGACCTTTGCCTGTAGGTCCATTTAACCAGTGCAATTCCACACTGGAAAGCGTTTTTAATATCGTTAATTCCTTAGGACTCGCAGGGGAGCCTTCTTGAGGACCTGTAGTCACATTATTCGCGACTGATGGACCATAGTCGATTGTTTGGGCCCTAACCGTAAAAGTGTAAGTAATTTCCTCTTCTAAACTTTGAATTTGAAGATGGTTGGTAGAGACTTTCTGTTTTACTTGCTTGCTGAATTCTGAAAAATTACCCCTAAGTAATTATCACATTTAATTAGCAAAGGTAACCTACTCTCGTTCTCTTCTGTGGTTTCATATGTCACAATATAACCCATAATATCACCATTTCTTTTCTTTGGTGGATCCCACATTACCACTAAACTATTCATCGTTATATCCAAGAAGCGCAAATTTACTGGAGCGCTTGGTAATCCCTGTAAGGTTTTTACAATAATAGGAGAAGATCTCGGCCCGTCTCCTGCTGGATTAAACGCCAAAATTTGTATCCTATATTCTGTGTATTTGTCCAAAAAAACTAAGCTATGAGATGTAGTTGACGCGGCAACGACTTCAATTTCTTCCTCTAACTTTTTTCCTGCTTCCAATTCTTGAGGGGAATTGAGAACCAAATAAAATATCTATTAAAAAAAAAGATTAACTTAACCTTCAAGTACCATTTACTTATAGCTTACCTTATAACCTAAAAGTTCTCCATTCTGCATATGATGTTGGGGAGGCTTCCAGCGTAACCTTACTTCTGTGGATGAAACTGGCTCTCCTTGCAGACCTCTCGGTTCTCCTGTAGGTACAGCCTCCCCAACATAAACAGTAACAGGAGGACTAGCTGGTCCTTCACCCTGGATGTTAAATGATACCACAATAATTTCATAGTTTCGGTCTTGCAATAGTTCACTCAGCACCATCTTCCTTGCCTGAAGAAAATGATTTTCATAAAGAAACATGATTTAAAGTAAAAATGAATATGTTACGTTAATGCCCATAACTTCCTCCTTCGGGGTTGCTTGAAGGGCAGTGGGAAAATCAGATACGGGCTGGAAAATAACTCGGTAGCCTCCAGTCTTACTATCTCCACTCCAATACTGTTCTTCTATCGGTTCCCAAAATACTTCAACACTTGTTGTAGTTATGGGAACTGCTCTCAATCCACTTACAGCTTTGCTTGGTGCTATATAATAAGTAAAAAAAGGAAATAACTGCAAAATTAACTTTAGATAATCAAAAAAATAATTTACACAGACATGCCATCAGCAAACCCACTCTAGATTTAAGAGACGAATCATGGCAGTTATCAAGATAGATTGGGACCTCATCAACATTGATTTGCGTTAACAAAAGGTTATATATTTATTATTAATAATTTTGTACTATAGAAAATTCCTAAATAGTAGTTTTAATTAATTTTCGCTATAACCCATTTCTTTTTTTTTTTTTCATGTCGATTATTATCAATAAATAAATTTGCGGCTTACCAGCTGGGTAAGTTCGTACTTCAACAGACTCGGCACTGAACTTGCTTGGACCAATATCATTAGTGGCCTGAATTCGAAATCTATATGTAGTAAATGGTTTTAAGTTGGTAACAGTATAACTGGTCAATTGAGGATCCACCCTTTCAGACAGAGATTGCCAGGGTCCGCTGTCTTCCATTTTTTGAACTGTATAATAACGTAGAGGTGCAAATCCATCCCTACCAGGCGTCCAACTAAATGTTATAGTTCTACTTTGA
The DNA here is from genome assembly GCF_029955315.1 of Cylas formicarius. NCBI lineage: Eukaryota > Metazoa > Arthropoda > Insecta > Coleoptera > Brentidae > Cylas > Cylas formicarius. The sequence continues at coordinate 4,992,082 of NW_026844347.1, forward strand.
ATTTGACTTCTACTTATTTGTGGCACTGAAGGGGGTTGAGGGGGTTCTCTGTTATTAGTTGTGTAGACCAACGCATGTGCAGTTTTGCCCCATCCTAGTCTAGTTTGCGCAGTGACAGAAAACATGTAATATTTATCTGGGTCAAGTTGGGTAAACCGAAATGTTCTGTCTGAAGGAGGAAATTCTTTTGAATATTTGTTGTTTGTGTTTGCATTGTTAATGTGATATGTAACTTTGTAAGCTAAAATTTCACCATTAGGTTCTTCAGGCACATCCCAGATAATCCTAGCTGATGTAGAGGATACATCTGGGAATGAAACGTTTGAAGGAGCGCCAGGTACTAAAAAAATAACCATAAAAAATGTAACAAAACCATAGAGATATAAAATGTACCATCTTCGAAAGTTCTAACTCTTACTGCAGGTTTACTAGGTTCACCATCTCCTAACCGAGTGTAGGCCAGAACTTGTACATGATATGTCACAAATTTCCTTAATTCAGTTAATGTTGTAGTAAATGTAGAATTGTTTGGTATAATCTTGTAGTCCACTGACGATTTTGACTCCGCAGCATAGTAAACTTTAAATCCTTCTATGAGACCATTTTGATGTTCCTTGGGTATGTCCCCCCATTTTACAAGAATTGTGGTTGATGAAGTTGCGTTTGCAACTACATTCATTGGGCCAAATGATGGAACTAATGTTTAAAAGAATAAATCAGTTCCACAATTTATATTAAAATTCAACTTATACCTGATTCCCTAGTTCTCTCCAAAGCTTTAGGTCCTGGTGAAGAGCACCCAACATCATTACATGCCTGCATCCTGATTTCATACAAAGCATACTCTTCCAGTCCAATAATAATGTGGGAGTTGGCAGTATGATCCTCTATAGCGGCACTGTGCATATATCCAGTTCTTAACTGGGTATAGGTTATATTGTAACCTCTGGGATTGCCGAACCATTCGATCTGTTGTAAAGGCTGTGCGAAAAATAATACTACTGCAATCTGAATTAGTTAATAAGTGTTTGTTGAATGCTTACAATCCATCTAACTCGGAGTTCAGTAGCACTCATCGCTCTAACAGTGACATTTCTTGGAGGATGAGCAGGCGGAGCCTGGATAGTCTGAAATTCTTTAGTAGGCTCCGAAGGAACACTGGCACCAACTACATTACTAGCTATTAATCTTAGTCGATAAACAGTAAATGGCACTAGTCCAGTGACTGTTATTGTAGTCGCATCAGGATCGCTTATTTCATAAACAACAAACCAAGTTGCGTTTCTTGCAGTTTGTGCTTGGACCATCCATTTTGTAATAGAAGAATTACCATCAAAGCCTGGAGTAAACTGCAAAACCACCGAAAATGCTTCAATATTTGATAAAGCCAATTTTGAAGGAGGATGAGGTAGCACCGGTTCAACTCCTGACTGAATGATTGCTACTTTAGGAGGTCCAGGGCCCACTGCAGTCCAGGCAGTAACCTCAAATCTGTAATGCGTCGTTGCTAGAAGCTCCATAACTTTTAGGTCTAAAGTGTCCGCTGACAAATTTCTAACCCTAGATGTTTCAGGCATATCCTTGATTTGGTACTGAATCTGGTAACCAGTTAAAATACCATTAATTTTCTTTGGTGGCTGCCATAAAACTTTAACTGCTCTATCGCTGATGTCATCAAATTGAAGGTTGGTGACTTCGTCAGGAACTGCAAAATAAATGACACCATATTCAATGATTCAATTATTATTCGAAATTATGTATGTATTGAGAGATCAGAGTATTGAGATCAATATAGTCAAAATGTGATTTAAAATATGAAATAACGATCTTATGCTTGACAAGCTACCGACGCATTTCTTGGTTGCACTAGATATGAATAATGGAAATAAGATTTACAAATTACAAATATTGGGAAATTGTACCTACTTATAGATTGTCAAACATTGAAATGAGTGTGATATTAGGCTGAAGTTATTTTCTTAATTCAATATAGTTTTTCATTAGCAATTTAACAAAGAAGATATAACTCTTGATTGAAAAGAACAATTTTGTTTGATCTCTTAAATTTATGGATTTCCAATCAGCGTAAAACTTGCTTCTGAAGCTACCTAGCATTAACAATATCAAATTTTCAGATCTTGTTTGGTGCACTTTTTTAGACACTTCATATGATACATTAATGCGCGAGGTTTTCCACACTACAGGAAAGATACACCAAGTGCGACACAGGGTAGGTTAGCTACCAGAAAAATGTAATTTATTGATGCCATAACTATAAAACGTTAGTATTGAAAAAAAAAACGCTTTATTAAGTTCTTTAGGTTTATTAGGTAATCCAGCAAGTATAATACTGTTAAGTGACTTTTCACAACAGGATTAACATTACTTTCGGCTACATATAAATCTAGTGGCATGAGAGAGACAGCTATAACGCATAAAAATTTTGGGCTTTGGATAATGTTACACTAATAGTTAATAATATAATAAAACTTTTAAGGTATAAATTGATATCAGCTTTATGCCATAAAAGACGGTCGCAGGAGATATTTAAAAATAGTTCTAAGACTCATAATATCTGACCTATTAACAATATATTTGATATGGTTAGTTTTCTACATATTAGACTTACCATCTTCTTTCGTTTTAACAAACACCAAATCGCTAATTTCTCCATCCCCAGGATCAGTAAAGCATAGTACTGTTAGATTGTATTCAGTAAATTTTTCCAAATCCAACATTACCGCGGTTTGTTCAGCATATGGGTCCAGTAAATTTGGATGAACGGTCATCATGCCGGCCTCAATGTTGCCTCTGTTTTTCAACCAACGCCATGCTTGTATTTTGTAACCTTGATTTATACCATTGATTTTTTGTGGATCCGGTGGAATCCACCATATCTGCACAGCTGTCGAATTCAATGCTTCGACTCTTTTAATCTTAGGCGGAGCTTCGGGAACGCCCTCTTTTGTTTTGATTTTTGCACCTTCTGTGAAAACCCCGACACCCTTGTTGTTGTATGCAGCTATTTGAACTACATAATCTTTCCAGGTTATCAGATCTTGAATTAGATAATTTCGTTGAGCCTGAATAAAATAATAAAAGTAAAAAAAAGAAATATGAAGAAGAGCTAAATTAATGTTAACATACCTCATTAGTTATATTTCGAATGGTCCACGGGCTATCATTATAACCAAACAGTCGATACCGAATGATATAACCCAAGATTTGTCCATTTCTGTGCTCCTCTAGTGGGGGTTGCCACTGAGTAATGATTTCTGAAGAACTTCTAGCAGACCCAACAAAACCGACAGGCGGACCTGAAGGAGCTATAAGTAAAGTAAAAGTGAAATTAAAATAAATTCAGTTTCCATTTGATCTTCCTATGTCAAAAATGCAGAAAAAAATAACTTGAAGCACATTTCTGTGTAAGCAATGAGTGTAAAGTGATTTAGACAAAAGTGAAAAATGTTTTTCAAGCTAAGTAAGGAAAAAATAAATTAACCGCAACAAAAACCATGGATAAAACATGGCATGCAAAAAATTCAGAAACTTTCCCACCTTTAAAAGGAAATATATATGAGCTGCCTGCATGATAAAAACAAAAAAAAAACAGTTCACTGAGCTCCAATATAAATTTGCATACTATTAAATATTCTAGGCAAACACTTAGGAATGTTTTATTTTTCATAACACTTATTTATATTTCTAGTGCGCTACAAGTAATGACTGGGGAATATTGTCCCGAGGAGGTTACCTTACATGTAAACTGTCACATGACATCCAAGTAATATTATTTTGACCCGATGTAATATGTAATAATTCAGTTTATTACATATCTCAAAGAGGCTAAAATGGACTATGTAATAAACTCACAGTGTGTAGTACGTAACCAAAAGAATAAAGTATGTATGCATAAACTATTAGTAGCATACTGTAAGTATAATAAGTAGTACGAAATATTATTATACGTAGGTGATGGGTAAATACTAATAGCCAACTGTTTATAAATAAGTTATTTTGATCTGAAGTAGCCATCACATTCTAACTTCATTTATACAATTCTACAGTTTTTATGGATTCATTAATCATTATCATTACTGTGTTTATATAAATATTTTTATTTCTGGTAAAAACTGTATTTGTCGAAGATTTTAAAAATTATGTTCACCTTCTTGCGGCAACATGACTTGATTGCTAGGCTCTGATGGGCTGCCCTCTCCAACGCTATTGACTGCGCTCACGCGAAACTGGTAGGATGCGGCTGCTTTGAGGTTAGTTAACAAAACCCACCGTTGACCCCCGGAAACATTACTGATCTCTGTTATCCAGTTGAGTAGTGGATCAGGTATTGGGCCTGGAATGGGAGGTACTAATGAAACGCAATAATACCGCTTCTGTACAATATTGGGTTGAACTGGATCGGGTCCTTTAGGCTGAGCATGCTTAGTATTTCGTGAACATTTTGAAACTGATTTTGGATTTTTCATTTGAGTTTAGTATTTTACCCATAGTGGACCAAAACCAGCGGTAAATACATGCCCATGCAGTTAAACAATGTTTTTGTGTTGTAGTGTTAGTAAAAACTTAAATAAAACGCAAACTTGACAAAATAAAACTTTAAAACATATATATAGCAAAAACTCTAGGACTTCATTTGAAACTGTCTATATTGATACAGTCAGCCACTACAATATTTATTAGAACTGCTGCAGGCTAATCAAGTATACCAAATAGTCAACTTACGTCATACTGAAATAAATAAAATACCAAAAGTCATCTAACATCCATTAAAAGAAATAAAATAATAAAAAATAAAATAAATAACAAACAGTTTTATTTTGTACAATTTGGTGTTGTGGAAGGCACCCTAGGTTAAACCTCAAATGCGACAAAGTTATTTCGACATTTTCAAAAGAATGTGAAAACTGCATATAATCTCGTCCCTCTATTTGATTCCATCAATATCAATATATACACGGTGTCCGGAAATTCTAAGAAAAACAATCGTTTTTACGGAATATTTACGGACGTACAATTATATAGCAAATTGGGATTTATTTTAGACATACTCTACATTTTCTGGACACCTTTTATATTAATTTTTCAAAGAAACAGGCTAGCGTAATACTATTTACAAATCTTATGGATTCTTCTTGCGTCGGTTGTTGCTACAACAAACTTGTTGACGTTTCGCCAAATATCGTGTTGACTTCGTCAGAGCTTAACTTAAACTATATTTAACTGAAACTCAGGAGGAATCCAGAAGATATCTAAATAGCACCTTGTACATTATACATATTATACTAACCAAAACTAAGTAAAACTAGCAAAAATGTAGTGACCAATATTAATCGTTGAAAATATAGGGTATGTTAAGTAAAATATTTTAACTAACCAAAACGGGAAATCCTAATACGGCATTGGCTTCAACGTTGCACTAAACTAGAAGGCGCTTTCATGCATAATTAGGAATTATTTTTTTAATCCAGTTTTATTTTGCCCAACTGTGGGAGACTACCAGAAAAGAGTAAACCTGTCTAGGTTAAAATAAATCCAGTAATATAGATATGTCAAGCGTCTTGCGAAATAGTATCCTTTGAATATGCGTGTCATGAATTTTGCGATAACAACTGTCAAATAATTTAATACTATTATCAGATCAAACATTATTAAAATTCTTCGAAAGTCAGGCTTCATAATCAACAACCCTGTTTCTTTATAACGATTTGCGTTTGCTACCACATTTACACATTATTATAAAAAATCTAATATGTTGTGGTACATATGTGTGAGCAGGTGTCATTTTTGTATACAGATTGATTCAATATGAAAGGTAAATCTAGACATTCGAGACCTTGTACAATGGACATTGAACATTTACACCTGAGGTTATTTTAGATAAGAAATTATTTTTTTAATTAATTGATTAATTAATAATTAATATAATAAAACATGAACGTCAAATTTAGTCAATCGAGATAAAAATAATAAAAGAACATAATTTTTTACTGAAAAAAAAATTTGTTTACCATACCTGCATTCAGCTTTTAGTGTCACAAATATAACAGTTCATTATAGAGCTAAAAATGAAAAAACTTATGTAAATAGTGTAATCAATTTTAGCTAATTTGGATATTGACATTATCACATTTTTACGTTTTATGTAAAAAACAAGCAACACAAGTAAAATTTCAGGAACAAGTAAATATTTCTACACCCATCACCTTATGTACTAGTTTGAACATCAGACTGCAAATTTAATTTATATTTTTACAGTTTACCGCATATTCCACCCAAGTATATCGGCGTGTGCTGCAGAAACTTGTCAATATATATGAAATTTATCATTTTTGAATAGCATGCGTAAAACATCACCGAAAAAAAATTATTCAGTACACATATTTTGCATTTCTAAGAAAAACAAAAAAACTAACGAGCACAAAACCTTTCTACGTAATTTAAAATTATTTACACTTCTGCAGTGCCGCTGCTATTAATTAATAAAACCTAATAACCTCTATCCTAATAATAACCATACTCCAAGATATTAGTAACCAAAGAATTTCAACACAAAAACAACGTTTAACAGTATTTGCAGAAGGTCTTCTTTCCAACAACCCACTTACCAAAATCTGGTACTTCCCGCTTTTGCACAATGTATTGCTTAATGGGACTGTTCCCATCAAATCCAGGGGTCCAACTGACATTGACTGCTCTCTGGCTTCCATTATCCAATCTTTCAGCTTTGACATTTGTTGGGGCGAATGGTAGCTCAATGACACTGAGTTTAGCTGAGCGAGTTTCATTGCCCCCAGGTGAATGAACAGCACAAGTATAATGTCCAACATCTGATGCTCTGACAGCCTGAATTTCCAAAGTGCCATCTTGTAGGATGCTGATTCGCTGAGTACCTCTAGGACTTATCATGCTGGAAAGCAGGTAATAGAAATATCAGAGGTCCGTCCTAAGCTATATTTGTCTACATACTTACATTTTATCTCTAAACCAATCTAATTGATAAGGAACTTTCGGATCTGACGAAATTTTACATTGTAGAGTCGCCGTGTGGCCCAAGAGGACCCGCGTATCAACTGGAGGTTGTACAATTTGGGTTCGTACTGCAACCAAAACTGAACCTCGAAAAAATATTCCAACAAGCACACGAGTTACTGACCTAAGACTCCCAAATAAGCAGACCCTCTCACTTCACCTGCTTCATTTGCTCTAAGGCATGTGTAGTGACCAGCATCGCTTTCCTTAACAGCTGCGATCAACAGGTCCCCTGTATCTATGATCTGCACACGACTGGAAGTCTTCACTTCTTCTTCTAAAATTATGATCACAAAATTTGAAGTTTATATTATTAGAAGTTCTAGGGAATTAACAAAGCGAATTCTTTCAAGCTTCACGACTTAACAACTACCACACGCCATATAGGTGATAATTTATATTCCAAAAATATTTTCAAAAATGTAGCGTTGTCAGACGTACGCGAAACAAACTTTGTTGAATGAAACGAAATTCTAGATAACTGGCGAAAATGCACAAGTCGACGAATAAAAGCAAGAATTACTCAAAGGTGTGCTAGGAATGACTTATATATAGGAAGTATTCAAATGAATGTTTTGAACATATTTATCAGTATTTACCATTAAAAATCCAAGTAATATTCGGAACGGGTGCTCCGGCTGCTCGACAAGTCAGGGTAGCGTCCTTTCCGTCGAGAACAGTCAGATTTTTGGGGCCGAATTCCATCACCGGCTGTGCAGCTGTAATAACACCATTCAGAACACATACGTTATACAAAGCGGCAAATGTTAAGTGAATTCCATGCATCAAACAAATCACAAATGGACTAATACACTTAAAAAAAAGTTAAGTTTTTTTTTATATTTATTATAACAAAATCGAGCCTTACCCTGCGGGCCCAGAATATTTGCGATTACAAGAATACCCAAAGAAAAGCAAAATAGTTTTATTTCTTTAAATAGTGTTATGATAGACACAACATAATTTTTAAAAATATTATATTACAGTGTGCGTTTTGATTTATATAACGCATAAATTACATTCCGAACTTCCATTTTCACATCTTCAGGGTTTGGCTTTCTTCGTTTACACTTTTTAGTGTTCTTCAGTATTATATTGTGTTTTCTTTTGAAGAAAATTTTTCTGCCCAGTCTTTCAAACGATTCCAAAAAAAAAACAGAAAATTGCTTTCTATCATTCATATTGCTACTTAAAATTGTCTCACAACTTGGAGTTGTAAATAACTTTTTTTAAAAACGCTTCAAACAAACGTAAAAATTTGTTGATATATCGTAAGACCCGCACGGTTTTGAATTTACAATAAGATCGATTGTCCGCATTTCTCACACAGCAAAAATGTGTTGCAGGGGAGGAAAAACATTTTTAGCACCTCTTGCGTGATTTCCTTGAAGTTTTTTTTTCTTTTCTTTTTGTTATTCTTAAAAAAAATTAATAAAATAAACACTAACGGCACACTATACGTTAGTGGATAGTGGGTTCTTTTTCTGCTTTTACTGTTAATTTAAAAAGACGTGCATAAAGCTTGTGTACTGAATTTTTTCAGTTACATCTGTTGATTTAATACGCATATCATATAAAATGTTAATAGATTTTAACTTTGCAATTTTTCTTAGTACCTAATTTGTTTTCCTCGAGGATTTAAGAAATTATTACGCCATTGTTGCCACATTAGCAATGAGCTGCAGATATCAAATTTTTCATCGAAAAAGTAAACCCTGCTAAAAAACAACAAATCAATTAACCAATAGGAAGTGTTTCCGGAAATATGTAATTCTGTAATGTAACTTTGTGCACCATTTAAACGATTTTTTTGTTTATCCATTGGCGTTAATTATAGTTTTAGAAACTTAAGAATCGAAAATTGTCTTGTATAATGTATAAATTTTAGACACAAATTTTTGCTACGAATTTTGAAAATAATGAATGAATGAATGAAAAACCTAGTTTCGGGCTTATTGGCAAAAGGAAAATAACTCCCCCCAATCACTGTAACAAACAACAACTATATGTTGAAATAAACATCGATAGCATATTACAACCAATTTCCTGTAAGTAATCCAAAACAAGCACGACATAGATAATAAAAACAAAGGGACTCGTTAAAATTAATAATAAATAAGAAAGACGGTCACTTTGCATGCAACAGTCTAAGAGTGTACTACGTTTTCCCCGTCAAGTCGACATTTGATTATCCAATTGGTAAGACACAAAATTAATAGATCAAATTTTAAATAATAATGAACTGATAACTAAGAAATCCAATTTCAAAAAATGCGATCTAGGTGTGCTACAAAAACGGAATGTTCAAAACACAGTCTAACCTACATGTGCAAAATAGGTGCTCAAATTGCATAAAAACATAAAAGTATGCTCATTTCGTTCTTACATGGCGACATAAATACGAAATGCTGTTTGCCGCGACGCTCACCAGAGCTTCTCAGCCTTATCAGTTTCGCTGCTATGCTTCGCACATTTCTGAATTCTGAAGAAAACATTTTGCAGCATGCATTAAAAGTATCAGAACTATTTCTTAAACACAAAATTAACCGAATAATATGAAATGAAGGTTATTAGAAAATTTCCTCAATTTACAACTCTTATAACTTTCGGGCAACTCCAAGTTTATTAAAAAACGATTTGATATTAATCGTTTTATGCAAGATTGTCCCCTAAGGAACTTGCTTAAAGATGATCGGTATGGTCGGTCTCATTTTCTTATTTCTTAGATCTTGTGATAGCTATTGTACCGAATAATTATAGTGATAAATAAATTTAACTTAGTATTTTAGTATTCTAATATTTTCTTTAAGCATGATATTTATGCTTCACATGTTCGACCCCATTATATCATATGATAAAAAAAAATAATTTCTGTTCGCATTAACCAGAACTAATTTATTACACTAAAAATTCTAAATTCAAGTGAGATAGGTTTCTCATAAAAACTGCAGATAACGTCAACGAGGAAGATGAGAACATTTACTTACTCTTTACACGCAACCATGTAGATAGTGAACTTTCTCCCGCCTGGTTCCTCGCGAAGCACTGATACATCCCGTTATCCGCTATCAGCAACTTTTTTATTAGAAGTGAATTATCTTCTTCAACAACGTACCTGCGAAATTAGTAAAAAGTAATAAAGTTAAATAACGATTTTTTTTCGATTTTCAATATCATTTGGCATCCAAACTAATAAATTAGCGTTTTATCTGGTATATCAGACATTAATAACAAATGTTTTTGAAAATAAAAAAAAATCTCACTTCCTGTATTTATATATGCGGCATTCACTGGATTATTGGTATCTTATTTAGCTATAGTTGCATGTTTTTTTTTCGGAAAATTTGTTTTTTGCGATTATGTTACAAAACTTCATCGTTTGAGCAATTGCTTTGCTCATACCACAATTCCTTAGGAAAAGTTCCATTAAGAGAGTTTAAATCAAATTTATTTCCAAACACTTTGGAACACCCTTTCGGAAAGCATTAAACAAACATCATTGAATTTGGTTTTCATTTAAAACGGTGCACTCACTCTACGGGTATTATAAGAAAGTTTTGCAGAAACCGGGTTTTTAAAATAAAGATGGTAATTAAGCCTCCTGGGGGTATTTTTTTTTGTTCAAATGATACGCACCTTTTGTCGGACAAGTCGAGCGTTTCGGTGTTTCTGTACCAAGTAACATTCGGCTTTGGTATGCCGATAACGTCACACGGAAGGCTCAACTGAGAACCGTAATCGCCCAACGTTTCTGGTCGGGTGTTGCTAAAGAACCGCGGTTTTTCGAGTACCACAACCTGCGCGGATGCCCTGACCATTGCGAAACCACCCGATTTCAAATTGACGTTGCACTCGTACTGGCCACTGTGGGTGGTGTTGATCGAGATCAGAGTGAGGCTGCGGTTCCAAATGTCGTTTAGAGAGTAAGAGATACCCGCACTCTCGATTGGGATACCATCTTTGAACCACAAGGTGTCTAATTCGTGGAGGGGTCGCGCATTCGCGATACAATCAAGGGTGGTTTGGGGCAAGCCTTTCACGATTTCGAGGTCTTCCGGGGGAATGACGATTGTTGGGGCGTCGTTATTATTCTCGTTCGATTGTTCTACGGTCAGTCTTACGTAAGCGCTGTTCTCCTCTTTACCTTCTTGGGTGTTTATTGCGCGAGCCCTGAAAAAAACACTTTTCGTTGAAATATTATTATATAAATCTAATTCAGCTTTTAATTTATTTCGTTCATGAATAAAAAAACTATATACGAAGTGTGGTCAAAAAGTAAGATAAGTTTTAAGAATTTATCAAAAAGCATTTATTTATTTATCAAAATTAATGTTGTCCCCTTCAAAGTAACCCCCCCCCCCCCCTCAAAGATATAATACACTTGTGCCAACGTTTTTTTCAATCCTCGAAGCACTTCTGCTAAGCACTTTCTGGTATAACCTTGAGATCTTCCGCGTTTTCTTCGTATAAGAATTCTTGATGGACTACGCCACGATATTCAATGAAAACTGTAAGCAAAACCTTGGCATTTGATCGAAATTGACGTGTTTTTTTCGGCCTTGGCGATTTTTCGACTGGGACGACTGGGCTTTGGTTTGGACATCATAACCTCACGATTCGTCACCAGTTATGACCTTTTTGAGAATCATCATTGATGCTCCTTCGACGGTACTTTTGTTTAAAATTAAGCAGTTTTCGAACTAATTTTGTTGTTACAAAACTTCGGAAAAAATTGCATGGCACAAGCCAATAGAGACGCTGACGTCTTCAACCACTTCTCTAATAGTGACTCGACGATTTTTCAACACCACTTATTTTGCTTCTTCAACGCTTTCATCAGCTATTGACGTGCTGGGGCGTCCAGAGCGACGTTCGTCATCGACGTCTTCTCGGCCATCTTGGAACAGCTTGTACCACTTATAACCATTTTTTTTGCTCAAAGTAGATTCACCATATGCCGTTATCAACATTTTAAGTGTTTTGCTGCACTGTACTTAATTTTTTACACCAGCCGAGCACAGAAAACAAGTCTAACGCTTCTGTCTCACAAATAAAAAGTAAACGTGCAAAACTGGCTGATACTGTGAACATATGTCAAGGATATGCATACCAAGCTAACAAAAAAAATATATCGAAGATCGAATGTACGTACCCCGCCCACTTACATGGTAAGCAAAAAATTCAAACCAAAATATTCTAGTTGTTTTTATGACATTTCTACTAAAATCATTAAAAAATTGTAGAGTTGATCTGGTCAGCACTAATATTTCTATTACACAGAATTTATATTGCGAAAAATACAAGTTTTCAAGAAGTTTTACTTTTGAAGTTATTTATTATTACTCCCTGTATATTATAACACTTTCGGATTAAACCACTAAAATTAACATTTATTTTCAATAAGGTTTATGATAAGTATACCTATATATACCTTATACGGATTAAACTTACGAAATTCAATAACTCATATTTTATTTCCCAATTGTAATAAATGTAGCGGTTTATATAGGGTGCCAAAAATTTGATGATTTGGTGATGGGTGATGAATTTGATAAATTTTTCATTTGGTATTTTCCAAGGAGCTGTCTTAATAAAAGTTTTATTGCATTTGGTTTCCTGTGGTATCTTGGAATGTCAGAAAATTTAATTTTCCTATAGCGTTATTACTGTTTGTAATTGTTGAGATTTTGATCGCAATTTTGGTGTTATTATTTAGCGCAAATTAAGGTCTACCCATCTAGCGTGTTAAACTCTTATTTGGCGATCTTTTGTTCCGATAAATAAAAAATAAATAAATTTTGATTGCAGTGATGTCTAGCGGAGGTACAAGCAATGAAATTCTGATCTTATTGATATTTATTTCCGACAATGTTAAAAGATAGAGTAAATAGTATATTATGCAACAAGCGGGGTAAACGAGATTTGACTAACGAGTTTATTTGGTACGAGCGGAGCGAACGTGTTGCATACTATACCTTTTCTACGACTGTTAGTTTTTGGGTATATTTTCACAAAACAACACGAATACATTCACTGACATGTCTGACATGAAATGTCCGAAGTGGTTCGGATTCGTGGGAAACGAAACTGACGTGGTAAAATGACCCTCCCCGCACGCTAGATCGGTGTGTAATTAGGTATTTTACCGACGGGAGTAGAATAAATCATTTAATTTTAGCTTTGCATTGTCCAATTCAGCTATCTGTAAAATAAGATTATTTCTCAAAAAACGGGATCTAAAATGAAATAATGCGATTTCCGGAATTTTCTCTTTGCCGCTTTAGTCATAAATTTTTTCACCCCAATTTCACGACACTTTTCGAAATAGAGCGCCGAGTGTCCTTAATTGGCCACCCGGTACAGCTTTGCAAGGCTTAACTCTTTTTTTAATATAAGAAAGTAAAAGAAAGTGCATTGTCGGCGGATTTTTGTCTACGTGTGCTTTATCTCATTTAAAGTAAGGCAAATAATGGTTTTTATCCATTCAGTTCGTCTGATGCGAACAAATCACGGTATTCGAATTTTGTAACAAGGAGAAGCCCAAGAATTGTCTGACATACAAAAAGTGTTTAACTGACAAGTACAAGTTTCGCGTGATTCAAGTGAAGCGTTGAGTTTTTTGCTCCCCAATACCGCAAGTTTAGTAGTTTAGTAATTTTGTCAGTAGTACCCCGGCACATACGTTACATGTGGATAGATTACGATTTGAAAGTCAGCCATATTAGTTTTATTCGCTATTCAAAATCACATTGACTACTGTCACAATATTTTCAAAATACAGGTCATCACCTAATACCGCCGTATAACAATTCTAAAAAGTTTCTTTTCTTCCGTAGCAAGCACATGTTCATTACATTTTCAAAACTGTGAGATCAAGGTAGGCGGGTTTTTCAAGTTATTGGTCCATTCGTTTCGCCATTTTTAAAATTTAGTGGCAAACTTTATACCGCCTTGAAATAAAAGAACATTAAAGCGACTTTCTTTAAAATTTACGATGTTTCTGCACTCTACGGCGCTGACTTTACTACTGTTTTATTAAACATTTGAAATAATAAATATTAGGAATTTTTGTAATCAAAAATAGACTGTTTGTATAACACTACGGCTATCACCACGTTGCATAGTTATTCTCGAAATATGTAGTTTTCTTCTCCCCACTCTAAAATACCCAATTATGTACGAATTAAGCCTGCGGTCTAGGTATATTAATATTAAATTAATATAGAGTTTTAATTGGATAAAGAATATTTTTTTTTTGCAAATACCATCTTAGACACCGATTAGTTGTATGTATTTTACTGTATCAGCGTACATATTTATTATAATTATATTGCAAGATATAGAAGATCATTGGAACAACTTGTATCTTCACAATTTTTATTTGTGCCCTATAAGTTGGAAAGTCACAAAAATTCAAAAATATTACCACACCATATAAATATTCCTTGGAATCGTAACTTGCAAATATATCAAGGGATTTCCAATAAAAAATTATGAAGAACCCGGTATAATAATTAAAAAAAATTATCAAAACACTTATAAACAAGGGAGGTAGTACTTTACAATACTATTGAGCCATCCTGTAGATATAGATATAGACAGATATATATCAGTGAATACGAAGCATTTTACGTTATTTTGCATTTTTTATCTTATATTTCGTGATAAATTAGACAAAATTCCAATAGACAAAAACCAAATATTAACATATAGTTTGGACTATATTGCTATCAGCCTGCGTAGCAAAGATTTTCCGAGAATGCCTCCACCAGAACCATTTCCACACACTGAACTCATTTTCCCATTTAACATTTAACGAAGTTTAGGCATACTTCGACAAAATACTGCCCTAAAAATACCGCATCTTATTGACCATGTGTCAGCGGTCAAATTGGTTGTTAAATGCCGCAAAGTCATTGGTTAAAAACGAATGCCCAATGGACCTTCTCGATTTTTTTTTTAAAGTTGCTTCATAAGTTCCTGCATTATTGGCATCGACCGGGAATGTCGATGCCAATCGATATCTTTAGTGGCTATATGGTTCGGACCAACGGAAACTTTTGCCTTGACATTTCTAGTATTTGTAACGTCTTTTTCAGTGACGACTATATTTTTTTGAATTATATTGATCTTAGTGTAAGTACGCATCTTAAAAAAAAACTTTTGTAATAACAAAATTACTAGAAAGAGACAAGCTTCTCCGATCATATTAAAAGTTTATTTTCTCAGACTATAACACTTAATAATTTTTGGTTTAACAAAAACATTCATAAAAGGACACCCCAATCGATTGGTGGATAAATATGCAGGCTACTACATAAAGAAACATTTTTCAAATTAATGGGAAATGCGATTTTTAATTGCTGGTTACAACCAATTTAATCGGCAAAAAATACCGGAAGTTCTATACTCCTGATTTGAATTTGTTCGGGCTGTATATGGCAAATTTCATATTTATTCATCATGTCTTACCTATACGACTTCTGATCAAATTTGTCAGTTGCCAAAATAATGAGCTGGTTCGTTTTTGATCGAGCATACTTCTGGGCGTACGGTAATACGCCTTCATCGGTTTGCCACGTCACATCAGGTGGTGGCACCGAATCGATTTCTGGAAGATCGATAATTGCCGTTTCGCCCTCTTTTACTGACATCGTTCTTTCGGTTTGGTCTTTGAAGACGCCCATATCTGAAAATAAATCAAAATTGGTGCAGCTTAAAACATTTGGTCAACGCTTCAATAGGATCAATACTGGTGTTTAAAAATGAACCCAATATAGCAAAAATCATGTTAGTATTTACTCACATGCTACAATAATTTTGATTTCTTCGCTTAATATCGAGCCGATCTTATTCGCTGCTATGCATCGATAGCTTCCACCATCTTCGTGTTTCGCTGAGATGATCTTATAGAATGGATCGGTGGAGAACTCGGTGATGGGCATACCATCTTTAAGCCACTTGAATTGGGGTGGTGGGTTACCTGAAACAAAGTTACAATTTAGGGGCTTCCAAAAATAATACTGAGAAATAGAAAAGTACCTATTTGCAGTAAAATAACACTACATAACAAATTTCACTTGTCTTGTTTATTGTGAATGTGTTTTTTGCAAGATTTAGATTTAAAATAGACCCCTTGATTCTATAAATGAAACTGTTAGACTTTAGAAAAACAAATATATTAGAGAAAGCTTGTTTTTTAGATACCTAAATATAATATCTAAAAAAAAATTTCAGCTTTCCTAGTATCAATTTTGTTGCCAACATGACGAATTTCAAACTATCTTTTTCTGATTCGATAAAAAAGATAACATGATGTATGTATTTTTTAAATATAAATAATCGAATTAATACGATTTTTACATAAAATTCTAAATGACTTTTTTCCCACTTACGAACGTAAATATTAAATTTTATTCACTTTCATTTTGTTATTGTATTTTACTGACATTTATTTGTTATTTAATATTTATTCATCTGGTTTAAGTTAAGTTTAGGAGAATGTTGTTACTTTATTTTTTAAATATTTTAAAAAAAACTTCAACGTTTCAGTTGTTTTTCACCATCATCGACATTGCTTTTTCTTTATCTCTATCGCATTCACTCGCTTAGCTCATAATCTCATACTTACTTGATATAGAATAAAAAAATATAGCACCGCAATAATGAAATTAGACACTCGTTTATTGCATATGAGATTATCCGTCTTGAATAATTGACATCAAATAACATGATTAAGATCGTTGTTTCCGTAATTGAAGGAGTAACCTATCAATAGACATAAATTAAGAACATATTTATGTATCTTATATAAGGAGAGCTAGTCAATGTAAAGTTATTCATACAGTTCTATTTTATATTAGAAGTTTTAGTAAAACAAAATGAATAAGCCGTGAAGCACAGACATACACACACCTTGATTTTACAGTTGCACAATTTCTATATATGAAGTTGGCTTCTCACTTGGATTGTTTAGGATGTGTAACGACATTGAGCAATATACATTTTTGTTTCTATAGATATTTCACATTCATTCAATAAAAGCGAATTACAGCAGGGTGTTGAACTTTAAATTTTATTATTTGGGGTGATGAGGATGATAATAAAAAAGTTATCTGCTTATTCGACTGATTTTTTATTTCCACGCTTTTATGGAACATCTTCTATAACTGAAACTACTTTTAAAATGTTATAGTCATAGTCGTCTTTGCATAAAAATAATTATTTTTGCCTCTTCAGACCCTCAAAAATTGCTTCTTATGACACAGGTCCAATAACGATCGTTCTTGACCTACACGTTTGTCCAATTAAAACTAGAACTTCGTATAATCTCTCCATACGCCGGATTCACTCAATTTCCGCCATAAAGCACAAAAGACGTAGTAATCAAGTTCTCTACTTCTCGTCCTTCCTAACGAAAATTGCCCAAATAACGAACTAGAGCGGGCGAGATGCCTCCGCCGCCTACCGTTTGGACCCCCCATCTCTAACCGTATACACAGTCGGCAACAGGTGGAGTCGCATTATAATGGATCTCCTGTTGCTCACTCGAGAAAAGATTTTGTTGCTTTGCCGATAAGTTACATCAAATTTACACCGCATCATAATTCTGGAAAATTTTTTGTCTGACGATGCCTTCTCAAATCCATACTTCCATTTCTAGGTGCCTCAATTGTTTTTTTTTTTAGAAATTAGACCTCGTTATATGCGATAAGTATTTTGGAAAAAATATAACACGGAGTTCCATTACATTTTCCCCTTCCGAAAACTGAAATTTTGCAAATTTGCTGTATGGGAGTTCAGACTATCTCTTTTTATAACAAAAAAGGAGATATCTTGCTATAGCAAAACGTCGAGGTACCTTTACTATATTGTTAAAATTAAAATATTGAACGTTAGATAAAAGCGTAAGAAAGTATTTACTAAGCCATATTTGGCTTCGCCAAGTAATTAATTCTAAAAATATTTTTTTAAATCTCTAAACTAACAGTTTTTTGACAAATGAAGGAGTATTGTGATTTTAATAAGTGCACAAATAAGACTCAAAAACGCAGCTCTACCGCTTCAAGTGAATATTCCCCAGAGAAATGACACAATTTCGGTCTCGAACATACGAAAACAATTCCTAGAATTAGGAAACAGTTAGCCCAAAATTTATATATTCGGATTACTCCCAGAAATATCAATTTAACACCGTGATTCAGTGCTACGTCGCCAGCTTGTTGGGAAAAAATAGCAAATATTAAAAAAAAACAAGTCTATATCTGCTTAATATGATCAACTGCATTGCTAAGGGTTTAGTAAGGCGAAAATTAATTATGTAGAGGCTTTTCTAAGCTCTTCGCTATTTGATGAAATGTAAACAAATTATTCTCCGATTTTTTAAATCCTGTTTATGCCTATCTAATTCTGCTATTTGCTCTTTACCACTTACACCTATAACAATCGATGCAAGTTTTTAAGTAATTTACCCTTTTATTGCTTATCTAGTCAGTCCTGAATACAGAATAAACGTGGTACAATTACATTCTCGATATAAAAATCGATTCAATACGCTGTTTACCTGAAAATACCTCTTTGTTCAACGCAAGACATAAACAAGCGTTTAGAAATGGCTTAAACCGAACATCCAGACTGCTGCATCCAATTTTGTCCCGCGCCTTGTCATTAATTATAGTTAATTATCTTGGACGCAAATCTATCAAGAATTGCTTGTTCTGCATTTATTGTCATTCATATATGGCGTTACTGTCTGACATTGTTATTCAAGAACACTTTGAGTTTTTTTTTTTTCAAGTCAACCATAATTATAATTTTTAACTTAAAATAAAATTAATCAACGACAAAACAATAAGCCACTGACTCAATGCCTCAAATTCGACATAGACATCAAAACTAAACACCGACCTAAATACTTCCAAAATAAATTCTAACTCCAATGGAGAAAATTTGCACTTTATAAAGTGTTAGGCCGGTTTGATACCGTGATGTTTAAACGAAGTTAAAACGTATTTACCGGTAAATATAGGATCGGATATTGCAGTCTCGAACAGCGCACGAATGCGTTCGGAGGTGTTATTATTGATAAATGAATTACCGCTCGGTGTAAAACAGTTTGTGAACTGGGTTAATTCGGTTTTACGATAAACAGTATGCATTTTTTTGCCGTACCTTTTTTTTAATGTATTTATTTTGTTTAAGGAAAACTACGAGGGCGGCTTTTTATATTGCGGGAGTTTTTATAGGGAAGTTTGACATTTTGAGTTAGGTTTACTCAGAGGTTTTGGCGAAAGAGTGTTCTTCGTGTTTTTTGTGATAAATTAAAAAAATTGTGACGGTTAAAAATGGAACTTAACCGGGAGCAATCTGGTGCAATAATTTTTTACAAATTTAGACGCGGACTAACTCAACAATGCATCGATGAACTTAATTCGACTTTTGGAGTTAAAGCACCATCTAGGACTACCATTTATCGCTGGTTTTCGAATTTCGTGAAGGTCGTCCAAAGTCGATGGTTGTCCAAGAAAATATTGATGCAGTACGGAAACTGATTTTGCAGGATCGTGATGTGACTTACAATGAGATTGAGGTATCTTTGGGCATTAGTGGGTCGAGTATACATACAATTTTGCATGAACATTTGTCCGCTAAAAACATTTGTTCGCCTTGGATTCCACACAATTTGACATTAGCTCAAAAAAAGGCTTGTGTTGACTGGTCGACGGAAATGCTGAAAAAAATAGGATTGCGGTGCTTCCAAACACGTCTATGATATCATCAGAAGTGATGAATCACGGATCTATGCATATGAACTTGAAAGTAAGCAGCAGTCGACTGTGTGGGTCTTTCAGAATGAGACAAAGCCCACAAAAATTGTTCGTGAGCGAAGCACCTCGAAACAAATGGTAGCCTGTTTTTTCCAACTAACTAACCAAAACTGGCCACGTTGCAACTGTTTCTTTGATCAGTCAATTCTGAATGCTACACAACCATTTGTTGGCCGAAAGTCTTTGACGAAATTAGAAACACCAACCGCCGAAAAAGAATCACTCTCCACGACGACAATGCTATCACTAACCTATTAGTGCAAACAAAGAACTTTTTGAGCATTAAAAATGTTGATTTGATGAGCCATCCACAATATGGTCCTGATTTAGCACCTAATGACTTATTTTTATTCCAATACATATAACGTGGTCAACGATTTTTGACATCAGAAGAAGCGATTGATGCGCCTAAAAAGCATATTTTGGAGGTGCCCGAATCGATGTGGGAAAAGTGCTTTGATGATTGGTTTTATCGAATGCAAAAGTGTATTGGTCATCAGGATGAATAATTTGAGAAACAATAAAGTTATATTTTTTGGTAGCTTACAGTTTTTTTATTACAAATCTCGAAATATAAAAGGTAGCCCTCGTATTAATATACGAACAAGCGAGTCCTAGCTGTTTAAATCGAACCATCCTAAATTTATCAACAATGCCTTTTATTACTATAACCGTCATAGTTAAAAATAGATGTGTTCGCGGTAAGGATTGGCGCCAACAGGGGGTAGGAAAACCTAAAACTACTACCTATCTCATTTTTTACGATCAGGTTATTTTATTGGTTATTTTACCAACAAGGAATTATCTGAGTACTGGCGGGTCATAACAAATATATACCTTACCACGTAACATTATAGTAAAATAAATGTCTACTTTTATTATTTAGGAAATGACTGCATATATTCGTTGCTACGTCCGTAATAAAAAAAAGGTCAAATCAATCAAGTTGCCTTTGCTGGTTGCTAGGATAATTATTGCATTGTTATAAACACCACATTTCTATTATCCCTTGACAGATTGCGTGTATCTAATATGTTTTACGTATTATTTGTGGTTCGTTACAATCGCTGGATTGTAAAAAATATTTTGCATTATTGGTAACAAATCATGAAACTTTACAACTCGAAATCTTGAAAACTTTTGATGGTCTACAGACGCATTTGTGGTAAAAAACAATACGGGCACATATACATGAGTTGATTGTAATTCTTTAAGTTCTCAAATTAACCTATAACTTTGATGAAATTGTTAGAAAATTTGTTTTAAAATTATATCGGCTTCGATTTATTTAAAATAAGTACATTATTTTTACAATATTTATTATTTCTGCGCGAATGAAATGAACTGTTCTACAATTCTAAACGAAAACAAGGTTGCAACCTCGTCGCTGCAGCAAAAGTGCAAATAAATATGCACCAGATCTATATCAGTAGCAGTAAAATTATTTTAAACGAACAATTTTATCGATCTCGATTCCGTTTTTAATTAATCATTATTGTTAGATTCTAATTAAGTCAGCATCGTAATTAAAACAAATTTGAAAATGAGTTTCGGTATATATAAAGTCCATTCGGCTATGAAATGAGTTCTCAATTAGTGTGGCTACGGTGTAACCGTATATATAAAAATAAATACAAATGCAAAAAAGAAGTAATTATAAAGGTTTGGGGAGTTTTATTCATAGGACCAAAAATAACATTAACTAAAATTGAGACAAACTTATTTACTATATTGGGTAACAGTGCTGATTAAGAGCGAAAGTTGAAAGAGACTAGGTCGGCATTTTGTTGCGATTGCACCAGCACTCTAAAAGTAAGGATTAGCAAGTAGATTTTTTTATATTAATAGTGGTGATTCGCTTCTTACCTCTGAATTCCTCTGGAACGGGAACTATTTGTAAAATAATAACCGAGTATCCAAGAACTATCAGAGCCAATGAATAACAGAACAAATGAATAAAAATAAAATTCTAAGCTGGACTGACCTACTCGACTCAACACGTCCTGTTTGAATCAAAGCTACAAAGGGTTGGGGAATTTTGTTTGACTACTTGGGGGTTTGGATGAATCCAAATTTGACATAGAATATTCCTAGGACCGTTTTTGTTTAACGCGTACCATATAGATTTATATTAGATATTATAAAACTTATAAGATCTATGGTAACCAAGGAAAGTTTTAGACGTTATACGGGAATAAGACGAGACGAGACTATACCGCTTAGTAAATACGCTCGGGTAAAAATAGTTTTTGTTTTTCGTTTAACTCTATGAGAATTAGAAACCTTTATAATCAGTTAAAATAAAATTGAAAATAACAAACATTTCCATTAATCACATTAGGATAATTAATGAGTTATAAGCTGTACACCTGTTGCTAGCAAAAATTTGTGTTATTTAAAATTCTCGCGTGTCCTTGAATTTCACATACTAATCACCTGCAAAAAATGCCACATCCAACCTGAAAATTGTCTAAAAAGCGGAAATGTTGATTGTGCATCTTAGCAAAACAACACGAAAACATTCACTGATATGACCGTCAGAACTGACAAACGTCAGAATTCAAAACGCTAGAACGGTGCATATTTTAGAGAAGTAAAAAAAGTTGTATACAAATCCGACAAGCTTCATTAAACGTTATTTTTAAAAATGAATTTTTATTGTTTATTAAAATTTATGTAGATTTTGATTTTTGACCCATGTTTTCAACATTGTCTCCGTTTTTCGATCTTAATGTAAACATATTGGTATCGTTGAATAAAAGAAAGACAAACGCTTAGTCCGCTATGCATGAGACGGCGTGCCGACACGAGCTCGGTATTTTTCGACTTTTATTATGGCCGCCTGTGGTTTACGCCCGGACTTAAATTAAACTTGGGGGTTTTTGTATTTGACGTTTGTATGCGAGGGTATATGTATACGTGTGACATTTCAACCAAACACCCTTCGTTACTTTATTTCATATAACGGAATCCAAAAGTTTCGTTGCATTTGGATAAAGCACGAAATAGATAAAAATAACCTAAGTAATCAAATAGGACCTTTCAAAGCGAAACGGTGGACCAAAAATAAAACACACCGACAAGGCAAATCATCAGTATGATGCCCAACGATAAGATTTGGTGAAATTACCTGTATCATAGCAACATTCGTAGGTAGGTGTACTAGAACATAAAGAAGAAGTTAAAGGAGATAAAATCATGTAACAAAACATCGCATAAGGAGCCCTGCTCACGATATATTTTAATGTATTCCCCCAAAATCTTTTATTACTTTTCGTAGTTGTACCGATTTGAAAAAGTATTATTAAATCTAAAGCGATGGTACAAATCGTTGGTGTTTGATTGAACTGATGCTGAATTGATAGCTGCTACGTGTTATCAAGTCCACACTAATTTTAATTCTAAGATTACGAGGCTTATATACAATACTATAGCGTTCACCCAGTGCAGTCAAGCGTGAGGTTGTTCCGCTATTACGTCAACATTGGCTCTATTAAAACTTGTAGGTATTTCCACCCACGCTTGGATTGCTAAAGATGTTTCCATTGTTTTTAATGATACAGATTACTTAAACTTCGGACCATTTGATGTGGTGTTGTTTGGTCTAGACAAGTTCCGCGATTCCTGAGCTTTGGATTTCACCCCTCATTGTGCATTTTCTGTGTTCTTCAATCCTAACGTCTTTTTGTTCCTCCGATATATGACATTTCACATTCACAGGGTATTCTGTAGATACACTCTTTCTTTTCAGTCGATATTTCTGGCTCTATAATGTAGTTCCGAACTTAAATACAATCTTAACTTTAAATTTCGACTAGTGGTTTTTGAGATTCCGTTCACGTATGGGATCGTCCAGAGAGAGAGAGAGAGTATCTACCTCACATCGTTCTGGTGTTGCATTCCGTTTGCAATTTGATATTGTTTTGTCAATACTTTTTTATCTATAGATCTATATCGAATGACGCTTCGTCACTGCATCTTGCGATTGCTGTTTTGCAGAGTGTTCGAATGATTGTTAGTTAGTTAGACTTGAAGTTTAAATACTGCGCAGTATATGTATGGTTTTCTATAAACTTACTTACTACTTATTAGGAGATCTAGAAACTATAGGCAGCCGTTCTTGATTCAACACAATTTCAAGCTCGGGTGGTCTACAACTGCATTCGAAAAGCGTAAGTTTAAAGAGGCTCTATTCATTAAAAACAATGGAAACATCTTTAGCAATCCAAATACCTACAATATAGATACTATTAAGAGAGCGCATCAATGTTCCATAACGGGTAGTCTACTCTAGTATACCGGGTGACACAAGAAAGTGGGAACACTCTATAACTTTTAAAAGGCTTGAGATAGCGATTTGAAATTTGGAAAGGGTAATATAGGCTAATTGTCCAATTGTTGACAATATGTAGTCAATGTTTGCCACTTCCGGTTTGAGCAGAAACGACAGTAACGTTGTCAAACTATATTTTTTTGTTTTTTTGAATTTTTATTTAATTTTTGAAAATTGTTCTTATAAGCTCTGTAAATGAAACTTTTCTTTACTTGTCTAATGGAAAATAGTATTTAATGTAATGAACTAATAATTTTTTAGGATAACCTAGTTTTTTCAAATAGCACCCAAGTGGGACAAAAACTTAAAAGCAGTATTTTTTTTGCAACATTTTGACTAACCAAAATTTTCAAAATCTGTTTAACGGAAGGTGATACATGTACCCGGAAAGTTGTGTAAACAAAAAAAAAATATGGAAGATTAACAATCTCCTAGTATTTCCAAATCGGTGGTGGTTCAAGCAACTAACTCAAGAATCTTCTCGTACAATTTGTTGAACGACATCGCTGTAAACTATGAGACAGCTGAAAGGATCTACTTGAGTCGTACAACGTTTTATTTAATTTTGCCTTTTTTACTAAATTTACTTGGTTTACGTGTGGTTGCGAGTTCTTCAGAAAATCGAGTTGGCCAATGAAAAAATTGTCACACCTTTTTGTCACTCACCATATAGGTCCGTAGTTTCTACTATTTTTCCTGTCACAATTACAAAAATCGAAGAAGGAAAAAAACTTACTTTGACAGCTTAGAACCATAAAAAATTGTTCCGTTCTCCATTTGTTAAATTCAAAACAAATTTGGCGCTAAGGTTTTCGCAATTCGAGGCAACTTTTTCATGAAACGAAATATGCTAGCAAAAATTTTTTTTGTGGTCGCGTCTGTAAAATACCTAATTACTCACCGATCTAGCGTGCGGGAAGCGTCACTGTACCACGTCAGTTTCGTTTCCCACGAATCGGAGCCACTTCGGACATTTCCGGTATTTTACCGCACGGATTTGGGAGCAATCGGATGTTTTCGGAGATATTTCCCACGCTTTGAATTTTGACGTTTGTCTATTCTGATGGTCATGTCAGTGAATGAATTCGTGTTGTTTTGCGAAAATGTACCCAAAAACTAACGGTCGTAGAAAAAGTATAGTATGCCACACTTTTTAACTCACTCGTTTATTAAAAACTCGTGAGTCAAATGCCGTTTACGATACGTTTTTGGAAATTCCTGGTAACCCATTTCCTATTTGCGTTATCGTAAAGAGAAAACTACATTAAAATTGTGAAGTCTAATGCCGTCGAGTGAGGTATATCAACGAACAATACTGTCAAGAAATGTACGCCACTGATTTTTTGCAATTTTCATTATTACTCGTATGAGCCACTAAAAGTAAGACTTTTTTGACTCCTGAGTGGTTTTCGTATCTTGCTTCGTTTTTGATCAATTAAACTTAGTGCTAAAAAAAATACCCCAAAGAAAATGATGAAAATACCCATCATAAAACTCAGCCTTTATAACAAATCTTTTCTCCCTTTTTTTTTAATTGGATAATTGTACAAAAACCGCCAATTTCGCTTATGTCGAGAGAGCGACACCAAATCTTTTTTGAAGAATACCCATAAAAACAATTTGGAACCGACGAATCAAGTGATCGCAGAGAAAATTGGATACGTCTGTAAATCTCTTGCCTCTGTAAGATATGATTTAGGTCACGCCGAAAAACATAGTTCGGTGTAATTTTAAGTAAAGTAAAGTATAAAAATTAAAAAAATCTGGATATCTGTTAAAAAAATACAATGTGTAAATATTCAGATGTGGTGTGAATAAATTTACTTCGACTTAAATGTTTTTTTAATTTAATATGCAGATTGAGCGTTGTTTATTACATAACATAGTTTGGATGCAACGCAATTTAAATGATATATTACTTGAAAATTTTAGACCATTCAAAACGGAAGAATTGTCGCAGCCGTGAGGCGGGCTTTTAAATTTTAAATGACATTTCGGGAAATATTAACAAAGGGACGGAATTTCTTATCCGTCGACGATCTAGAATCGATACCGAGAAGATAAATTATGCAAAACTTAAGAAACTAGGCCCGTCTGCAATTGCCGTGCAATGTAGGTCAGATCGCCACTATTACCGACTTAATAATAAAAAAAAAACTTTAAGAAAGATACACTTATTTATTATGTTTTGTATAAATATAGGGTAGACCCCGGAGGACGGCGCATAAACAGCAAAATGGGTTATACTTTAAAATCAACCATATTCTCGCCACAATTACTCTATTACAGCACGTGTAATATCAAATATACTAAATATGATCATAAATAACTATAATGTACTTAGTTTTTGATAAAATACATTCACTTTTAGAAGTCTAATTATAAAAGATGTATACACTCCTGAGTATAAAGCGATGAATAGAAGAAAATCAACAAAGAGCGAATACAAAATAATTAAGGTTTCATTTCAATGTTCATTCCGATTTGCTTAATTTTTAATAAAACGCAGATACAAATACCCAAACCCGACTTTGGGAAATGTAAATAACGAATACACAAAAAAAGGAAATTGCCAGTGGCAGACGGGACAAAAATCAAAGCGGACAATTATATTAGTTACTTATACAATAGTTTTTTTTTAGTTTTTAGTTCCCAACGCAACGTCAGACATCATCATGATAAAAACATCTCTATGCGATTGAATCTTCTCTTGTCTACAATATCCAATTATACTTTTATCGAGTATACATACGCAGAGCTTCAATTTAAGAATCCACAGAATTTAGCCATATGTGGTATTTTGACATGTACCACTTGTGATGCTCACATCACACGTCACTCAATGTATTTATGATATTGTGCTGTGCAAATCGTACCTAAAACATTAATGAACAGTAAGAAAAGTATAATACGGAAACACGTTGATAAACTTTTTTTAGTTACTCGCTATGTTGGTGCCAAAATTGGTGTTTATAAATTGCATAGTATAGTGTATTATGTAATATATACATTCATTTGGCAACACTGCCTTTCTATGGAAACCTTTAATAAGGCCTATATGGACAAATAGATTGTTATAGGTAATCAATTTCAAATGCAAAGTGTATATGAGAAATTTGATCATAACCTGGAATCAGAATTGAATCGGCAAAATAATGGGAATGCTTCAGCATTGGAAAAGGTTTGTTTATGTTGTGAATGACTGACTTATGGGTATTATTTGTAATGTAACTGAAACAATGTGACACCCTCAAATATCAAAGCAAAGAAAATTCGGAACGAAAAGTTCTGTCTATGAAGAAATAGCCACAAAAATATTAAGTAGAACTAAAAAGTACGAAACCAGGAAGATCGAGTTTCCGTTTTATAAAATATATAATATATATAAATAAAAATAAAAACTAACTTAAACTAACAATTAATTTAATTGAAACTGGAAATAAATAGTCTCTAGTTGTATTTTGTTGGTGTTATTTGTTTTAAAATTATTTTACTATGTGTACGTTATTACCTTCTGTTTTAAATTATAATTTTTACAATGACCCAAATAAAATATATGATGTATAAAAATGGTTGAAACCACATTTCTAAAAAAGGGAATCTTCAAATTGCCAGTTACGCCTATGACAACGGAAAACCTCTAGTACGTGAAATATTCCGTTACTCTTTCCCGTTGTGGCTGCCTATTTTGTGATATCACTTGAAGTCGGATTCTCGGGATTAAAAATGCTATAATTCTGTTACTAATGTAGACCATCAAGAAAGTTTTATTAATTTTTTTTACTTTTATATATTTTATATAAATTTGATGTGATATGAAAATAAATTTGGAATAACTCTAAAAATAAGTTAATAAGTTGATTTAGAAAATCAAAAGTTTGTTATTATTGTTTTCCTAAAATCTACTAAAATTTAAAAAATTTCAAAAATAGTTTGTCTCGGACTAGGTGCTCGCTATTTATCAGACGTATAATGTTTTGTTTCTTTTTTAAAATAAAATATTTAGCACAATTATTTTTCCTTTGAAATAAACATGTATTACTAACATACATGAATATTAAAAAAAAAACAGTTCGAACCAAAATTAACACTAGTTTTAACAAAAATAACAAACTATAGATATACCTAATATGGAACGTACTAAATCTAAGTTTGATAGAAACCATTTTATTGCAGCGATTTGGCACGAGCGGAGGGAGCGCGTAAAAAACAAAAATTAGAAACAAAGCAATAGAAAAAATATCAAACATTAAAACGCCGAAACGCTACGAGACGTGCATGGTCGTAATACAAACATCAATAAATGGCAGGTTCAGGAAATAGAATAACAGTGCTAGTTTAGTACAATTTGCAATATTATATAGTGAAATAATGGTGTTAATTAGTAATGCTAGAAGTTAAATTTAATTTCGGTATGACCTAAATGTTACTTCGTACCCCGTTACGGTTGCATTTGTGGGTACCATAATTGAACTTATAGCCTGTTGATAGCTCGCTCTCTATTTATTTATTTATATAACCTTTAACAAAGAGTTTAAACTTAAAGCTTAAAAAATATTCAAATAAACGTAATGTTTCAACAAACTGCAACTTCATTTTTCATTTGGTTAAACTGCAGTGACTTATGATATGCTACATTCTGGCGAAGGGAGTAGTTTACTGCAAGGCCCGTAGACAATAATTGGTAGACAGAGTGTAAAACTTCAGAATTGTTAATTTACTGGAATACGATCCGGTAGTTCCGCGCCTACATTTTAAATTCTAAGCGCCTTTTTTTTCCTGTCTCACCGGCAAACACCTGATTTGTTCTGACGTCCGCGCTACCAGGCTAAGAAAGTCGTAATTTAATTAGCTTTATTTAGTTGTTATTACCAATGTTTCAAATACACACTTCTTAATAAATGGTCTCCTTAAAACTATACCCTTCTATCAATGAAATGCGTATATATTCTCTTTGAATAAATAATTCGTTCGCGAAATAGATTCGTATCGCTAGTATCATTGGGCGTATGGCCTTATGCACCAAGTTCTGTGATTTCTCTCCGTTCCGGCATCTCTCTCGAATATCTGAGATAGTAATCTATTTATCTTTCTCACTCCTGGCTCCGAGCGACATGCGTGGTATGATATCGTTTTCCTGTTTCGGTAGAAGAACAGTGTGGTAGCTAGCCAAAAAGTGATTAACCTACCGGCTTTTTCTTCAGCCATCGCTTTGCGGATATAGGGTTAAATTCACTTAGATGTGTGGTCAGCGATTTGGTGATTCCGTTGCTGTTCATATTTTTGGTTCGTTCGGAGAACTGCCCACACTTACTCTGTAAGAGGATTTGACTGCTACCTGCTGCCTACCAAGCTTTCACCCTCAAGAACATCCATCGAGGTAAAGTCTTTAACTATTTAGCTTTTGTTACCTTTACCATTCTATTCACTCTTTAAAGAGTCAGTAAATTTTCCGGCTCGTTTTCGGAATTTAGCCTTATACGCGGAAACTTTATAGGGTCCTTGGAACACCCGTACTCTCGTTGGACCACCCGTATTTCCTTGAAGCCCTGTACTCGCCTTAGAGCACCCGTACCCCCTTTAGGAGGGCTCGCGTTTCGGAGGCTTCTTGATTGACGTATTCGGGGAGGATCCAAACTTCGAAGTTCCTGTGTTCTCTGGATATTGGAGCACATTTGAATCATTGCTTGACTACCGGCTCACTTGATAGATCTGCGCGAGGTCAGACACCCCCTGTAGGCTGCACTGTTCGGGAAATAAACGAGGTGACGTCCAGTTCGATGTAAGCGCTACGCGAGATATTGTTAGGCATACCCTTTTTTGTTTTCCGTTTTTGTTACGCTCGGTAATTTAATCGATACCCCTTTTCGCTATACCGACACGGAAATTCAATAATCATGTAGTTTTACCCTCGAAAATTTGTGTACAAATGCTTTGAAAATTTATGTATAATTATTTGCGGGAAGTTGACGTACCGGTAATACTGAGTATGATCGTGGTCGAGTTTTTTTATTTTAATAATTACCTATATTGCCCCTGTACGCCTGTGGTGATCACCTAAGGGAATTCGACCTTTTTTTTTCCTTTATGTATTTCTATTATTTTGGGAATTTCGTATTAAACGGGCTGTCAACTTGTTGCGGGGACGGCAATTCAAGGTCTGCTACTTCCTGGCGCCCTAAGGATAAATAGTACTATATTTTCTTCATTATTCGTGGACCCCCCCCCCCCCCATAGCTCCAGAACTCTGTGCACTACGGGTAACTAATTTGCAAGCACCCAGCGACCCAGTTTTGCAAGAAATCTTTTTTTTTCTTTTTTTCTCCTTTTCTGACCAGTATTTCGCGTTGATTTTATATACGATTTAGACCAAGAGGTGCGCGGCAAGAGCAAGAAACATAAAAAATTAAGATAAAGGGAGATGAAGGCAGACGAAGTTTTAGAGCTGCGGGCTGCCTATAGAAGGCACAACACCCAAGGATGGGATGGATCACCTGCTAAGTCACGAAAGAAAAGCCGTAAGAATAATGCGAGTAGAAGAAAACACTGAACAGCTATATTATGTCACCGTAAATGACTTATCGAGAGAGTGCTTCCATCTGGTGGGCGTAACCAAACCAGAGGCAATGAGCTAAACCAAGGAGCTCGAACGAAGTTGTGGAGCCTGTTTATCGAGACGAATCTAGCTATAGCTCTATAGCTACGGTAAATTCCCAATACAGGTTTAAACTTATTAGATTATATGCTGTGAAACAGCGACGCTTTCATCTGGACTAAAATTGAGCTTGTTTTCGATTAGGACTTTTTCGTCTGTTTAGGACCGAGAAAGGTACGTTGCATTTTTTTTTCCTATTTCTAAATCCTATTCTTTTCTCCTAGTTCTAAATCTGACGCTGATTACTTTTATTACTCGTAAAGAACTTTTAATATTCCTGAAATATATACAGTAGTCACGATGGATGGCGCGTTAGACGTTATCAAAGTTATGTTGAGAATTCAAATCCGTCATATGATATATAGATAAATTGTGCTCATTGATTCTTGCCCCTCTGCTATTGGCTGTTTTCTTTTATTTGTGTATTCGGTTGGAGAACTCGACAACGTGGCTTCCCTAAAAATATATTAGATCCATAGATCGTCCTCCCTTATACAATCGACCAAATTTTCAAAACGGTTCTATGTTTTCATTGAGGCTCTCGACAGAGGGTGACCAATGATCGTGCTCAAATAAAAATTCGAGACTTAACGCTGGCACCAATAATAATACAAAAATGGGGTACACTGTGTTTGAGTTGTGTTGATTTTTTTGCCGTGTGCATCTATTGTAAAAAAAGGAGTAGCGGTTCCCTTTTGCGGGTATTTAATATAAAAATTACCGAAGCACCATTTTTTCATTTGGAACCGAATTGAAATTTCTCTCAGCTAATTAAAAATCATTTAATACACCTGCATATATAGTATTTAGCAAATTAACAATCGGAATGGATTATAACCAGGGCATTTTTTAATTTTATTCCATTATGATATTACATATTCTGAAAAACGGTTCTGACTCTAACCAACCATTATATATAATTGCTAAGGAGTTACTGTAAACCACTGAATATCTAATATTCATCTTTATGGTCTATTATTTTCGCCCTCTTTGACACATGTTTCTATAGCAATTCAAATTTAAAAAGCCGTTCCTAACAAATCTTTCGACTGAGACCAAAAACACTCTAGTTGACCGCTGCAAACATTTTATGCATTTTCCTTGCCTAACTCGGTTTTCCTCGCCGTTTACCCCAGTCACAACCAGCTCTTATACTATCCCGGTATTCTAGATGCAACTCATTAGTTTTGCCGCGCCAGTGTCTATGCACTTAGTGCACAAAGAGTGTTTCGCTGTAATGGGAAAATTTTAAATACTTAAAAACGCGTTCCGTGAATTATTCGGCGTGTCAAGCGTCCGCGCCTTTCGACGTCCTTTTCAAACAAACTCGGAAAACTTTAAAAGCCGAAATGGGAACGTTATGGGTTTTACATTGAATATATTACGTACTCTCGTATGTATGGGGGATATTGAGGGGAATAGGGATTACTTATTTTCACTTCGTTATGACGCGCGTCTCACGAGAAGATTCGTTGGCTGAATATGACACGCGATCGTCTACTTGAACATTTCGGATTCAATTTAACGTCGGATGTAATATAAGCTTAGTGAAAACTGGAGAAAACGAATGGAAATATTTATAATGCAATAAAAAACCTAACACTGCAAGGTCGTAAGAAACTCAGTAAACGCTAACATTCAGCACATTCAAAGAACACATTGGGAAAAGTTCTCGGCAGACATGAAATATGACCTTTATGGAGGCCAGAGGAAGATTAGCAACATGCTAAGGAATAGGAAAAAAACAATTAATGAAGAAGTAAATGTAACAAAAATAACACTCAATGACTGGGAACAATACTTCTGTCAATTCTACAGCTCTGACACTAATGCAGTACACATTGACAAAGAACACTCTCCTTCAGGAACCATGGACCGTGCCTAAGGAGAGAATTGAACAAACAACCAAACTAAAAAACCGTTTGGCGGAGAAGATGAAATACCTAACGAGTTGCTGAAGTACGGAGGAGAAGAACTATCAAAGGAGCTGCACATATTCTTTAACAAAATAATTAAGACCAACAAAGTACCAACTGAATGGCCGTTATGACCTACGCTGTAGAAACAAGAGCGGAAAACTCGACAACAAAAAGAATCATCCGAAGAGCAGAGATGAGGGACCACAAAAGAAGCGAAGACATAAGAGAACTTTGCGGTGTCCTTAATATTGTATGATGGTCTCGAAACACAAGGCGCGAATGGAGAGATCATGTTCAACGGATGGATGACCACAGACTGCCGAAATTGCAACAGATGGTCTCCCAAGATCGAACAGACCTCCTAGGCGTCCCCCCAAACGATGGCATGATAGCTGAAGCTCATCTTCCCAGCTATGTCTCTGGTCACATAGTACAAGGCAAAAGTCTTATAAAAAGAAGAAGAAGAGAATAGAACGACTCACAAGATTTAAAAGCAATCATAATTCTCTCGACGTTTGCTATTAATGACATTTCGCATAAGGATGCTGCTTAACAGTAGGCCAGCAAAAAATTTCAGTCCGGTCGAGTTCTAGTAGTAACATTTTGTAACAGGCCAAACACTTTATTTTATACACCAATGTCATCTCTCTATATGTAGAGGTTGAAAGAGGCGTGTTGTGTAAGTTTTTTACTTTTTTTTTTTGGTTAGATTGTTAACTCTGATGAAGTGTTTTTTGTTCTCTATATGACTATATGTCCTGATGAACATAAAAAAACATGCCACTTTTTTGACTTTCATACTTCTGCTTCTACAACGACGTAGAAACATATTGCTTAATTTAAATTGCACATCTTGGATATTATTTTCTTTTTATATTTTATTATCAGTAGAAAAAGGTATGTTTTTAATTTGAGTGTCAACATCAAATTTAAAATTTGTGAGCTAGTGCATTTTTAAAATTTTCGTCCAACCGCAGTGATTTCACAACTTTAGATGCAACCTGAAAATTTTAAGCTAAACCCAAATCCTAACTTTGAATAGAGAATTTTGATAACTGTATTGGAATCATTAATAAATACCAAATATCAATTTACAGCGGTAGTATCCAATTAACATCAATTTTTGAAAAGATTGTTTTCACTGCCCTTTTTTCCTGTTTAGATTAATTAAATTTTTGTTGGCAATAGTCTTATGTAAACGTAATTGCGTCCTTTAAATATTGGATAAATAAACGAACGACGTAAAACTTTTTTGCAATTGTAAAATTCACGAATTAACGAGCATCCTCTAAAAAAGCTATCCATCGTTGCATATTCCATATTTATCTGCTTTTAAAACTTCGTCGAACACCGTCCGTTGCAATTCGTAACAATGTCGGGTCGTTGCTTAATAATCAATGACAGACTTGGATGTACAAATCCGGGAGGAAGGACCAATTTTAAATCGTCTCCATGAACATAGTAAAATAGATGCAGCCAAAGAATGTAAAAATAAAAAAAATATATTTTCAATAACCTCCGCTCATAACAATTTTAAAAACGTGATGTCAAGAACTGTTTTAAATATTTTTCCATTCCGAAGTTTATTTCTTCTAGTTTTATTTTATTTTTAATGTTATTTATAATTATTATTATTATTATTAAAAGATTTCGGGTTAGCAGCCTCAGCTTTTCTAGTAATTTTGTAAATATCTTAAAACAATATAGAAATTATAGTAGGTAAAATGCATCGTGTTGTTCCTAACCTTCGTGCAAGAACGCGGTCGGAAGTGATTGTTTCTATCTTGCTGTGCTAAGGAGATAGGTATACAATTTAAATGTAAACAGATATTTACGTCTTTATGAAATAGCTCATAAATCAACTTGGCACTAATGCTGGAAGCAAACTGCAATAGCTAACTGGACGTAAAGTAAACAAGAATTTAATTTTAAGTGTTTTCAACGTGCTGGACAGGCGAAACATAATTCAGCGACACTTTTCGTTGATGGGAATATTGCTTGTCCCACCGATTTTGTTTTATTAAAAAATGAACACTGACTCACGCGTCACTGTAGATATTGATGGTGTACATAGCATACAGAGGGATGCAAAAGAAATAATAGTTAAAATTTTTCCAGAATTTTACTCAACTAGATAGTGTTAAAAAGTACAAAATTTTGCAATTTTCTAATCTTGGTAGAAAACTATGTTTATCTGTTAATTGTCTCGTTATTTCATAAAGTTACTTACTTTCGTAAGTGTTTCAACAAATTTTTACTTAATTAAACTTTACTTGTGAGTTTTTACCTAGTTTATCACATTCTGTTTTATTTCTTTCTAATCCTTTAATTCCGTTAAAAACTGCTGGTCTGCATAATATTTTTTCTTGCCCTTTTTTGGCAACTGGTCATATTCTTTCCTTTTTAGAGAGTACCATACCTTATAACCGCAGTGAGGGGTCTGTTTTCATCGTATCTAATTGATTTTTATATTAATGGTTTGGTTTTTCTTTTGTGCGCAGAAACTCTTGCTAGCTGAAGAGATTCATTATTTTTTTTACATATACTTGAGTAGATAGAGCATTGTTCACACATCAATTTTTTTTTGTTTTTGTCGATATATTTTCAATAAAAGTAGCTTTTCGGTTAGTTTACTAATCAAAACTAAAGCAATCTTTGTATAGTGTAGGTAGTGTAGTCAGTAGGTAACTATATATATATATATATATATATATATATATATATATATATATATATATATATATATATATATATATATATATATATATTCCACGCCCAATGTTGTCAGATTGTTTTGTACCTCCTTCAACTGATTATGTCATGAGGTCGTTCACATAATAGTATATTATGCAACAAGTGTGGTCTCGACTGCATTAGGCATGAGCGGAGCGCACCGAGCAACTCAAGAACCAGTACCTCTATTTGAAAGTCTAATTGGTAAAAAACTTGCCGCCACTTAGATTAGTCAAAAGTTCTGCAGGAGGCGCCTAAACGCGTGCGTAAGCTCAAAAGATCAAATTCCGTAAGACCTGCTTGCTGAAGGGTATATATTTGAGTGTGATGTGTGTGATCAGTGTGTGATATTATATATATATATATATATATATATATATATATATATATATATATATATATATATATATATATATATATATATATAATGAATAAGGGATTTAACTATGGCAATAGCTCCAATAAGAGTACCCGTCGAAGAGATCGTTTCCAACGTCGAAGCAAGTCTTTCCACCATAGACGAACAAGATGCGGAGTTAATTAGGCAAGATGTCGCCAGAGTCTTAAGACAGTCAAAACCACCGCAACCAAACTTAAGCAGAGAAGAAATGCAAGCCTTAAGGAATCTAAACAAAAACGAAAACATTCTAATAATGCCAGCAGACAAAGGAAATGCCACTGTCGTCATGAATACGTCGGATTATAATGCAAAATTGGAGGATATTTTGAACGACCCAATATACAAACTAGTCACCAGAGATCCCACGACATATTTGGAAAAAACAACTAAGTCCAAAATTCTCGATTCATCAATAAATGAGGATACAAAGAAGAAACTTATTCCGAGGGAAAAATCGAGTCGTTGCCCAAAATTCTACGGGCTCCCAAAGATCCATAAGGACGGGGTTCCCCTGCGTCCAATCGTAAGCGCCTTTAACTCACCATTATGCAAGCTGGAAAAACATCTGGCCAGTGCACTTCAGCCTATAGTGGAAAAGGCAGATTCCTATGTTAAAAACTCAGAACATTTCACTCAGATTTTAGGTTCTCTCAGGATGGACAAGGACGACATTATGGCAAGTTTCTATGTCAAATCCCTCTACCCGAGTATTCCAGTAGAAGAGGCACTCTTGCTTATAGAAGAAAACGAAGATCTTCCGCCATACATAATGGATCTGTCAAGACATTGCCTGAAAAACTCTTACTTTATGTACAACGGGAAAATTTACCGACAAATAGATGGAGCAGCAATGGGATCATCTCTCTCACCTGTAATTGCCAACCTCTTCATGATTTACTTCGAAAAGAAAGCAATGGAGAAGGCAAATCTGAAGCCAAAACTATGGACAAGATAGGTTAATGACGTATTTGATGTATGGCCTTTTGGCAAGGAGGAGTTTTTGAAATTCCTAGATCATCTGAATTCCATTCACCCAAGGATTCAATTTACAATAGAACTTGAAGAGGATAACAGTCTGCCCTTTCTAGATGTGCACATCACAAGGACCGAAGATGGACACTTGGAACACACTGTCTATAGAAAACCAACACACACTAATAGATATCTGAACGCTAAATCTCATCACCACCCATCACAGATACAGGCAGTGGCAAATACATTAATTGCTCGGTCCTTCAGGCTCACAAACGAGAGGAACAGAGATAAAGAACTGAAGAAAATTAGTACCTGTCTTCGACAAAACGGATACCAAAGGCGCACCATCAGCAAGGCAATCAGTAAACAACAACAGCCGCAGCAGAGTGTGCAGGACGAGACCCAACGAAGATCGATCGCTGTCCTGCCATACATCAAGGGGGTTACTGACAAAATCGGCCGAATATTACGGAAACACGACATATCAACGGCATACAAACCTGACCATACCATCGGAGCAATACTAAGAAACCCAAAACAAAAAATTACTCTGGAAAACCAAGGAGTATACAGTGTAGCATGCGGATCGTGCAGCCTGACGTATGTGGGACAGACCAACAGAAGGATTTCAGCCAGGCTCGAGGAACACGTTTAGCCATAAGAAACAAACAAACAACATCTGCTTTGTTTCAGCACCAACATCAGACAGGCCATAAAATTGATTTCGGCACTTGCAAACAAATAGCTAATATTCCTGATTCAGACAATTCAGGGGGCGGAGCCACCTCCCCCCACGCACAAGCAGCACCGTTACCATCTCCGGCGCAGAGTATAAATACCGCAAGCACCGCCGAGAACCCCCCAGTGTTCGAAGTGTTTTCGGAGCGCGATCATTGAAGATGCCAAGTGAGATTTTGGCGAAACGTCTGCAGGATTCCAGTCGGATGCAAGATTTGCAGGATTATATATATATATATATATATATATATATATATATATATATATATATATATATATATATATATATATATATATAACGGTAGTCGTGACCGGCTAGTTGAACAACAAATTTTAGTTAATTGTTAACAATCAAAACACAAGATAATTGGGTGAAGAATATTTCAGAGGTTGAGGTCCCGGATGATGTCTTGAGGTTTCTCTCTTTAGGTTCGAAATTTTCCGTGCCACCAAGATGCAATGAAATCTCAGTCAAACGTTTAATTGCTGATGTAGAAACTATAATTAAAGTTGTACCAGAGAACGCAAAAAATACTGTAAGAGCTAAGTTTACTAATGTATTGACTAATTTTTTAAAACAACCGGCAAAGCGTAGCTATATAGACATTTTGTTAAAAAAGACAAAAAAATTTTTTAAGGATCACGCTGAGTTGGTCGTTTCTAGGGCCGATAAAGGGAATGTGACAGTTATTATGTCTAAAGATACATACATTCAAAAATCAAACGAAATTCTGATGGATCGGACCTATTACGAGCGTCTCAGATGCGATCCTACATCTACTTACCAACAAAAAGCTAACAAACTTGTCAAATCATTAAAAGATCAAAAACAATTAACAAATGAGGTAGCCAAAACTTTAAATATATATAATCAAACTTGTCCTAAATTTTATGGCTTACCCAAAATACATAAACCCCAATTGTCCTTAAGACCGATAATTTCATCAATTAATGCTCCGAACAGTAAACTGGCTTCATTGTTGACTCAGGTTTTAACCAAAGCATATAATAAGAATAATGATTATTTCACAGGTGATTCATTTGAGTTTTCTTCATTTATCAATGACAAACAATTACCTAATAAGTATGTTCTTGTGAGCTTGGATGTCGTCTCTTTATTTAGTAATATTCCATATAATTTGGTAGAAAAAAGTATAAAAAAACATTGGAACAGAATTAGAAACCACACTGATTTGTCACAAATTAGTTTCCTAAAGATACTTCAGTTTGTCTTTGATACAACGTATTTTAGATTTAACAATGAATTTTACAAACAAAAATTAGGTACACCGATGGGTGCCATCAT
This sequence comes from Cylas formicarius, assembly GCF_029955315.1. NCBI lineage: Eukaryota > Metazoa > Arthropoda > Insecta > Coleoptera > Brentidae > Cylas > Cylas formicarius. The sequence goes on from NW_026844347.1 coordinate 5,031,018, forward strand.
TTCTCCAATATTAGCTCAATACGTTATGTGGATGATATAATTACTTCCATACCTGAAAGTTGCGTGAGGGAAACTCTCACAGTGTTTAACAGCTACGATGCACACATACAATTTACAGTAGAGGAGGAAATTGATAAAAGCGTACCATTTCTGGACACTAAAGTGATCCGGAACAACGATAACAAAATTATATTAGATTGGTACATAAAACCGACCAGTTCGGGGAAATATATGAATTTCCACTCTTACCATACAACGAAAACAAAAATAAATTTGGTCATAGCATTAAAGACACGAATCGAGAGGATTTCTCACCCATCACTAAGACAAAAAAATCTTAATAAGCTTTACGACATGCTGATTAACAACTCATACTCAAGTAGGTTAACTAAAAAATTGTTATATAGCACGACCCCACTAAGAGCTCCAAACCCGCGGAACACGGTCGTCCACTCAGATAGCCCAGAAATGGACGATCAGAGATGTTTTTATTTTTCATTGCCATACATTAAAGAATTAACGACCACACTCACAAAAATTCTGAGAGCACAAACAAATATTAAGATAGCATATAAACAAACAAAAACATTGGGGAGTGTCTTTAGCAAACTAAAAGATAAGGATGAGGTACAAAAGAATTCAGAAGTAATTTATAGCATCCCCTGTAATCAGTGTGATCAGGTATACATAGGACAGACTTTGCGAGTACTTAAAGATAGAATTACGTCACACAAGAGTGATTGCAGACTCAATAAGAACACCTGTTCATTAGCAACACACTCTAACCAAATGGATCACGATGTTAACTTTGTTGAAACAAAAATTCTCCATAAAGAAAGCAACTACAACAAAAGAGCAACTTTGGAAATGGTGGAGATTTTCTTGGAACCGAAATCGGTCAATAAAAGATCTGACATTGATGGCCTCAGTGTGATCTACTCTAATGTCTTAACTTTACAACCAACCGTCAATCGAATTGCGTTTGCTGATAATAGTGTCGTCACAATGTAATTATAATTTAGAAAAATAGTCCCAAGCCTCTATACATTAGGTGCCTTGTAAGCAAAAAGGAGGTAACAAAAGGAAAAAAAAAAAGAAGGGAAAAAAAAAACTGGACGGCTGGCGGTAGTCATACTAATAAAACCTTTCCATCATTTGCGTTTTGCGTTTGAAGTAAAATTCGTTTAAATAAAATGTAATAACAATTTCGTCTAGATGGCTGCCCTCGGTTATAATAATTAACGGTCGTATTTGATTCTTTCTGTTATCCGGATGAGTTTGGTGTTGGCCTATAATGGCACTGTAGCAGTAAGTACTTTAACTATAAGACTTTAGTATTAAATAACTAAGAGCCGCTTTCATATTGTAGCCCCTGAAGAAGAAAATAAACATTTTCGAAAGCTTGGTGTAGCACAAAAGCCTTTTATTTGAGCCCTCATCAGGACCGATACCCCAATTAACTAAAATTTGTTATATATATATATATATATATATATATATATATATATATATATATATATATATATATATATATATATATATATATATATATATATATATATATATATATATATATATATATATATATATATATATATATATATATATATATATATATATATATATATATATATATATATATATATATATACTATTATGTGAACGACCTCATGACATAATCAGTTGAAGGAGGTACAAAACAATCTGACCACATTGGGCGTGGAAATAAAATCAGGCAACAGATCAGAGATTTAATACTCGTACATACTGGCTTACAACACTCGTATGTACTACAGTCCACTCCTGTTAGAATAGAGTACGTGCCTAAGAAAGTGGACCAATGGAAAATTGTGTCAGCAGTGTACCTGAGGCAACTCTGTTCGAATGTTTTTTCAGGGAATGTACGACCACCATGTGCAAAGTTTAACTTCAGACTACAGTGTTAACCAAGACATTGATTTTATCTATAACCCAAAGAATATTTGATCAGTGGGCTTTTGCTGTCCTGCCATATTGAATTACTATTGCAAGAAATGTGGCATCGGTCTCGAATATTCTGTACGATGTAGTTCTCAGACTTAGTTTAGGGGCATGGGGCATGATAGAAACAGATCAAAGCACAATGGATCTGCAAATAGCTAGTGCTCATAGAACTGCCCCTTAGAAGCTATACAGCTATTCGTGGGAAGAGAAGCGTAGCGTGGGAAGAGAGGTACGACCAGACGACAAAAAAGAGCAAGATCATATACTCTTCGAAGGTGTCAAGGGGATTGAAGACACAATGAACAAAAGTATGCAGTGAGCAAAAACCTGGCAATTAAATGGATTAAATGCGAGCATAAAAAAAAGAAAATGGCCTTTGCTAGGGATTACAGGAAAAGCGCGACCTAGAGGACATCAATGTCAAGTTGGGGGTTCAGTTATTGTGTGTACTTGTGTAACAAAGACGAAAAACATTTGCGAGACAGCACGTAAAAAACGTTTTTCGACTTGTGCTTCTTAGCTACTGCCAAGTTTTAGGGTTCGACTAATATTATTTTCCGAGGAATATGATATGAATCAAGTTAACAATATTTTTTTAACAAAAATATCATAAATTTTGTATTATTACAAACACATCAAAATATTATAATGTACAATACGTATAAGATGCCCAGAAAACAAACACCAATCTATAATCCTACGTCTTAAAATACAGACAAAAGTTCACCAGTTCTTCGGGTGAAACAACAATTCAACTCATTATTTGTCCATAAAAATTCATTGAGCCACATAGAATAACGTGAATACTCACTGCGTAAAAAATATTTTGTATTATTCTATAATCTATTCTTTTTGTTCGCAGCGCAGAAATTTCGTAAAATTGGTATCGATTAAACTTACTTTTTATTCTACTTTTCCATCCTTTTCATGGGTGCGACTGAATTAATAAAGTATTATCGAAATCACCAAAGATCATACACTATAAATAAAAATAATAAATGCAAATTATATATAAAAATGAACAAACCCCGTCAAATAATGCATCTACTTCTGAATTTATCTGGATAGTAAAATAAGTTCCAGCTTAGTGAATCTCTAATTCTCTTTCATCTGAAATGTCCTCCTGAAAATTGCTGACTTACAATAAAATGTAAGAATCGCGTTGTTCTTTTACTATTAGGAACAAATTGGTTTGCTTAAGAATTTAAACATAATCGAACTTCCATCCATCCATTTTGTACGACGGAGGGATTCGCATTTAAAAACTATCAAAATGTCATTTATATGTGACCGATTGAAAATATTAAATACATTTTCTTTAATAATCCAAATTTGTAAACCACCAAGATAGCTTGTAACTGTAGCTATTATTTGCAGAGGTTTTCTAACATTTAAAATAAAAACAGGTGAAAACTATTTCAAGTATATCGCATCAGTACTAATCTCTATGGACAAAATAATTTAAAACACGCAAAACAAAATAGTGGGAAAAAGTAGCCTAAAATAGCATACCACTTATTGTGCCTGTGGTGAAGCAACATCTGTAATTGGGAAGATTTATAATCTTAAATTATTTTACATGGCGAAAATAACATCTAATTGCATTTTTACAAAAACCCATTAAATAACACATTTTATCTTCACCGTTGCGGGAAACATTAATTAATTAAAATTCCTTTTTATATTGACGAAGTAGTCAGAACATAAGACACGAATTGTTTACTCTATAAACTTTGCAATTATTAATAATAAAAACACGAAAACCAGTTTTTTGTACAATTACCAGATCTCCAGACAAATATAATTGTGCACAGTTTTTTAATATAAACAAATATTATTAACAAACAAGGTGTTTTACTGCATTTTGTCCGAAAATTAGTATTCAATGGCAATGACCTCCAGATGTTCCATAACGAAATAACATTTCATAACATCGTAACGCGCGTCTTTCAGTTTAAATTTATCGAAAATATGATAGTAAAAACATCATTTAACTTAAATTACCAAACGCAATTGTGTGGCAATGGTCAATCAATAATATCGCCTTGGAAAAAAATAAAAACATCCCAAATTTCGAATCGGCAATGTATTGATATAGGCAAATAAACAGTTTCTGAGGAATCTTCGAATTTGCCTTTATGAAAACTATTGATGGATTGTCTGCTTCTTATTTGATTTCCTTCTTAAGGATTAAAACCAATCCAATACATTTCAAAATTTCGCGACATACATATTAATTTTCATGTCGAAATTTAAAATCCAAGTCCACTTGAATTTTAATTCAAAAGGAAAGTACTATCTCCTGGTAATGATTTCGATACACCTTTTTATTTGGAACGCAGCCAAGGCAAACACATTTTAAAAATTGGATAAATGTAAACGGAACAATCAACGGCAATTTGTTAAATGCGATTTCTAGAGAGAATTACATTCTAGTTTTCCAATTCGAAGCGAGTTTTGTAAATAGGGTGCGAAATTTGTTTCAGAACCGTAATTTAAAGGAGTTTATTATTCGAGGATAAGAAAATCGAGATTTTCGTTTAATACAAGAACGCACCTGAGGTGTATCGATTTTTATATTGTTTTAAATTTGGAATATATGCACGATTGGGGCATGATTGGTTCTGGTACATACCTTTCGCGGCTTGCAAAAAATTAATTAATTTTTGTTCAAAACGTAGGTACGCCCAAAAAAGGGTTTATTGATGCTATGTTGGATTTCGTAGTAACCTGAAATATTGGGCAGAGTTTGTAACTGCTATAGTTTGAACTAGCCATATCTTTAATGCACTGACGTTTCTTGTGTTAAATTTTGCAGTCAATTTGCAAACTAAAAGTTACTAAATATAAACAGTTATTTATAACTGCAGCTACGGCGAGAATGATGTATGGCTAAGCGTTCGATACTTAGATATCGCTTTCCTTTCTCTCGCTGATTGGAGTCTTAAAGCAAGGGTATAAAACAGATTCGTATTGTGCCCGTTTCTCTTTTAGTGCTGTGACGAGCGATTTCAGTCTTTGCGATCAGAGATTCTGATATTCGAAAACGATTAGAATATGGGAAAATTATTTCTTTTTTCATTAATTGCATTTTTTAATTAATATTATATTTGATTTTCCGGAAAATTCTAGACCATATTTCTTGTTATGTTATAATAAAATTTCATTAACTCTTGAGCGCAGGGAAATAATTTCCTTTTGGACAAAACAATTTGGACATACGAAGCAAAATTTACAAAAAGAAGTGTTTACAGAATTTTATTTTATCAGGATCTGAATGTCCAGGTAGACATTTCTCAACAAAAGTGCCTATTATAATTTAAGGGTACAGGCAGGGTTATTGTTAATATTTTTTATATAGCAACTGACAACATACAAGTACCTCGGTCATCATGGTTAACTCAGATCAATGAAGTAAAAAAAAGTAATATCTCGATCAATAGGTATGCAACCTAATATGTAATCCTAATTTATATTTCTAAGTAAGATAGCATTATAAAAGTAGGTAGTTTCCATTTGGGGAAAATTATTTTTGGCAGCTTCTCCAATTTCATTTAAATACTTAATAGTTAATTGAGTAAAATTTTAAAGGATTTCATTTGCGGAAAATTTACAGATATTGTTCGGTCTGCAAACGGCTTTTTTGACATAAGATGGAAAATATTTGAGAAGCGGTGAAATTTAGGTATGGGATATCATACACGAAATATGGTCTAGATTTCTCCAGAAAATCTGAAAAAGCAAAATATAGGGTGTGTCAATTAAATTGAGAAAACAACAACCACTTGCGGTATATCTGGATGTATGAAAATATATTAGCGGGATTGCCCAGAGCAACATTAGTTTAATTCCAAGTTTTCAAATTTTTGCTTCTTATAGTCTTCCCATAACAGATCGACGACGAAGTTGCAGTTCGATACCCTGTATACACTTCTGACCTCGGTGTAGACAAGTTTATTTTGCGTTTTACGTCGGTTGATGATAAATTGAACTTGCCGACGTTTCGCCAATCATCCAGTGTTAGCTAAGCTCTACATAAAGTTCAATTCATCAACTACTGAGAAAGAAAGATTTAGGAAAGTTCAAAACATTATTACAGTACCCTATGGAAGTCGCCGACACTGGACTACTCGATATTATGCAGCTTCTAGCGTTTCCGCTGCCGCAATCACTGGAAACGATCGGATTTTAAACATTTAATGTATTTTGACGTTTACGTTACACGTCATTTAGTAAATATATCAATAATGTTCTGTAAAAATGTAGACGAAATCTAATGGTGGTAGGAAAATTATAGTATGCAACACGTTGATAATTTTTTTCAAGGATTCATTTATTAAAATCCCGCACCACTTGTGTCAAAACAAAATCGTGACTGAAATGGCGTCAATCAAAAGTGTTGCATAATATACTATCACTTTCAATTAGAATTAGAATTGAATGGGACTACCACAATCAACTGCCGCAACTGAAAAAATTAATAAGACACTTGCCCTAGAATTGAAAGCGATTTTAGACATATTTTAAACTCCGCCAAACCGCAGATATAGTTATTGTACTGCCAGTAACATTCAACATACATTATTGATTGACCTTTGGACATTTAATTAATTTTACTGTTAAATTTTGTTAAATCCATTAAGAGATGATTTTCATGTAACAAAAAAATTTTCAAAATGCCAGAATAATCATTCGACTGTAATGATAGAAAACGCTCATGAGATTCCGGAAAAATTTATTCTGTTCAGTTTAATATTAATAATTAAATTTCTTATTTTCAAAAAATTGTTTTATAAATAAAGTACTCGACGGCAGAGACATTAAACAGGCATTTTTTTCTTAATTTCCTCAAACAAATTTCAATCCACAGTAACATTCAACTAAATTATAAGTGAATTTCAAAATCCACGCTCTAACCCCTTTTTTTGATGGCATTATTTCACGCAACGGATCTCAGTGCTAAAAAATGGTTATGGCTAAATGAACGAATTTTTTTTTGAGAAGATTTAACGCCCAGCATCGAAGCCGTATTCGCAGGAAATATTTCCGAGGTAGCTGGCGTCGACGTCGGGACGTAATCTCGGGTACGCCGATGCGTAAAATTTATGACATCCACGCATTGTATCATCCCCGGATAAATCATAATTTGTAGCATCCGTTCTGCTGTTGTAGTGACTGACACGAGTGTTCAGAAGGATGCAGTGACGAAAAACAGAAAATCGACATTGAAAAGTCTCATATTCATATTTATATATATACGGAAGGATAGTAACGGTGTATTGGTAACTACGCAAAGCAGGTGTAATAATTGAAACAATCTCTATTCTAGGGAAAGAGCAAGAAATAAAAGGTCTCGAGTGCTTAATATAAAAGTAGTATTTATGCTCTATGCAAAAACGATTAATTTACTTGTAATTAGAAACTACTCGTAGAAAATTACGCATTTCTGACTTTTTTTATGAGAGACTAATCAAAACAACTCAAAATAACACCAGAATACTTTACATTCCACCTTGAGGACGTCGGATCCTATTCTCGCAGATCTTTTAATACTCCTTTAATACTCTGGTATTTGTATTGTAATGGACTTTTCTCGAATTTATTTTCAATATGGTCTCTCTAATCAATTTCATCTTTGAATCTTCTGAGAACTGTTCCAGATGATTGAAAATTTACTAGACGAAATTATCCATCCTTGCCAAGAAAAACTAGTATCGCCTTTGCTAACGGAAAATACATTCGTTTTCTCGTGCCTCTTATTATTACCAAGTCACCTTTAATTTCCTGATGTTCTAAATTTCGTTTCTTAAGAGCCAGTTCATCGATGTATTCAAAACGAAACCTTCTTAAATTTTCTTTAAGGAGCAGTCTGTATTTAAACCTCCTATCTTTTTTAGCGTTAATTCTTTAGAAGTTAAAACAGCTTCCAAAAAATACTTTTTTGGAAGCTGTTAATTAGTTTTGTGGTTTAAAAATTAAATTTAGAATTAACTAGAGGTCCTGGACTAAGGATTTAAATTAGGTTATGTTTGCGAAGACAGTTTAGTACACATGTTTTAGAAGTTTTTAATAGTGTAACAAATTTTAAAAACAGTCTTTACTTTACCAACTTATATTCTATAATTAATAAATAATCTCAGGAATACAATGATATACTTTCGTCCCAATCTAATGGCCAACATGCGTGTTCCGTGCCTACTATGAACTATGAACCGTTATCGTTACAAAGTCAATCTGTTAAAGCTTAAAGAAACGAATCACTAGAAAGCGAATATATCAACTATGTGCTGGCTTAAAGTTGAAAACACTACTGTCCAAACTGTGCTTGCAGGGAATTATGTATGTGAATATATTTATGACTTTTTTTAATAAAGACAAACTAATCAACCTCAAAACAAAAGATAACTGCTGGTTTAGATGAAAATAACACCAGGTTACTTTACACTTGTTGCCCTACAAACGGATAAGTTTTTAAATTCTGTAATTCAAAACATATTGCAATACTTTTATGCAATTACGGTTGACAGAGAGACTTACATTATAATTCTTATTGGAGTGAAATGGTATTTTGTATAAATGGAACTTTTTAGTAATAGTCGAATAGTATAACATTTATTTTAAAAATTAATAAAACATAAAATTTACCCTTAACGACAATCTCAAAAACAGCTGTTTGGATTGAACTGAATAATTAGTTTTATTTAATCTTGCGTCAATCCACGCAATTTACAACAGCCACTACCTCAGACTAACTTAAAAACCAACTAAACATTTTCGACCGACAAAAAATCTTGAGTAGTATTAATGTTTGCGGTAATTGGTTCACCGACAATGTATATTAATCTTAGGGCATTATTGAAAGTAAAAAATCCATGACAGTTTTTGTCAGTATTAATACTCGCGATGGATTAAGCCATGAACGCGTAGCATTAAGTTTGGCCTGTTTTTGAAAGTTAATGGTTAAGTTCGTAAACTTTATTTTCAACGTCCATTAAAACGATGAAGACCGTTCATTAATTTTTATTGCATGCGATTATTGGTTAGTATCTCGTAAATTGTTTGAAAGAAATTGCAGAAACCATTACGTCAATGGCCGATTAATTTTACGAGGTCGCATATCAAATTAAAATTAATCGGCTTAACAAATTAACATATCTAACTGATCGGTCACAACTAAACCACAATATATATTTATTCACCGAAAACCCAATAGGAATTTTTGACTAGTTCAGTTTTGTCTTGCAAACTAACCGAGTGCAGAGTACCGAGCTGTTGCTTGAGGATAGAATCCTTGTCGCAACGTGAGTCTGCGGTATTGAACCAGCCTTCTGCATTACGCCTAGAGCTACTAGATAAGTAGAGGTTTTATTTTAATTGTTATATAGGCACTTTTGAAACCATCATAACAAGTTACTGAGCAGGGATATTCAATATCCGAATGCATTTCAATCGCATCGTCACTTCGTAAATTCGATGGTTTTCTTTTTTTCAACTGTGGTATTTTTTCGTTCATAAAATGTGAAATGGAAAGGCGTTTTATAAAGCTGTCCTCACTTTCATTTTATTTGGTATTAAAGGGACAGAGATAGAGCAATTGCAAGTAATTCTCCGAATTCAAAAATTGGCCCCTGTAGGACAATGTGAGAGTGTACCAATTTTAATGTATTTCCCGTGTCAATATCATCTAAACTATATGTTATCTCCATATTTCCAATAGCTGTGTTCTGTGGCGGTCTGCTATCTTCACTGACCAGGTTTTTGCGGTATATATTGCGACAGAAAACAGTAAGGGCTCTATCACCAGATACGTGTGGTTTAACTACTTCGCATCCTGTCGCTACATTTACGATTGTTGTTATTAAAGCGATCTATTTTTATCACTTTCGTTGTGAATCACCGTCAGTTCATGCTCATCCTAAGCGTATCTATTACTGATTTTCCTATCGCTGAGTCCAACACTCCCATATCAGTTCTCCAAAACCCCATGATATGTATTGACAGGATACTTCCTTATGTTCCTCGAGACGCAGCTGAAAAGTTATCGGATTGGGTGTTTTTGACCCCCGTCCACAGTGGTTTGATAATTTAACTTTGTCGAAAGCTTCCCTGAAATCTATGAAACAGATGCACGAGAAGTCCTTATGTTTAACTCTCTGGTTTTCTCGGACGTTCAGGATCTGTTTTGTTTTCTCGTCTGTACACCTGATATTTGTTGCAATATTATTTACATATATATAAATAAAAAATAATGAACAAAATCAAATACAAATAAATGCAATCATAATGCGCCACTAGTCTTCCTTAAATTTCGCAAATAAACCCGTTTTTAGAATCAAAAGTTTCTAGAGGAATGTAGTTGCATCATATTTATCTGTGGAGTATCAAATAAGAATTATCTGTATTTAGTCGTTAACTTGTGATTTGGATTAAAATATTATATAAATTATTATAAATCATATATATTATATAAATATTATATATAATAATATAAATTTTCGAGAAAATACTATTCAAGTTGTGGCGAATGGCTTTAATTACTTTCTTTTCAATTACTTTCAAAGTCAATTAAAGTAACAGCACCCAGGTGGTTCTTAGACTGTTGACTATTGGTTATCAAGACATGAATAACGAAAACCAATTTCACCAAAAGAATAATTTTCAGGTTCAGGTTGTACGTTGTGGTGTTTGCACCATAATTACGTCCGAACATAGATACGCCGTTAAAACCCGGAAAATTGCAGAGCGGACGACAACCGAAACGGATGTTATCCCGTCTAAGGCCCGAATTATGTGCCAGCTGGTAAATTATGAAGCTTTTCGTGGATAAAGAGGGATAAATAAGTCTTACCACCGAGTTAAATTATTATTTATATATTTTACATTATGTTTAAGAAACCGGAAAAGTCCCTAATATGTGGCGGTCGACTAATACACAACGTTCTAAATGCGCGCGATTTTTGCTTACTTTTTATTGCAGTTCATTTTGAGCTCTTAATACATAAGTTGCAGTCCTTTTTTCGTCAGCGACACTTTTCCATAAAATGTGAGGACACTGCAGCAGTTAATTTAATTGTACTCATCCGCCGGGATGTATAGTATAAGAAGTATAATGCCTTGTGAATAGGTGTGCTTTATTTTTTTGATAGCACGTAAGAAACTGGTGTATGATTTTGCGTAAACTCAATGATACCTGAACTGATAGGTTTGTACGATTGATGTTTGGAATATTTATTCTTGGGTACTGTACAGCGGAGTACCCGCTCTCCTTCATTTTCTTTAGGGAGCACTGCTTTCTTTTCGCAACCTTCATATTTATTATGCAGGCATTGCTGGAGTAGGCTAACGCTCAGATTTTCATTCCATACTTATAATGTTTATTTTTTATTTCGAAAAGAACACCGACCACGAAACCAACCCATATTTCAAGAAAAAAATCAAATATTTGACGAATTATCAAACTGAATAAAAACTGGTGGAAGGGAAGGTGCTATCAGTTTGGGAAATGTTTTTCCAAAATAAATAAGAACTAAAAGTTCAGATTTTCACGAAAATATATATTTTGACATGACAATTGTATCGACAACACTGACAAATCTGAACGTTTAGTTCTTATTTATTTTAATAAATGGATTTTCATCAAGTAAAAGCCATCTCAGTTTAACAAATATTTTTTCAGCAATCTACAAAAACATATTTTTTTACTTTCAATAGCAATACGTATTTTACACTAATTTAAATGCCATCTGTCGGAATCTGCTGATGCTGTATTGAAGAATGCTTGGAATTGCAAATTTCATTTATAAACTCAGCTTTGCGAATAGTTGCCTATACTAGTTACATCGGCAATAAGCAAACCGAAAACATCTCCCTTAGCCGTAAAACATGTAATATGAAACTGCGAATTGTATCCCTACGCAAAAATTTAATTCGATTTTTTTTAAACCGAGCTAGTAGTAGGTAGGTTAATTACGAAAGTACGAAATTTGTAAAGTTTTTGAAATATGCTACGTTCAAATTAGAAAAAATTCGAAATGGATGGGCGAGCGACATGAATTTCATCCCGTCTAAGTAGATTAAATTAGTTATTTGGCGACCCTCGACCGATACGCATAGTCCGAACGGATGCGAAGGAATAACACATAAATTCGGTCCGATAGGCGACCAAACCGCGACGTTATTAAGCGCGAATAACTACGATTTCCGCGAATCCTGGTGATTTGTGATAGCGCTTTGGAGGACAGTTTTTATTTTCTCTTGTTGTCGGAGACAATCGACTAGTTTCGAGTGTGGCTGCCATCGAGCGATGTATTTGGCTCCAGGTGGATGAGTTCATTTAACTTTTTGTTTGTCGCATTTGAAGATCACTTTAATGGAGCACAATACTCGATTAATGTAATAATAATTAATACTAATGAACTGTAAAACTTAGTCGTATTCCATATTGTAGAGTTCGCCGAACGATATACCGTCCTTACAACCTTTTACGGTTTTGACTTCAGAATGAATTTAAAACCCGCCTATTGTGAAGTGGAGGAGACTATTTTTATCAGCACGTGTACCGCAACCCAGGGCCGATGTTAGCCGACAAGAAATGTGCCGTGCGGACTGTTGTATTTTAAGCGTCCCTACTTGAGGTCGCTTGATTTCAAGTTGAATTTTCCCTTTAGATAGGTTGATCTCCTATATTAAAAACACATTCGAAAGCTTAAACTGATTTCCAATTTAATGGTTTAACGTAATGACTGATATTTCCCTAGGAAAGCAATACAAAATATTATGTAGATAATTGATTTTTAACGGATGTTTTCCCAGTTTGCTATTGGTTGATTTGTGGAGGTTGGCAAAATCAAACTCAGCGTGCCATTTTTATTGAAGTACCATATACATTTTATTACAATTTATTTTTTACCAAATACTAACATTATTCAATTTTGTTGAGGTTGTGGTTGATGACGTAATAATCGTTGATGATGAACATCCGTCAAAGTCACATGGATCAAAGACTCGAACACATTTGCTGGCACGGCTGCTGTCAAAATGATAATTTTAAATGTGTTTCTGTTTCTGAAAGCCATAAAATTAACGTCCGAAATGACTCAAACAACGTATACTGGTGGTGGTGCCCAAGAAAGAAAAATGAAGAAAGATTGTGGGGTCCCAAAAAGTCTACTTGACATGCACCATGCCGGAATAGTGAGATAGTTGATATATGATGCGATTAATTTAACAATTAAAACGTTAAATGAAGAGTTGAATAGAGTTTTGAAAATTGACTGTTGCCAAGAGACTTTGCGTCCGTTCGTACGAAAAATTTATTTTTATTACAAAACAATAAATAAAAGACAAGTTTTTGTATGCACGTAGTACGGATCTGGAACGTTATTGTGGAATTGCGAATCTATTTATTGAAGATTACAAAGAGAAACCCAATAGAGGTAGGCTGCGGTTAGACCTTCATAAAAATTTACCAGAAATAAATACCAGATTCTGTCACAAAAACAATATATCGTCAGGAGAACAGGTGGGTTGACTAGAGAACAAGTGATTAAAGTTAGAATTATAGTAAATTGACAGTTGTTGACAAAGTTAGATCTTGAAAATGGCTAGTGTTACTCAAATTGTTGCTAAGAATTAGATTAGGTCTGTTATAGGCATGCATAATGCCAGCTATCACTCAATAAAATACGAAAAAATACCCACGAAATCGCTGCAAAATGAAATGTAATGGTTCCTTAAAAACCATAGAATTGGTATGGCCGTAAGTAAAAGGGTTTGCAGCAACGCATAATACAACTTACGCGGGACGTTATTTCTATCGAACATGTAGTTAAAATAGAAGAAAGAACGTGGGAAACTGATAACACGATAGAAAAAACTGTATAGTCATGATTTACAATTTTTTCTTTTTTTAAAATTAAAATTTCTTAAAATAATATTTATTACAGTTTATCTATTTTCATATTATTCTCACTTCTACATAAGTTTTTTATTTACTTGATCTTAGTTTAATTAATATCTCAAATACCTGCCATAGCTATAATTAGAATCATGTATATTTATTATTCTAATAAACTACCTGTACTAATGCCGCTATCAAACTACTTCATTTTCCAAAGTCGCAAATTAGTGTGACTGCGTGCGATTGCGATATAACCTTTTAGTTATTCACCATGTTAAATGATCCTTGTTATTGCAAATTTACATTTTGTTACTCTCTTGCCTTAAGAAACAAGCTATAGATATTAAGTGCAGCATCTAACCTATCAGTCATCGGTGATCAGAATCGCCAAGGGATAACACAGTCTTTCTGCAGGTTTGTCCAGGCGCCAGTCCACATTTCTAATTCTTCAATATTTTTGACATATTAAAAGATGAATTTTAGATTGAGAAATTTCTGGTTACTTCAGATTTCTCTGCTGGGTAGTTAAATGTTAATTTAGGTAGCGAATATTGAAAAATTCTTTAACTCTTAACTGCTAACTTAACCAATATTTCAACCATAAAACTAATAAAAAATTATCCACAAGCCAAACCTTATCAAAATTCTGCGATTGAAGTAAAATCACAAGTTTAATGAATGAAAAGTGAAAGAAAGGCGGTACGGTTCGGCAAGGGAAAGAAACATGTTTAAGCGTTGAATTTTAACAAAAAGGCAGTAAACAAACATGGCAATAAGGAAATATTTCATAACATTTACCTGTTACTTTTGAGCCTTCGTCCGGATCATACAACATATATTTTTGTATTAAAAATAGAATGCGTAAAGTTTAACATGTAATTTTAATTGGATCTACAAAGGGAACCGATAATTTAAAGGACATTTTGCATTGTGCCTCCAAACTAAAAAAATTAAAAGCACTCCTTATGAAATTAATGGCCAATTAAATATCGTAAAAGATCAAGTATCCAAAAATGTATATTAAAGAGTGTAAAGTTTAAACAAAAAAATGTATAAATCCAAAGCCATTATCGGAATAACTGTTATTTAATGTTTGTTTAGTCAAATCCACCATTTTTTAGGTAATATCAACACAAACTATGCAAAAACAACCAATATTCCGAATTTTACTTCCCAAGTAGATTTTCCGCGAGAGATCTCACTGAATTGTCAAATCGTCACTTGGGTTTCGCTTAGGATATTTGCATTTAGCTAAGGGCGGCTCTTTTCTAGACTTATGACAAAAGAAATTTTATTTTAAGACGGCTATAGTATGGTATTTGATATGTTAAATATGAATATAAAATTTGTAATAATACTATTTCGACTGTATGCGATTCCGGAGTCAAATGCAACTGATTTGATTTTCTCACAAAATAGGTTATTCACATTTGCAAATGCCAAATATTATAAAAGATTAATCATTAAAAAAAAACTAAGAAATGGAACTTTTACTGGCAAAATTTTCGACGCAATTTGACAGAAAAGTTTACACACCATTTTTCTGGATATTTCAGAAAAATGTGGGTCTTTTCTCCAATTAATCGACTTCGTGGCTCTAACCGTTTTCGAATTAGCCTATGCTGTTATAAAATTTGGCTTAGGCTACACAAAAATCAAAATGTACTTACCGAATGCCTGACATTGGACGATTTTCGTTGTTCCTAGTCTGATTATACTACTGCTCGTGAAAGTGGTGAACCGGGGAGCCTGGAGCAAATTTTCTGTAAAAAAATAGATATTATGCAAAATGTATGTGGGATACAACTAATAAAATCATCAAGGTATATGTGAAATAGATTACACTGTTGACTTCTTAGTAGTACGGTTATAGAACCTTTAAACATTTCCTCAACAGCAATTGTGTTCGAGATAATTGTGGACTAAGATACTACAAAATTACAAGATACATACAATTGGCAAATAGTACATTATACAACAAATTTTGCAGTATAAACAAACAGTTTTAAGGTAGAGCCAATAGTGTATTATGTAATAAGTTTGATAAACACGGCTTTAGTCACGACTTTGGTTGGGCACGATCCCAAGTGACGTGAACGCTAAGTGACGTGTGAGGTGAGGTGTTCGAAAAATCGTGACTAAAGTGTCGGAAACATTAAAAGTGGCTCACCACAGGTTTGGTGTTGGTGACATTTCAAAGTTACATTTTATGGACTCGTATATATTTTCAATTTTAACAGTTATTTGAGAGGGGTAGAAAAAGCCAATGAGATTTAAAATCAAAGCATGCTTGCTTTAGCAGACGGTTAGAAAAAATTAGAGAAAGTCACAGAAAGAACTTGAGTAAAATTTTGCATAAAGTAAGCTTTTTAAAAAATATAATCTGGTTAAAGATTTACCATTTTTCTTATACCTACGTTAGATACTACGATGAACTGTTTTTTGTCGAAAACTAATTTCTTATTACTTAGTTTAAAATGACGTAGTCGAAAATAAAGACGTATTTAACGGAGATTAAGGACCACAACGTTGTTTCCATTGGGATTATTTCTACAACTAGAGCCTGAGAATAAAATCTCCGCGGTACATTTTAAAGTTTTAAATAGGGAGTGTTGCGCACAGTCTGTCTATTCGGTTAAGCCTTCAGTTAGTTCGTAAATGGCGAACTCGAGACCGAATGTCGGGGTCCTAGTAGTGCGCCGGTTTTTGAGTGGAAACCGTTGGCGATACAAAAACTTTTGTTTTTCTTCATATTTAAATTCTACCGTTAGGTGTAACCACTACTTGAATAAAATATGTGATAGTTAAACTTTAAAGTTTTTTAAATACGACATCCAATCCAATATAAACGAGCCTTTAGTCTCCGAGAGTGAGGAAGGGTATTGGCGTGTGATTGGGCATTTGTAGCGGTTGAGTGGGGATACCTAGATTAGGCTTCAAAAAAATCTCAGCACGTTGGGTTCCAAAGTGACCGCATGATGATCGAAAAGCCACGCGAGTTCGCATTTCTCAATTGCTTCGATCTGGTTTTGAAGAAGTGCTTTTCTGCATAAAATTGTCACTTGTGACGAGATATGGGTGTATCATTATACCACCGAATAAAAGCATGCAAATATGTAGTGCAGAAAGAAAGGAGAAGAAAACCACGTGAAAGGCAAAACTCGATTTTCTGCAGGGAAAGGGTTGGCTCCGATTTTTTGGGATTATAGAAGTGTTCTACTGGAAGATTTATTAAGAAGACCTTAGACAATCAACGCAAGTTAAGCCTCAGTATCAACGCAATAGATGAGATTGTCCTATCCGCGAGGTGCCAGAGCCCACTCAGCTAATTCAGCGTATTATAACCTTACAGTGCAGACTTATTGCCATGTGCTTTTCACAAAAAATTACCACCACGTTGTTTGTAGAAATTTCTTGTTTATACAAAAGGATTTGACTGAATATTGGCCATTTGCCATAAAATATAGACGGTCAAGGTCTATTGAAAAATGTTGTGGGCAATTTGCTTTTTGATGCAGAATTATGAATTTTGGCAGAATCATTACTGAAACTACTATTTAACTACTCAATTAAGATAATACACTTTTGAGCGCTATACAGGGTACCTCAAATATTGGGAAGAAATTAGGAAATTTCAAAAAATCATATCTCAATTTGTTTTTATGAAATGTCCATGTTTTTTTGTTAACCTTATGCTATTCCTAACATAGAAAACAATAAACAGATTTACGCCGATTCACAATTACGGCAGTTGGTGCCGGCATGAATTTCTCTGGTTCAAATCAAGAATTAGAAAAGCCTCCAAACAGAAAATCCCCAAATCCCTGCTAGAAGTGCAGTTAAGAAGGAAAATGACGGAAAGGCCCCAAAAAAGGCCAACCCAACTCGCATTCTTTTTTCTATAGAAAGGTTAACAGATGATTTATGCATTCAGCTGCTTTTCAACCATATGCTACGATTCTGTAAGAAAAAAGCAAGAATTAAAGCAAATTAAATTGTAATTAATTAATTAAAATGTAATTTGATACCGACGAACTATCGAATTAGTATTTATTTTAAAAGATTTATTAATCATATCAAGATATTACCTATTTATTTTGCATAACGAATTTAAATTGTATATATTAAATACACTTATAATTTATTTTGTAGGATAAGTATTAAACAAACATGTTAGGTTGTAATTAAAATTTCAGAAGAGATATTCAAATCGATTCTGTTTCTACATTGTTGTGACTTTGGTTTAATAAATATTGTTAAAAAATTTAACGATAGCAACGTGGATATACAAAATCGTATTCCATTTTCTTCATATTACCGATAATGGTTATAAAATGAGACTTAACCAATATCGTCATTGAAGTTGCTTGGTTGGAGTTGGGTGTACGGCCTCTATCGATTTCAACCTATTTCAAAGTTTATGTTGCTAACCTTAATATTTTGTGTGTGTAGAGGAAAAAGTATAACCACAGAATAAACAATTTTTTACTTTTGCAATAATTCTATGGACCGAAGGTAGTACAAAACAAAGACAGATACAGTGTCCAAAATACCTGATTTTTGCTGAGGAACCTGTAAATGAAGAGG
This sequence comes from Cylas formicarius, assembly GCF_029955315.1. NCBI lineage: Eukaryota > Metazoa > Arthropoda > Insecta > Coleoptera > Brentidae > Cylas > Cylas formicarius. Next base: position 5,049,487 of record NW_026844347.1, read on the forward strand.
AAGTTTGTGGTATTTCAACAATCAAATGTCTGCTATAAATAGTAAAGGTTTCATTCCGTTTATAATGTATTTACTGAGTCTGTACCATTTCTAATGCAAAAAAAACGCATAAAAATAATAAGCTGCAACTATCAATATTTATGTCTTCAAATTTCACTTCTCTTCATTGCTTGAGAAACTTAACTTAAGCAGTTAAAATCGGGCGCAATATTTTTCAAAGGACTTTGCAGATAAGAAAAAACAAAATAATTTTACATAATGTAATATAATGTAAATTAAAAATCTGTTCCGAACGACGTTACCAATGAACTTAAACTCCCTACATATTGTTTGGCATTGCAAATTCGAGATTATCAAATTTCCGGGGGTTGAAACACTGATTAAATTCCCCCTTGAACGTGTGTTTATTTAGCACAGACACATCTCAGATACTATCCCGATTGTCTACTGATCGAGATATCAAGGATCCCACACAATATGTATGGCATATGCACATTTCGCCTAAATTTGTCACGAACGTTGCACTCTCTGAATAGCTCAATTTAGGGGACTAAAATTTCGAGCTTTTGTTTACGTTAAACTAATTGAGAAATTTTTGAATTGTTGAATTTAATTTATAATGTGCGCCTTTATTTCCATTTTAGGCTGAGTTAGATTTGATTGATAGGGAGTTGTGTTATGCGATATAAATTTTAATTTTTAAAATCCGAGAATCCATCAACATTCAACAACCAATCTTAACAGCGACTTATGTCTTAACCTTTCACCATCCGAGACAATGTCCCTCCTTTAGCTCGACCTTCATCAAACAGAGCCCCCCTCAAACAATATATAAGCAAGTACAGAGTAAAATGCAAACCAATTTTAGTCAAGCTCTGAAGAAGCTAGCAGGATGATTGCCGAAACGCCAGCAAGTTCGATTCATCAATAACCGACGCAGGAGGAATCCAGAAGATCTGTAAATAGTATTGTATTTTTGTTTTAACAAATCAGTCCTTATTTTAAAAATTTATTATGTTGAAAATCAGATAAAATAATTTTTAAACATACAAAACATGAATCCGGATTTGAAAACATTGACATAATAATAGCGAAGCTGAAGGTAAAAAGATTTAACACAGTTTAGAAGTAAGAAGTAAACAACATTATAATTTCCAACAGAATTTTGCTTTAGGAGAGATACGACTTTTTCATTCGACTTCCACAAATACATTTCGTCCGAAAATTTGCTAAATATATACTAAACAAACGGAATGAAGTGAAACAAACGGTTCCAGATTCAAAAAAAGCAACACTTCAACACTGATGTGGCTTTATCCAAATGATTAGATGAAAAATATCGCGTCGGAATCTATCCATAAATTTTAAACCCGAAATTAACATAACTATCAAAAAATTGCCAATAATTCGATAAAAAGGATCGCCGAACAATGCTGTATTCATTTATAATTATTATGCGGTATCACCGAACATAATCAATTTATTATTTATAGAGTGGGTCGTATTTATCGGCTACCGAACAGGATAACCGAACTGCGGTCCTCTGGGAACAGCTACAACGATCTCCACGTCCTAGGATGTGCGCAATTTGCGATAATTTCGATGTAATTATATGTTTCCTGACCAATCATTTTAAATTTTACCGCCATAGCCTCTAAGAACGTGATGGGGTAAATTGAAATACAAGTCTCAAACTTGTTCTCCATATCTCTTCGAAAAAATAAAATATAGAACCAACGCCCACACTTTTAATCTTCGATATAGAGGTCTTATTCTCCCAACATCGGTCAGAAAGATCATTGTCTTACTGTGTCTATAAATGGTATCGTGCTGTTCCCAGTAAGAATAGAAAAGAGAACACTTTTTTTAGAAAAACATAGAAATCTTTTCTCTATAATCAAGCTATTATCCAAAGATCAACCGAAGGAGGAAATTAGTTCCATTTTGCACTGTGCTTTCGGTTTATTGCTATAGGATAAATGTAAATACGAAGTGTAAATAAACATACAATTATTATTATTAAGTGAAGAAATTTGAAAAAGTGGATGACAAAAACTTCAAAAAACTGTAACACATTTTAATAATTTTGGAATCGATAAAAAGGGATTTTCGTAGCCTGAGGCTATTGCGACTTAACTTTTAAAAATTAGGACAATAGGCAAACAAGACAAAGAAGGTAATAAATACGCGACCAAACTGTAGCAATTGACTCTTAATTCTCAATAATTTTGAGCTTATATTTGGAGAGTTAAAAAAGCTGACACGCAACTTTATATAGAGCGGTTGTCCATTTTCTTTTGGAAAAACAATAATCTGACCATATAGGTAACAAACGTATTCACGTATCAAAGTACACTTATACCAGGAGAAAAAAAATAGAAATATCATAAATAAAGAAAACGGGCATTAACTTATGCCATATTAAAATCAAGTTGCAACGGTGGCGGTTTTTACGATGCAAAAACATTTGATATGCAAACGTGTACTACGTCATGGCTCAGGACCACAGCACTGCTCGAAAATTCTAACGGCCTTTCAATATAAATCACGAGCTTTAAATTCAAATGTTGAAAATTTAAATGCCTCATTATACCGCTGAAACTCTAAAGCTAAATGTTCTGGTTATTGTGCGGTGATGTCCTAGGGCATTTTCGCGAATAATACAAGCTTTGCTGTGGACTGGACTTAAATGTGAATATTGTTAGTAAATTAAGATTAACTTTTTACAAAAATTAAAAATTCCAGTTTCTATTTGTAAATAAACTATTATAAACTTCAAGTATAAAAACGTTACTGGTTATAAGCTAAATAATAATAATAATAATAACATAAATAAATAGATAAATAAAATAATTTAAATAAAAAGAAACACAACTTTGTACATGCTCAGCAGAAACTCTAAAACAAGTAATTTTAAACATGGTTGATTTTGTTGTAGACCTCAAAAATATTTCAGGTAAAATTTTAAGCTTCTAAAAGTTCTGTTTATTAAGGCAGGTACAGACCAAAAACGAGTTCAAAAACGAACTCTGCTATACTCGTTCCAGAACAAACGAGCATTTACAATACAGATTAGTTTGTAACGAGGTTTGCATTTTAACCGTAGCGGAAAACGCGATGCTGGTGCAGATTTTAAAACTTAAATTGGAGGATAAACGTTGTCATTTTTTAGGATTAATTTAATTTTACACTGAAACGCCAAAATTCGAAGAGTTAATTTAAAAATCTCTGGTAGAAAAGTAAAGTTAATTTATGTTAAAGTTTTTCCTCACTTAAAATGTAGATGAGTCTCGAAGGTGCCGTCATAAATGTAAATACTTTTTAAATAATCTGCGTACTTCTTAAAATATTTTTCTCAACTGATAGTCTAAGCAAATTAGTTGTAAAAAAAGACGAATAGAAGAAAAGCATTAATAAAGCTTTGAAATTGAAATGGTACTGAACTGCCAGTTGGTGTGAGCTTCATCCCTTTCGCAACCAATGTGACCCCTCCGCGCTTTTAAGCGTTTTGCTTTATGGGCCGTAGCGGAAGAACTTACAACTCATTGGAACTACCTAAACAATCAAAAGTAACGAAATACTAATTCCAGTGGTTACCACTCAAGCTCCAGCTCCTGCGACTGAAAAAAGGGATGTGGAAAGCGATGTAGCTGTGTGAAAGTTGATTAGCAGTGGACAACAATGTGCTCCAATTGTCATGGACAGTTGACAACAACATTGAATGTTGTCGAGGTCGTGTGGAAACGAGCTCAAAGTGCAGAATCACAGGTACAAAAAAAAAAGTCATATGAAGACTGACACTTGCTCATGAATATTTTATTATACGTGGGCCTCGCAAAGAACTGCTCTTTAGCTTGGTTTGTATTTATTTTTTGGCCCACTCTAATTTTTATCTTCTCTTGAGACCTGTGTTTATTTTCCATATTTAACATTTTCTACTCCAAGTTACCGTTTACGAGCAAAACGCTGAAAAAAGGTGGTTTTATTTCTTTATTTTTTGAGTGGTTCGGCTACGTCGAATAATGAAATTATTATATTCACTAAAGAAATAAGTAACTCTATTTATTTTTCAAGAATCCTCTACAAAACAATTGTCACTATGAACATTTGTAGAACCGATTCTGACTTACAGGAAAATTGTATTAACATTTTTATTCTTCACTCGGAACGAAACTAATGAAATTCAAAAGTTAAATCTAGACTGCACATCCACGTAACTATATAGGTCATCAGTTATTAAAGGTAATACAAAGTTATCCCCAACAGATTACGACACAGCGGTTTATCCTCTTGTATTAAATAAAGTTCGTTCGTGGCTTGCGGCGCAACCAACTCTCAAGCGGTCGCACGTCGGTAACTAAAACACAGACCAAGGAAACTGAGATTCCAATTACGAGGATATGCCACGGTGCCTCTGCCATAAAATTTAGAACGCATTTTCGTAGTTTTCCGCGTTTTTTATACTTTGTCTTCTTATTCCAAGAAAACAGCGATGGCGTGTATATAGGTAACTGTCCAGTTTATCTCAAATATGAAACCAAACGTCGAATTCTTTCACTAGAAATTAAATTAAAGGATTTCAGTTCATGCGCATTCATTCGTAGTGTAAACGGAAAACCTCTGCGAAAAAAAGCCCTAGTCACTATGCGCCAAAGCAATTCGTAATGCGTTTCGTTAAAAACCGCACATTGACGAACCGACGCATTGCCTCTTACTCACAATGCGTTGATGTATTTCAATAATGCGTTTCGAAATTCGTCCATTGTGCACCAGTCAGTCAGTGTTGCAATGGATTCCCAGGGAGATCTGCTTTTGCTGGCTGCAGCACACGCGTGTTATCTAGTGATTTCGTTAGATAAGAAAAAGAAGAGAAAAATAAGATATATATCTATACAAAAGCAGATCTCGGAAAGAACATGTTTTATTATTTAAACAATGTAACTAAACTGGACCATTGGGTTTTTGCGTCCTCAACTATAGATTGATATTTTTCAAACTGCCGACGTTTCGACTTTTACTAAGTTTTTATCAAGGCTATGTTGAAGTTTCGGAGTTTTCATGATCAGGAATGACACAGGCCCAAAACACATTTTAAAAAAGTATACACTTTTCAAAAATTTTCAAAGAATAATTTATAATTCATTCGCCCATATCAACGAGACCCATTTTTTAAAAGCATCATGCACCTTGTTCCGATTTTTGTTGTTTGTCGCTAGGATTCCATTAGCATAGATGCAACAGTATTTTTATTAACAAATTTAAAAATCATATCGTCTTCTCACTCCTTTTTGAATAAAAATCGAAAGATTTCCCGTGCAGTTTAATAAAGGGTGATTCAATAAGGTTTTCCACATTAAAATAATAAAAAAAAACTCGGAAGAATATAAAAATATACAAACATTTTTATTTGCCATTTTAGATTAGTATATTACATTTAGGTATGAAAGATGATGTCATTCAAATGACCCCGCGACTCATGTGGCATGACGTAATTCGTTTATTGAAATTTCCTATCACTTTTTGACACAATTCAGGTTCTATGCAGGCTATTTCGCGTCCAATCTCCTGTTTCAGCTCTCAAGGGGCTCCATCCTGTTGGAACCACAAATCTTCAATGTCCATACCTTCCAACTGCTCCCAGAAAAAATCAGATATCATGTTTCGATAGCGTACACCATTATCCGTAACAGCGTTCTCCGCATTATCCTCGAAAGGGCCAATTATTCCTCCGTACCAAAATGCGCACCAAACAGTCCCTTTTTGAGGATGCATTGCTTTTTAAACAATCTCTATTGGATTTTCTAATCCCCAAATACGAGCATTGTGTTTGTTTACAAAGCCCCAACGTGAAAATATGCCTCATCGCTAAAGATGATTTTCGTTGAAAAATGAACCCCTTGTTCTCTTATCATGCAAACTCGCGGCGCTGTAGATTATCTCGAGGTTTCAACTCCTGAGTTATTTGGACTTTATATGGGTGTAGATGCAAATTCATATTCCAAATTGTCCTCTCAGAAGGTCGATTTTGCGGGCCGAAAAATTCACGTAGAGCCCGAAATGTTTTTTTTTTTTTTGATCGACCATTTTCATAATAGGCTTGCACAATTTTTACACGTCGTTCAGTCGTATATTGCTCCATGACTAATTTTGTTTATGTTTTGAGGTTAGAAATCTCATATTATAATAAACAAATACAGTGGCGTCTCAAAAATATTTCATATTGTAATGTGGAAACTCTTATTGAATCATTCGTTAGTAGAGGCGTGGTCGCCTTGAAGGTCTATATCAAAGCTATTTAGAGCCGCAATTTACGTTTAAAACAAAAAATGTTAAGTTTATTGTTCAAAATTGTAGGTGCTATTTCGCATCAAAATTCAAAGGTGTTAATTACATAGTCCACAACAAACTTTCCATTTTTGACTGTATTTTAATTCTAAAACCAAAAAGTGGCCTTAAATTGTTTTGTTTCGTTTTCGCTGGGCACACACTGTATATGAAACTTGGTATTTTCCTTCTTCTTCATTAACAACTGTTAGTATAGTATGATATGTTAGTATATTTATGCAACAAGTTTTATAAAGACAATTTGGTCACCAAATTGTTTATGCACAAGTGAAGCGAGTGTTGAATAAACGTATGTATTAAGAAGTTTATCAACTATACTTTCTCTATAACCATTAGGTTGGGACACATTTTTGCAAAACAGAACGACACAAATACATTAACATACAGTAACATAGGACGTCACCATCAGAATTGGCAAATGTCAAAACACCATCGGTCCCAACTTTGACTAACTAAGTGAGTAAAGAAAACGCTCGAAGTAGTTCGCGACAGTGCTTAACGAAGCAACTCTGCGCACGACTGACTCGGGTTAAGTTTAACGGCTCTGTAAAAAAGAGAGGTATCGGTCTGCATACGTAGGTTTTCTGTATATAGAATGACTCAAAGTTACAATGAGCCCACTGAACCCAGAATTAAAACACGTTATGTCTGCTCTTCTCTCTAGTAAGTTCCACATTAGAGATATTAAGCCTTTCGTCACAAAATACACTTCACCGCAATCTTGACAATGAGTCCGAAAGCAACCCCACATTTGCCACTGTTGTCCTTCCTTACATTCAAAACATCACTGACCACATATCAAAAATTCTGAAGATATATAATGTGAAAATCAGATTTACCACTTTTCCAAAAATCTCTCAACATCTTCGCAGGAGGAATCCAGAACATTTTTAAATATAATAGTACTGCAGTAGCCTGTGGAATAACTTGACTAAAACCTATTAAGATCCAACCCAAGACGTGCAAGTGATTCGAATGTTGGAAAAACATTGACAGTATTAGTAAGCCATGGGAATCGGTTGTAAACTGACGCTACATAAATCAGACAGTTATTTTTGCATATATTTAAATGATCAGCGTGCACATTCATCTGACGCTTCGGCTTCTGACGTGTTGTGTACTGCAGTATCAAAGGCCTCACACTTTTTGTCACAACGTAGTAAAAGATACATGAGAACACTATCGTCGCGGCTTTAATCTATCGTCTAATTTTATGATATGAAATGCAGCTACGGAAAGTACTACAATCAGCCGGGGTGCAGCCACGATTTTAGCCGATGGCCACAACGTTACATTATGATAGGCAACTAACCAAACTAGAAACTTAGATGAAACTTATCACGTCATTTTTTTTATTATTTTAGATAAGAATATGTTTAAATGTTTAAAAATATGAAAAATTCTACTACCTAGTTCCCTAAAGCAGTGCCTGCGTATAAAATCTATGCGATCACTTTTCTTCTCGCTTTAAATTACTTTGTGATATCAAAAACCGATTTTCTATTTGTTGTTCATTTTATTGCAGAGTAACGTGACACACAATCTTGTTTACTTTTATTTGCGTCAGTTATGCGGTTTAAAACGAGGGTTTATTTTTCGTGGAAGGTCTCGCGAGTCTCACGAATGCCATTTCCATTCTTTTTACATTTTTCTAGGGAATTCAACTTGATCTGTCGGTTATTGCGAGTAACGGTCACATCTCTACATTCCTGATAATTCTAGATGAATTATCAATGAGCGCCCCGCAATATATTGTTCGTAATATGAATCACATGTTTTGAAAGCTTTTAAAAAAGCGTGTAGTTCTCCAGAAACTCAATAAAATTTAAAAAAATTCTGCACATATTTCAAAAAATAAAAAACCAAACATCTACAAACCTCTTTAACAACTGTAACAACATCCCTATTCGTTTGATGTTGGTTTTGGCTAGTTTTTTTTAATTTTTTGTATTAAAAAGAAATATTTTCTCGAAATTGTAGAACCGAAAACATTCACTTTGGACACATTTTAGATAATGTACAAGGTTATGAACAAAAAATTAAAAATCCCTAACGACTGTTTTTTTAGGCTAAATCATTAGCCGTATCTAAAAAACAGTGAAAAACAGGACAATATGCAGCTTTATGGGATACAATTCAAGCATAATGCAATCTGCAATTATTTCCGATTAACATTTTTTTCATAATTACAAAAAGGATAACAAAAATTAAGTTACAGGGTACACAACAACGCGAAAGTTCCATTAATGCTCTGTGATGGTCCGCAAATAGTCTACCGTCCCAAATTACAATTGATAAAAGTATTTTTCTACTGCTTTCTTAGACAGTATTACAGAATAATGGAATACACAATTATTTTTCATCAAAATTTTTTCAAAATTACAAGAAGGATATCAAACGCTGGTTTCTCAACACTGCGAAATTTTATTTTTAACCGACAAATTTCAGCTTACGTAACAACAAAAAAATAAGATAACATTTTCATAATGATATGACGAGACGAGATAATGAAGATCGATAATTATCAACGATCAATTATCAATTATCAAATCATTGTTAAGAGAAGATTTAAAAAAAAAATTGTTAGAAAAACAGTTACAAAAATATCTACAATACGATCGCTATATAAAAATATTCTGCCACTAAAGCACACGATTTTTTTTATAACTTGACATATAAGTAATATATAAATACAGTCGAACTTCGATAACTCCAATTTTTGATAAGTCGAACCAAATTGGTTGGCAATAGCGTCAAAAGTAGGAAATGCGTGTTAGTTTGTCTTGATTACTCGAACTTCGATTACTCGTATATCTTGATAACTCGAACGAAACATTCCAACTTCGATAAGTCGAATTTTGTCGGGGAACCCCCTAATTACGACCGATCTTAACCTGTCTTTTTAACGTATCTATGCAAGCAGTCCAGTTTCTGTGCTTGCTAAGTTCACTTGTATGACTTACTAGTTACTACTAAGTGAAAAATACTGTCCTTATTCAATTTACACATTATATTAAAGACATTTTTGGATTTTCGCATTGTTGATATGTCATCAAAACGTACTTTGAAAGCTTTGTCTGTTGATCAAAAATTCAAGGTTATAAAAGAAGTGGACAGTGGCTCAAAAAATAAAGATGTAGCTGTGAAGTATGGGATTTCGGCAAGTACAGTGTTTACAATTTTGAAAAATAAACATTCACCGCAATGGAACGTTTCGAAGAAAACAAAAACAATAACATTACATTAATGGATTAGGTTGACGACGTAACTACCGCATGGAATATCGACGTTAAGCCTGAAACAATTTCCAATTGTTTTAAAAAAGCCGGTTTTGGTCAGTATTCTGAATGGGAAGAAGAAGATGAGATTCCCTTGAGTTTCCTAAGTGAACGCCTGAAAGAAAAGAGTGAAGACGAAATCCAAATAAAAATCGAGTTTAAAGCTTGGACAAACATTAGAGGTATACCAGAAGGTAGCACCATCAACGATTTTACACATGTGGATGAGGATATTGTTACTTCAGAGTTTCCTACTGATGAAGATATTATCGAGTCCTGCAGATCCGAACCGGTACAGTGAAACATCGAAGATGACTGCGAAAGTGACACGATGGAGGAGGAATTGGAAGATGATTCTCAGCAACGACCTTCAAATGAATTGGTTTAAAATTCGTTGATTGTCTTGCGTTCCTATTTGAAAACCAGTGAATACACAACCGATTCCCTCTATGATTGTTTAAATAAAATTGAAGCTTTTGTTGAAAACCAAAATAAGAAATCCGGTCGTCAGTCACAAATAACTGACTTTTTTCCAGTGAAAGAGTAAATATGTACTTATGATGTATATGTGCATACATACTATGTTTATATATACTGGGTACATATACAATACATTTGTATGTACATATATTATGTAAATACATACATTCATTTGTACTACTATTTCATAATTTTCGTTTTTCATTCAAAAATCATAGATATTAGGGCATTTATGTAACGTATAACCCATTTTTAAAAATTAATGAATTTACAAAAAACTACATGCATTTGTAGTTTTTATTGATAACTCGAAGTCTTGATAACTCGAAATTTTCATGTGTCAAATCGCAGTTCGAGTTATCGAAGTTCGACTGTATTACGTAATATCAAGGGACGAGGACGAAAAAACTTTTAGTATGTATATTGTGGCGTATCCATTATTATTTTGAAAAAACAATCCATATTTTTCACCAGCGGTTTCGCTCCTAGATCCAGCCAACAGTCTCTGTTAATTGGTAGCGCTATACATATTACAAATTGCGCAAATTGAAGAAACGGGGTGCACATATGGGGTTACGGAGACCGCGTTCAAAAATGCAAGTCACGAACTGAAGTAATACGTGCCACAATCGTGCTAAAACAGAAACACATTTCCACACTACAGTTATTATTTTAACTACGTCGCGTTCTTTCAACACTAATTTTACACGTATATTTCTAGTTTTCTTCCATTATGTCGGTGGAAATAATTACCTTCGTATATCATTTCACATGACGGGTATTATATTCCGGAATGGGATGTAATTTATTTATACTTGCGAATATCTTGGAAATTTCGTTTCTGTACCATATTTTCTATATCATTTTAGATTTTTATTATTTTTATGTTTTGTAAACTTTATTGTAAAGGACCTACAAGATATAATTACGAATACAATGCAATAAATTTAAGTGGCAACAACAATAATTGGTTATTTAGATGAAAGGACGTGTTTATTTAAAAAACACAGTAAAAGCATATCGTTTTTCAATTAATCTACAGGGTGAATTAAGAAATTGAGGGAGTTAAAATGTTGGAATAATTTCGAAGCCGTGAATCCATTTGCACTCGGTCTTTTTGGTTTATTAAGCTACTTACTACTTATTAATACTTTTTCAGACTCAAATTAATACAGGTTCAGTATATCTGGTATTGGATTTCCAAGAATAAACTAGTTAAAATGTTTATTTTACAATGAGTCAAAGTTACAACATAAGACTTGTAAATTATCAGTTTTGTTGTTTTTACTTCCTTAAGTTTGTGTAGGTATGTTCGGAAGTCCCGCAATCTCTAAAACAATTTTAGGGCATGCTGACTTTAAGACTGTTAAACTTTGTTATTTTGTTATGAAGAATATACGCCAGCCAACTAACCAATCGATTTTTTTTTGCGCTTTTCAGTAAATAAGCTTATGCACAAGGCATACTAAACAAAATAAAATACTTATAGGTTGGTCGCATACTCAACCGACACCCACTTAACATTACTAATCAGTGCATAATAAATCCTAATCACCGGGTGCAAAACATCAGCCTCTAAGCGATTACGTGTATAAAATCAGTGCAGTTTATAAGCTGTATTGAATTTTATTTAAGCAAACAGAAGAATCTTCGTGCTTAGAGAGAGGAGAATGTCAGAAAATTGTAGAATTTGCATACTATTTTCTCGTTCTTTTGTTCTGCATTTCTTGTCAAAGTCAAATAACATATTTTTGATACAAATATAACCAACGGCAAGCCAATCATCTTATTTTTGAGGCTTTGTTCCCGAGCACTGATCTCATTATTACAAACAAATCAAAATTAAATGAGAAAAAATTTCAGCATCTCAAGTTCTAGAAATCTTAAATCTCCAGCGCCTTTCTATTTTCGACTAACAATTAAATTGGAAAAGTTGGACTTCTTCTAGTTGTTAATTGAGTTACATAAATTAAGCATCAATCATTTGCCACTGCATAGAGTGTTACTTCCTAGCACCATCTAATGATTTTTTTTTGTAAACTCACTAGAAATGTTATAAAAAAGACCGCCCTTTATTTTTCTTCCTATTAGCCTGGAGACGTAGAAATACATTATTTATAAATGTAAAACTTCCACAACTACGTGAACTAAAACGTCTTCAACTTTAGTAAAATCGACATACGAACCAACTTCATCCCACGACTCTAAGAATATTATCAAATATAATGTTCAATGTCATCTAGCTTTCCTGCATTTTAATTTAATCTCGCAGGAAGTTGTCGCAGTCTCTGCGTTATGAAAAAGTTGCAGCACAATTTCCACCTTTTTGAACGGTTCACTTAATAAAATTTCATTTAACGGACACGCCTGTTTCTAATTCGACTTGAAAAGAAATTCGATATTAGTTTCGCCGCGTTCTTGGGAAACTGAAACATCAGTCGTCCGTTTATTCATAAAAGTGCCAACGGAGTCTGAGATGTTATTTACACAGGTCTTTGTTGTATAGTGACTGAACTGGCTCTCATAAAATTTAAGGAATCACGACGTATTAAAAGTTACGGAATTTTTCCTTTCCATTCTTGTTTCTTTCGTAATATCACATTGGAAATTAGATCATATTGTAGAACTAAAACAATACCAATAAATGGCCGTTCTACTTCGTATCCTATGATACTCAATTATGTACTACTCATCAGGTAAGCGCAAAGGGTCACTTTCTTTATCAAAAACGCTTTGGACTTTCCGTGGTGACTAGGTATCGATTATCAAACTTGTTTTACAATATGCTTTTCATTATGATTGCCTTGAAATCTAAAAAAACTGTTTTTGTGAAAACTGAATCGATTCAGATTTGCTTTATTTACCACATTTACAAATTTGCCTTCAAAGGAAATTTCGCGCAGTCTTGTCCACGTGGAAAAGTTAAAAATAATCAAAATCACATTTTGATTTTTATTTTCGCCAGTAATAGCTATGGTACGTCCAGCTTTGCATGGAGTCTAGTCGTATAGTCTGTCTCAATCTTCATCGTGTTGGTTTTCGACGGACCCTCCCTAATAAAACATTACCTATTAAAAAAAAATTATTCATTTGAGTGACAAGGCAGGGGTGGGCAAGGTATATTTCTGTGATATTTCTTAGGTGTTGACGACCATTTGTGGTAGTGTTGAATAATCGTTTTCACTGTGCGTTTGGAAAAAGTTATTTTACGAGAACATAACAATGTCGGTCGCGTCGAAATCATATGTCGGTTGATGCAAAACAGGTTGTGAAAAATGTGATTTTTAAACGTCAATCAGTAGATGACTCATTAAACAAGAAGCTTTAAAAGAAACCTGTCTACTCGCAAAAATTCCAATATCGTTGGTCAGGGATAATATTAATAGTGGAGAATTGTAGAGAAGGAATAAACGTAGTGATTTTCAAACTCACCTTATAGACAATAATGATCAGGACCTAGAAAAATATATTGTTTTTATCAAAGGGAAGTTTTTCCTACCTAGCATAAACTGAAAAGGAAGCTAGGAGAAGATGAAACCAATATAAATATAAGCAGTGCCACCCTCCATATAGTTGCTTGCAAAATGGGATTTAAGTACACCAAAATAAACAAAAGGCAAGTAGTAAAGGAATTGGAGATTTAATTACATTCAAGAAATCAAAATATATAGATTAGACAACAGATAACCACCTTAATAAACAAAAAAACATATATTACTACCAAAACCTTTGAAAGTTCGTCCCTAAATTGTCCTTTAATACCAACCCGACCCGGGTTTTATTGCCGTCGGCAGGTAACTTCAGTAATTGTAAAAATTAAATCTTCCAAAGAGCCGCACTAGTTACGCTTATTAATAGTCCAAAATTTAGAAAAATTCAACTCAGGAATGAAAGGACAAAACAAAGGCCATTATATATTCTTCTACATTTACAATAAAATCAATACTTTTGGAGCAATGAAAATCCAAAAACTGTAGGTAAACATGGGCAAGGTGATCACGTCTTCACAAATACGAAGCACAATAACGATTATTGTTTTCGTTTGTAAAACAAACCAAAGTTTTGAATCTTTTTTTAGTTTTTTTTCGCCTTCTTCGAAAATTAGCAGACATTCTTGAAAATGCGACGATTGCTTGTGCAAAATTAACAGCGCTTCTGACATGCAATAAGAGAGGAATATGTACTAAATTTCGTTAAAATACAATCATTAATTGGAAAGTTAAGAAACAAAAAAATAAAAAGAGACAACTTTATTGTATCTTTTGATTGTTATTTGATTCTTAAATTAACTTGCTTGGAAATATTGGCAATATTAATAATTTGATTTATAATGAACTAAAATAGAATAGGTGTAAAGTCAATTTCAAAACAGCGCCTGAAAGAATGACATACGTGTTCACTTATATATACTTGTATTTCCAAATTTATCAATTACTAATTAATTAATAACAGCAACTTATTAAGAACATCCTGGTGTATAGTCATAAAATAGGGTGCATAAGCTGCCGAACAGCAGCTTTGATAGCACATTACCGATAGAAATTTTATGCGCTATAAATTAACCAATAATTAACATGAAACGAGAAATACAAACTAACCCGCAATGAGTAATTTCGCTAATCTAAAATGAAAATATTGATAATTCTGATTCATTAAATAAGAACCGCTTTTTTGTGATCATAGAACACGATTTAGTTGAAATCAGATAGCTATACAAAAATCACCAACATACATCCGGCTGGAAAAATACACGATAAAAATGTATTTTATTCTACTTTATTTCCAGGACAATCAAAGTGTATTAAACTACGCTGTGTGGCATTTAATATGCTTTTTGAATATTTTAACCTCAAAAGTGTAATTTACCTATCGAAGGCAAGTTCGTGTATAATGTCGGTATGTTATTTCCGCGATATCATAATTATGAGGAAGTAAAATATTATTATAATGTGCCCTCTATTTTATGTTCGATTCAAAAAGAAATTTATTTTTTCATTAAGGAAATGGTTCACGGGTTACTG